>NW_022900928.1:64157752-64204890 GCF_012274545.1 Fukomys damarensis
TATACATATTTACATTTTTAAAGTCTCAGAGATGTAAGAATAAAGGAGTACAATATAAAGAGTACAAAAACCTCAGCTAAGCAGCTAGCTTTGTACTAAATGGTAGCCAATGAAGTGTTTTCTCCCTAAATGGGTACAAGAAGAGGCCAACCACTCCCAATTCTCTCATCCAACATAGTGCTGGAAGTTCTAGTCAATGTGATAAGACAATAATGGCATTAAAAAGGAAACAAAACTGCCCCTACCGATAGGAGGCATGATGCCTATGTAGAAATCCCCAAGCCTCTTCAAAAAATCTTCTAGAATCCCAGTAAGAAATTTAGCAAAATTCTAGGATACAAGAGAAACATACACAAATAAATTGTATTTCTACATACTAGAAATGAACACACAAAAATCAAAGTATTAAATACAACTCTATTTAAAATCATGCATAAAAAAACCATAAAACTAACACATGTACAGTACTTATACGCTAAAATCTATTCAATGTTGAAATAAATCAATAAGACTTAAATAAATGAACACATCAGTGTTCATGGATTAGAAGATTCAACAAAGTAAATAAAGATGTTAATTCTCACCAAATTAATACATAGACTTAACAGAATGCCTATCAAAACCTCAGCAATATTTTTGTAGATATAGACAAAACTATTCTAAAATTTATATGAAAAGAAAAAGAATAGTTAAAAAATTTTTGTAAAACAAGAATAAAGAGAGGAATCAGCCTACTCAATTTCTATACTAATATAGCCACAATAATCAAGACTGTGTGATATTGGCAGAGATATAGACACAAAGGTAAATGGAACAGAATAGAGAATCCAGAAATAGACCTACACAAATAGGCTGAATTGATTTATGAGAAAGGTGCAAAAGCAATTCAATGGAGGAAAAATAGCCTTTTCAACAAACTGTGTTGGAGCAATTGGACATCCGTAGACAAACAAAAAGAACCGCGACCTAAACTTACACCTGGTACAAAGCATAATTGAAATGGATCATAGACTTCAATGTGAAATGTAAAACTATAAAAATATTTAGATAAAAGAGAAAAATCCATAGCTAGGCAGAGTTCTTAAACTAGATACCAAAGCAAATTGGGAAAGGGAAAATTGACAAATTAAATTTAATTAAAATTTTAAAAAACTTTTCCTCTGTAGAGATCTTATGAAAGGGTTGAGAGGATACACTAAAGAGTAAGAATGTATTTTTAAACTACATATGCAACAGAAGCCCATATCTAGGATATCAGAGTCTACCAAAAAGTATATACACACTTCAGCAGTTCACCATACTAATAAATGTCTGGAATAATGGCCACCACTTGGGCACCTTTTGTAATTGTAGAGGACAAAGGTAATTTGTATTAATCTCATGATGTCTCAATAAATTTAGTATTAAATATCTAGACAAGTTTTTATTTTCCTGATGTATACTTTTTATGGTGGACTCTGTAGAAAGAACCCTTAATACAATACTTTTAAAAATCCAAGAAAAATGGACAAAAGGCATGGAGAAGCATTTCATCAATGAGGATATATAGATGAAAATTAGACACATAAGAATGGTTAACATCATTATTTTTTAGAGAGATGCAAATTTGTTTTTGTTTGTTTTTCATTTAGTTTATTGGTGCTTTTTAAGTATATAGTACAGTTACATTCATCACTGGGATCTTGTACCTTTACATGACAGATCTTGGTTCTCAGTTTTCCCTCATACCCCTGCCCTCCCTTCACCCTTCCCCTCCCCTATTTATAAAGACTTTGTTTCCATTTTTTCCTTTTCTCATATTTTTTCTTTTCCCTTATTTCCTTTCCCCTACCCTTCCTGCTTCCCCTACACCTTTAGCCCTTTTCTTCCCATTTCACACTGTCAGTTATACAATTGAGATCTTATTTACATTTTTAGTTTTTTACACCAGAGAAACTATTTGGTATTTACATGCGTGTGTCTTATTTATTTCACTTAAGAGTATGACTTCAATATGCATCCATTTTCCTATGAGAGAGATAAACAAATCTGAGCTACAGTGAAACATCATCACATACCCATCAAAATAACTAAAAAATTAAAAATTGGAACAACATCTAATGCTGGTGAGGATGTGGAGCAACTGGATCATTTATTCACTCCTAGTGGTATATTAAATGATGCACACTCTGGAAAACTGCTTAACAGGGTTTTTTGGTTTGTTTGTTTGTTTGTTTGTTTGGTACCAGGGATCAAACTCAGGACCTTTCGCTTGCAAGGCAGGTGGTGGAACCTCTGAGCTAAATCCCCAGCCCTCTAATGGGTTTTTTTGAAAAAATAACTTGGAACGACTGTGCAATTCGGCGACTGGGTTCTTGAACACTTTTCCCAAAGAAATGAAGACTTACATTCACACAGACACCTATTTATAGCAACAATATTAATAAGAGCTAAAAGCTAGAAACAACTGAGATGTCCTCCAATGAATGAATGGTTACACATCTGTAGTACGCACATCCGTACCATGGAATAAAATGATCCCTACATGAAACAACCTGCATGTATCTCCAAAGAATTACGAGGAGGTGAAAAAACAAAAGCCAATCCCAAAAGGTTACATATTACATTATTCCATCCATGTGGCCTGCTTGAAGTGACAAATTAGTAGAAAAGGAGACGATATTAGTGCTTGCCAAAGGTTGAGCAGGAAGTGGCGAGAAAGGGAAGCAGATATGGCTGTGAAAGAACAACATGAGGGACTTGTGGTGACAAACACGTTCTGTACCTTCCCTACAGACATTCCTTGGTGGCAGCAGTGTTCTCAAATTTTGCAAGATGCTATCATGACATTTCCTTAAAATGCACACAGATCTGTAGATAATTATAATTGCCCAAATAAAATTTTCAATTAAAATTAGTCTTAAGACCCCACATACCATTACTCCTTTCTATTGTATGACCCTCTTTATATGATTTTTAGAATGGGCAAATCTATAAAAAATGACAGAGATGCTTACAGTTGAGTGGCAGGAGAAAGGAATGAGAGTGACTGCTAACAGGTATGAGGTTTCCTTTGGGGGCAATGAAAATGTTCTAACATTAGATCATGATGGCACCTGCACAACTCAGTAAATGTACTACAAACCACTGCACCATGCACTTCAAGTGGGTGAATTTACACTACATGGTAAGTCACAATAATGTTGTAAAAAAGAAAAAAGTTGGAGTACTCACATTATGGCCAATAAAGTACATTTCAGTGCAAAAATATTGAGGATGCTCTTTCTTTTGATGTTACTGCATAATGAAAAGGGGGTTAATTGATGCAGAGAACATGTAACTTACGTTCATATACAGCTAAGAACAGAGTTTTTGAATGTCAAAGCAAAAACTTATAGAACTACAAAGAGTAAAGGACAAAACCATAATTATAGTCAAAGATTAAAATAGTCATGTGATGTTTCACTATGAGGACATGATCTGAAGAATTCCTCATTGGGCAGGCAATCCTACCATTATGTGAACACCACAGTACACATACACAAGGCTAGATGGCATAGGTCAGTTACTCCACTTGCCCACTTAGCTCGACCCAGGGACTCTAAAGGTGAGAGGCCTGAGACCGCTGCTGCACAACACAGCATATAGTTTTACAGTAATTTTTTTTAACTAAAGAAGAGTACCTTCTAAGTGTGTTTGTTACTTTTCTGTCATTGTCAAGACAAAATTCTTAATATCCAATGTTAAAAGGGGGAAAGGTTTATTTGGTTTACAGTTCATACAGGTTTTGGTCCATAATGGGCTGGCTCTAAGGCAGGGTGGCAGATGGACAATAGTTTATGGCAGTGGAACACACAAAAGCAAGAAGGGGCCTTAACAGTGTCTTCCTGCTCCTTTTATCTTATTCAGACAACCAGGATTAGGGCAGTGCCAAACCAAGTACTCAGGTGTAGTGGTTTTATAATTACATGCCCTTAATCCCAGCATCACACATTCTAGAACTAAGCCCCTCTGAAAACAACTGCTTGAGCCTTTAAGGGGACATCTAGACATAAGCCATAACACTGATATAGTGGCAAAAGATACAGTTTGGTAAACATATAAGCCAATAATAGTCATTGATTCTCATTTCTGCATATTATGTATTCACATAATTATATGTGCTATGCTTTTATATAACTTGCAACACAGTAAGTTTGTTTACACTAGCATCATCACAAACATCCAAGTGATGCATTGCACTGCAAATTTATTTTTTAGCTACATTTTTTATCTTATATGTATGCTGTATTGATACATATACATATTGCATCTTGATCCTTTTTACTTCTTCTTCATCTCCCTCTCACCACCACCATCCCTAGATTCCTTTCCCATCTTCACAAAGTCCACTTCTCTATTTCCTATCATCTATGCTTACTTTGCTTTTTAAATTATTTAACCTTTGGGTTTCTTATATAAGAGAAATTAAGTGATATTTATCTTTCTATGTCTAATTTATTTCACTTATTATGGTCTCAAAATGCATCTGTTTTCTGCAAATGATTCAAATTTATCCTTCTTTATGACAGAGTAATACTCCACTGTGTATGTGTGTGTGTGTATATAGTTTCTTATCCATTCATTCATTGATGAATATATAGATCATTTCCAAGATTTAGCTATTATAATTCATGCTGCCATAAACAAAGGTTATGCATGTGTCATTGTAATATGATGTCTTTAACTCTTCGGGAAAGATACTCAGAATAGGTATAGCTGCATCAAATGAAATGCCTATTTTTAGGGGTTTTTGTTGTTGTTGCTGCTGTTGCTTTTTTGTTTTTGTTTTCTTTGTACCAGGGATCGAACTCTGGTCCTTGCACTTGCAAGGCAGGCGGTGGAACCACTGAGCTAAATCCCCAGCCACTATTTTTAGTTTCATGAGGAATCTCCATTCTGATTTGCATAGAGGTTGTACTAGTTTACTTTCCCACCAACAGTTGAAAAGGTTTCTTTTTTCTCCATAACCTGGCTAAAATTTGTCACTTTTTGAATCCTTGATGATAATCATTCTTTCCAGAGTAAAATGAGATCTCAGTGTTGTTTTGATTTGTGTTTCTCTAATAGCCAAAGATGCTGAACATTTTTTCATGTGCCCATTGAACATTTGTACTTTTGAGAAGTGTCTAGTCACTCTTTTGTTCATGTTTTTATTGGTTCTTTTATGTTGGGGTCTGGCTTATTTGTTGTTGTTTTGTTTTCTGGAGGGCTTGTGGGGTTTGTTTGTTTGTTTGTTTTTAGTTTTTTATATATCTGAGATATTAGTCCTTGTCTGAGGAGTAGCTGGCAAATTTTTCCCCCATTCTGTAGGTTGTCTCTTCACTGTATTGTTTGTTTTCTTTGCTATGCAAAATCTTTTAAATTGTATATGGTTCCATTTTGTTAACTGTTCTATTATTTCTTGTGCAATTGGGGTTCTGTTCAGAAAGTCCTTGCCTATTCCTATTATCTTCAAGAGTTTTACCAATTTTATCTTCCAGCAGATTCAGTGTTTGTTTTTATAGCCTTTGATCCATTTTGATTTAATTTGATATGGGTGGGTCTGGATTCATTTTTCTGTATGTGGATAACCAGTTTTCCCAGCCACTTGTTTAAGAGACTTATCTTATCTCCAACATATGTTTTTGGCCTCTTTATTTAAGATCAGATGGCCGAAGATTCAAGAGTTTTTTTCTGCACTCTCAATTCTGTTCCATTGATCAACATGTCTATTTTTGTGCCAGGATCATGCTGGTTTTTCTTTTTCTTTCTTTCTTTCTTTCTTTTTTTTTTTTTTTTATCACTGTAGCTTTGTAATATTACTTGAAACTCAGAATTGGGATGTTTCATGCTTTCTTCTTGCTGTCCAGGATGCTATTGCTATTGAATTATTTTTTCTAGTTCTGTGAAGAATGCTGTTAGTATTTTCATTGGGAGTGCATTAACTTCATATATCATTTTTGGGGAATATGGCAATTTCAAAAATATTGTTTTTTGCCTGTATGGGAACTAGTGATGTCTTTCCATTTCCTGATATCCCTTTCAATCTCTTTTTGTAATACTGTAGCTTTTGTTACAAAGGTTCTTCACTTCCTTGATTAGATGATTCCTAGGTAATTAAGTTTTTTGAAGCTATTTTGACTGGGATTGTTTTCTTAATTTCTTTTTCAATGGATTCACTGTTAATGTACAGGAATGCTACTGATTTCTCTTTGTATTGATCTTGTATCTTGCTACTTTGCTGAATTTATTTATTAGTTCTAGGTGTCTTCTGGTGGACTTTTTGGAAATTCTATATAAAATTCATGTCATCTGTGAATAAGGATAGTTGGGCTTTTTCCTTTTCTGTACATATCTCTTTTACTTCTTTATGTTAACACAATTGCTAAAGTTTCAAGTACTGCACTGAATAGGAGTGATGAAAGTGGACACCCTTATCTTCTTCCTGATTTTGGAGGAAATTCTTTCAGGTTTTCTCCCATTTAGTGAGATATTGGTGGTAGGTGTGTCATGAATGGCTTTTATCAGTTTAAGATAAGGTCCTCCTATACCTGTTTTTATTATGAGTAGATGTTGGGTTTTGCCAAAGGATTTTTCTTCATCTATTAACATGATCATGTGATTTTTCCCCCTTTCTTCTATTTATGTGATGTATACATTTAATGTTTTACATATGTTGAACTATCCTTGCATTCCTAGGATGAGACCAACTTAGTCATGATGTATGATCTTTTTAATGATTTGTTGCATTCTATTTTCCAATATCTTGTTGAGGAATTTCGTATCCTCAACTGTGTTTATTAAGGAGATTAGCCTGTAGTATTCTTTCTTTTTTCTCTTTCTTTACTTCCTTCCTTTCTTTCTCTCTTCTCTTTCATTCATTCATTCTTTCTTTTTTCTTGTTTAGTCTCTCTCCGATTCTGGTATCAGGGTAATCCTAGCTTCCAGGAATGAGTTTGGTAGTATTTAATCCTTCTCAGTTTCATGGAAGAGCTGAAGGATATTGGCATTAGATTTTTCAGGAGATTGTGGTAGAATTCTATATAAATACATCAGATTCTAGACATTTTTTGGTAGTATTTTTTGTTACTCCTTCAATTTCATTGCCTCTTATTGGTCTATTCAAGGGGTTTATATCTGTTTAGTTCAATTTTGGTAATTCATATGTGTCTAGGAATTTCTTCATTTCTTCTAGGGTCTTCAATTTATTGGAATTTAAATTTTCAAAATAAGTTTCTTATAATCTTCTTGATTTGGGTGGTTCTCTTCTGATTTCATCCTTTTCGATTCTAATTGCATTGATAGGTTCTTCCTTTCTTTCCTTCTTTCCTTCTTTCTTTCTTTCTTAAGTTTAGATAGGAGTTCATCAATCTTGTTTATCCTTTCAACCAACTCTTTGATTCATTGATTCTTTGTATTGATTTTTCAATCTCAAAATTAATCTCATTAATTTCCACTCTGATCTTATAATTTAATTCCTTCTACTAGTTTTAGGTTTGGATTGTCCTTGCTTTTCTAGGACCTTGAAATGCATTTTTAGGTTATTTATTAGGGATTACTCTATTCTTTTAGTATGTGTTCTCATAGCTATGAAGTTCCCTTTTAGAACTGTTCTCATTATGTCCCATGGTTTTTGATAAGTTTTGCTTCAATTTTTACTTGATTGTAGGAACTTTTTAATTTCTTCTTGATTTCTTCTGTGATCCACTGACTATTCAATAAAGTATTATTTAGCTTCCGTGTATTTGTGTAGTTTTCATAGTTTCTTTTTGCTGATTTCTACTTTTATTCTGCTATGATCTGATAGTACACAGGGGATTCAATTTCTTTGCACTTACTTAAATATGCTTTATCACCTACAATATGATATATTTTGGAAAACTTCATATGCTGCTAAAAAAAAGTGTATATTTTGTTATTGGATGAAGCACTCTGTATATGCCTATGAAGTCCATTAGTTCACTGATGTGGTTTAACTCTGATATTTCTTTGTTGATATTTTTGGCTACCTGACTTGTCTGTGACAGTGAGATACTCAAATACCCTGCTATGATTGTGTTATGATTGTATTGGTGCCCATCTATCCTTTTATGTCTAGTTACTTTTTATTTTATGAAATTGAGTTCACCAAAATTTGATGCATATATATTTATGATTATTATCTACTCCTATTGAATTGTTCCCTTTGCCAGTAGTATGTAATAGCCATCATTATCTATTCTGATTAGTTTTGACTTAGAAGTCTGCTGTGTCTGAAAATAAGATGGCTACTTATGCTTACTCCCAGGTTCTAATTGTATGGTATATAATTTTCCACCCTTTCACTTTTGTTCTATCTGCTTTTGGATGAGGTGAGTCTCTTGCTGGAAACTTATGGTTGAATTTTATTTTGTTATCCAATCTGCCAGTCTATATCTTTTGGTTGAGAAGTTAAGACCATTGACATTGAGTTATTTCTGTAACATATTCACTGAATCCTGTCATTGCTTTATTTTGCTAGTGTTGGTACTTTATTTTTCCTTTCTGTTAAGCTGCTTTTTCAATTAGACATATACTTTTCTTTGGGTTCTTTGGTGCTGGTGACCTCTTGTCTCTAAGTTTCCTTTAACTATTTTCTACAATGCTGGTTTAGTGGTCATGCATTTATTGAGGTTGCTTTTGTCAAGGAAACTCTTTATTCTCTGTCTAATGTGAAGGCTAACTTTTTAGGAAAGTGGAGTCTGGATTGATAATTTTCTTTTAGGAATTGAAAAGCTTATCTCCAAGCTCTAGCCTTTAAGGTTTGTGCTGAGAAATCCATTGCTATTCTGATACATTTGCCTTTATAGGTTACTTACTGTTTTTCTCTAATAGTTGTTAATATTTTCTTTATTGAATTTCTGGAATTTTGATTATGATGCGTTGTGGAAAAGTTCTTTTCTAGTAGTGGCTATTTAGGGTTCTATATGCCTCTTGCACTTGAATACTTAACTCTTGCCCTAGACTTGGGAATTTTTCTGCTGTGATTAGAGTGAATAAATTTTTAAATGACTTAAGTCATCTTCTAATTTTGCCTTTGTTCCTATAACTCTAACCATTTTTTGGAGTCATCTATTTGCTGTTAAGTCCAGTTTCCATGTTGTTTTGTTGAATTTTAGGGTATCATTGAGTATATAATCTACTATATCAACCTTGTCTTCAAGTTCTGATACTCTGTCATCACACTGGTCAAATCTATTACCCACTGAACATTTCATACCCTCAATTACTTATTTATGTATTTTTATAATTCATAATTCTTTACTAAAATGCTTATTCTTAAACTGTATTTTTTTAAAATCAGTTTGTTTCTTCTTTAACCTCACTGAACATCTTATTAACTAGATCATTTGTCTGTTTATTTAAATCCTCTTTAAACTCACTAAACTTCTCATAAATTTGCTTATATTCTTCTTCGTTAACATTTTCAAATATCATGATCCTTTGGTTATTGAGTCCTCCGTCTGTAATTTTCTCTTCTTCAGCATCTGTGAGGCCAGCTTTCAGGGTGTTAAGAGTTTTGGGAGGCATCTTGTTGCCTTACTTTTTCATGTTCCTATTATTTTTATGCTGCAGAGGATCAGTCACAGTATTTCAGTTTTTCACTCTGTTACTACTGGGGAGATCTCTTTAAGTAAATCTGACTTCCTGTGATATATCCTTGGGTTTGGTTATTGTGTTAGTTACTTTTTTCTTTTTGCTGAGACAAAATACCCAACACCCAAAGTTAAAGGCAGAAAGATTTATTTGGCTTACAGTTCATAGAGGTTTCAGTCTATAATCAGCTGGCTCCAAGGCAGTGTAGCTGAGGGGCAACAGTTTACAGTAGCAGAAGACAGCAAAATCAACAAGAGACTTTAACATCATCTCCCTGCCCTTTTATCTTATTCAGACTACCTAGTGGAGGTAGCACTCACACCCTTAATCCTAGTGCCCTTCGGGCCTGGTCCCACCATGAATCAATCATACACTCTAGAATCAGCCACCCTCAAAATACCTGTGACCACATCAGGCTTTGGGGGGACATCTAGGCACAAAACTTAACAGTTATGTTTTAGTCTTTCTACTTCTCTTAAACATATTCAACATAATATTTGAGGGTTTTCTTAGTGTATAATCTTTTTCTGGGTGCTCTATGGCCAGCATCACTCAAAGAGTAGAAAACAAACCACCATAATGTTGACAGCACAAAGACAAACCAGACAAAGGCAATGACTATACTACCATTAACAATAAAAAAAGAAATAACCAATAATAATAAAGTCAAAGACAAACTAGATATTGGCATACCATAAGAACCAATAAATGCTATAACTATACCACCTTCAATAATAGAAAAGTGATCTGCAATAATAATATAAACACAAAGATAAACCAAATATGGATGTACAGTAAATGTACATATATATGTATATGTATATATATGTATATACTAAAAGCATCAACTATTCCACTATTAACAATAGAAAAGAATTCAGCAATAATAGCATAAACTAAATAGTTAAAAATTAATAAAGCTTAATGGCAATAATAATAAAATAGAATGGGTAGGGAAAGGGAAAATGAAAGAAGTAAATGCAAAAAAAGGAAGAAAACATTAGGAGGACAGAAAAGTCAGATTAAAATATGATGAAAAACTAAAGAATAGAATTAGGTAAAATAACAAGAAAAAAGAAAGAAAAAGAAGGAAGTGAAAAGAAAAAGAAAAAGCATACAAAACAAACAAACAAAAAATAAATAAGGAGAACTGAAAACAATCCTCACATTGAGGTGTTTGGATAAATGGTTTCTTTCCAGGGCCTGTGGTTTTGAAATTCATCAGATAATGGAGGGATAGTGAGTCACAAGGAAGGCCTATTTTGTTTCTGTATTTTTTTTTTTACTGTTGAATGTTGTCTTGCCCCACCTTTCCTGCTGGGTAAGATCAACCCGTGGTGTGTTGTCTGCCTTAAGGTTGGATTCACTCCAGTGGCTTTCAGTGGTTATACCTTTCTTTGTGCCCTAAGTCACTTCCATCTCTAACTAGCTTTGTGAGGGCCTTGCCCTTGTTTCAGAGGCCTCTCTGTCCATTCACCCTGGGATATGGCAACTGTCCAAGCCAAGGCATACCCTATTCATGCTGGCAGATAGGAAAAGCAGATCACTGAGTTCTGTGCTGAAGGTAGGCAGCAAGGGGACCAAGTAGTCCACTAGACTTAATTCTAGCACTTTCAGACCTAGCACCCTAAGCAAACCACAAGATAGGCCTGGCTTCTCATCACAGAGGACAGGATACTCTTCATAGCCTGAGCTGGCTGTTGCTGAAGCTTCTCAGGGACTCTGGGACTAGCCTGCCCTTTTCTATTAACTGTCTCTTGTAGCCATCTCCCACTTCCTCACTAGAGAAGGGTGGCCTCAGAAATCCTGAAGTGTAGTCATTCTGTGACCTATGATTCTCTGAGTAGCTCAGTCTTAAACAATAAACCCCCTTCCCAGAATGGCTTCTCATTATATAATTCACAAATATGGTGCACACCTCAATGGATTTTTTCCCAACACTAGACTGCCATGCTTTCAAAGTAAAACCCCATACCACTTACAATACCATGAGCTTTTCTTGAGGGTAGTGCTGCTGATATCACTGGGGATGCTAAACATCTCTGAACTTACCTTTTGTTTGCAGAGACAAGTCCCCTTCCCCAAAAGCTAGGGTTAGCTCCAGACTGCCTTGATCTTTTCTCTGTGTTGTCTTCACCTTTTCCTGTTTCTCTCCGATTTCTAGCTCTCCTATAGATTTTTCCTTAATACTCAGACTTCTTTTTCTTTTCATTAAGTTTTTATTTTCCAGGTGTCTCTCAAATCCAGGCCCCCATTATTTTTCCCCCTTGAACTACAATTTTATGATGGCTACAACATCCCAAGGTACTATTCAGCTCCATTCTAATCATATGGATCACCATTATACACATATTCCATTATGGACCAAAATATCATCATATAATACACTCCTTTCTTAGTAATTGTTGAAATATATAAACAAAAGATCATATATAAAATTTGAATAACACTATACAACAAAATGACCAAAATAAAATTATGGAGCATTATACCCTACAACAATGTGATAAAGAATATTTCATACGATAAAACATATTTTGTACTTCATTCAAGTCTCAGTAACTATAGAGCAGCACAAGTCATCCAAAATGTTTTACCAATTTGAGTGGATTAAATTAGAAATGAATGACACGCATATCTCTGGAAAATCCCCAGCTATTTGTAATATAAAAAATACTTCTGAGTAATTATAGATCATGGAAAACTCAAATATGGGAATTAGAGAATTTTTAGTTGAATAAAAGTAAAATACAAGCTAAATAAAATTGTAGGAAGCCACTATAATAGTACTTGGTGAAGAAATGTGGGTATTTGTAACACTAAATATCTGTATCAGGAAAAAAGAAAAAGGGAAATCATCAAATCAAAGAACTCAACTTCCAGCTTAAGAAATGTGAAAACAAAGTAAATTAAGCTCAAAGTAAGCAGTAGAAAAAATGACTGATAAAGATCATAACAAATCAATATAGTAGAAAACACACAAAAAATGCAAAAATCAATGCAAAATTTGCTTTTTTGAGACAACAAATAAAATTGATAAATATTTAGCTGGACTGATCAGTATAAATAAAAGAGAGAAGAAACATAAAAATGAGAGGCATTGTAACCATACAAATTGTACAATAAAGACTAATAAAGACACATCATCAACCACCATATATCAATAATTATAGCAACTTAGAAAAACTGATAAACTGAAAGATATTAGATTTATAACTTTTAAAGGAATTAAGTTGGGAGTTTGAATGTAATGACAAATAAAAATTCAGCACCAGATGGATTCATTGATGACTTCTATCAAATATTTAAAGAAAACATCAATTTTACAAACTTTTACAGATGACTAAAGACAAGGAGATACTTTACAACTTATTCATGCAGCTAGTGTTACACATATATTAAATCCAAAGATAATACAGGAAAACTACAGATCAATATCCTCAGTGAAAAAAATCTAACCAAAATTTTAGCAAGTTGTTCCTTTAATATTTAAAGGGTAGTAATTATGACTAAGTGGAATTGAACCCAGGAATGCAAGGTTAGTTTAAAATTCAAAATTTATTAGTGCAATTTACTGTAGGAACAATTTTTTAAAAGTCAGACCATATGCAATCAATAGATGAAGATAAAACATCTGATACATTCAAACATTTGATCAAGATAAAAAATTGCACAAAATAACTGTTTCAACCTAATAAAAAGTGTCTATAAAAAAGATTAATGCTGTCTCCCATAGAACCACAAAAACACAGAAAAGCAAAACAGGGTATTCTCTTCTGTTGAACATTTTGCTGAAGTTTCTAGCCAGTAATAAGAATAAGAAAAAATAAGAGGACTCAATATTGGAAAGCAAGACAAAAAACTGTCTTTACTCACAGACAGCATGATTTTTTAAAAAATCTACTGGAATCTCTAAAAAGCTACTAGAACTATGTATAATGAATCAGTTGAAGGATTTAAGATGAGTATATAAAAATTAATTGTTTTATACTAACAATGAATAATCAAAACTAAAAATTAAGAAAATATCATTTAGAATAGCATCAACAATATAAAATATTTAGAGGAAAATCCTCCATATTTTTGAAAGACATGTACACAAAAGAGACTGAAATATCACTGAGAGAAATTTTAAAACACATAAACAAATAGAAACATAATCTCTATTCATGAGTTGGAAAATACCATATGGTTAAAATATTGATTATTTCAAAAGTAACTAATAGGATGAATGCAATACCAACCAACATCTCAACATGCTTTTTTAGTAGAAATTGAAAAACTGATTCTAAATTGTTTAATAAAAAAACTAAAATAGACAACAAAGCTTTGAAAAAGCAAAACAGAGTTGAGAAGTTAGCACTATCTGCTTTTCAGAGTTATTATAAAGTTGTAGAGTTTAGGGCCATTGCAAAAATAGCAATTTTGATCTTTTCCATGTAATATACACAAAAATTAACTCCAAAGGATACGTAGATTTAAGGATAAAAACTAAAACTTCTAGAAGAAAGGGTAAGAGAACATCTTTATGGACTTGGACAAAGATTTTATAGATATAACTATAACTGTCTAAAAAGACAATGTGGTATATTAGATACCATCAACATTTAAAAGTTGTGTTTTTCAAGCTGCAAACTGAGAAAATATCACAAAAATTAACTCCAAAGGATACGTAGATTTAAGGATAAAAACTAAAACTTCTAGAAGAAAGGGTAAGAGAACATCTTTATGGACTTGGACAAAGATTTTATAGATATAACTATAACTGTCTAAAAAGACAATGTGGTATATTAGATACCATCAACATTTAAAAGTTGTGTTTTTCAAGCTGCAAACTGAGAAAATATTTCCAAATCATGTATTTGGTGAAAACTGTGTATCTATAAAATATAAATACTTCTCACAACTCAAAAGTAAAATATTACTCATTTTAAAAATGTACAAAAGGTTTGACTTCACCAAAGAAGATAATACACATAGAGAAAAATATTCAAAATCATTATTCACTAGAGAATTGCAAATTAAAACTACAATGAGATACTACTGTAAATTTCTTGGAATGGTTAAAATTGAGAAACACCAACATACTAAGTGTTGCCAAGGGTATGAATCAATTGGAATTCTCATACACTGCTGGGGAATGTAAAATGGTACAACTAATTTGCAAAGCAGTATGGCAGTTTCTCAAAAATTTAAACAACCATCTACTACATGATCCAGTTGTTCCTGTCTCAGGAATTTACCCAGGAGAAGTGAAAATGTATATCCACACCAGGACTTCTACACAAACATTCACAGCAGCAGTATTTATAATAGTCAACCACTGGAAACATCCCAGATATCCATCAGGTGGAGAATGGATAAACAAACTGTGGCATATTGATATAATGAAATACTATCAGAAATGAAAAGGAATTCACTATCGATATATACTACAACACAGATGGATCTCAAAATAATTATGCTGAGTGAAAGAAGGCAGGCAAAAAGAGTGCATACTGTATGCTTCCATTTATATAATTGTAGGAAATGCAAATTATTCTATAGTGACAGAAAACAGATCAGTGGTTGCCTAGGAATAGGAGGTGGGGTGCAGGAGACAGGGATTTAAAAGGGGCACAAAGAAATTTCAGGAAATGATGGATATGCTCATTATCTTGAATATACATATGTCAAAACTAATCAAATGGTATACTTTAAATGTGTTTAATTTATTATATGGCAATTATGTTTTAATAAAAATGAAAATAAAAGTAAAGGGATTCATTAAGAGATACAGGAGTATTAGAGAAGATGATTTTATCTCTTCATTTTTCTGATCCTAACTTTCCAGTTCAAGGCCTGGCAACGATGGAGAGAGAAGAAGAAGAAAGATGAAAGAATACTGGGGTTTGGGCCACCTCCAGGACAGCAGATGCTTCTCTGTACCTCTCACCCAACTCCCTTCCATTGCCTCTTTCTTAAATTGATAAATGGGACAGCTGGCAGAGACCTGAGAGATGATAAAGTCATGCATCGGTGAGCAAATATTTATTGAATATGAGAGAGAGAGAGAGAGAGAGAGAGAGGGAGAGAAAGAAGGGGGGTGGCTCACACAAATGTGGAAACTGAGAGGTACCAAGATCTGCAGCTGGTAAAGCTAGAGATCCAGGAGAGCAGATGAAGTCAATTTTGGACTGAGGGCAGATGACTCATATCTGGGTCAATGATAGGAGAAGTTCCCTCTTGCTCAGCATTTTTGTTTCACTGACATGGTCCACTGAGTGAACAAAGTTCGCTATATTAGAAAGGGCAAAACCCGCTGTGCTAGTTTACTGAATCAAGTGTAAATCTCACCAGAAACATTATCATAGACCCTGAGGGGAATGGTCTTCCTCCACCATACACTCTCGCCTTGCCAATACAATGTGTTATAGCACCACAGGCCCAAAGCAACTGGGCCAAGTAACCATGGATTTAAACCTCAGAATCTGTGGACCAAAATAAACCTCCTATTTTTAAATTTATGTTTTTTCTTTTTTCTTCTGGTATTTTGTCACAGCTATGAATAGCTGACTAATACACAGACTACATGGGTCAGCTTCTGGGGTCCAGAACAAGAAAAAAAAAAAGGTGGTGAATGGTTCTGGAAGGACCAATGGTGAATACTCAATGTGCCCCATTGTAGATGAAGACGGTAAGGCTCAGGGAAGTTAATTTTTCATAAAGAAAAAATTAATAGACCTAGAACCAAAGTGGCTTTTCTGACTGAATCCAAAATTCTCTCCACTCCCTCTTGTAGGCAGGCCTACACTTCTCTTCCTCCAAGGTAGGTGAGAACCTCCTCAGAACATAGGGTCTCAGTCCTGAAGGACAACTTTTTTATCTGTGAGTTCTGTGGGGACCTGGAGCTCTGCATCTCTGCTCAAGATGCCTCTCAACTGTCCTGACACCATGCTTCTGACCCTCTCTTGCCTTACCAGGTACTTTGTGCCTCCCTCCAAGTCACTCAGCCACTTGTCCTCTTCTGGTTCCTCAAATGCTCTGACCTTCCTACCTCCAATCCTTTGAACGTGGGTTTCTCTCCACCAGAAATGCCCTGTATCTCACTTTTCACCAAATTCACACTTAACCTTCCTTGACTTGCAGATACCTCCATTTAGCCACCTGCCATCCTCTCTTATTGCCCCATTCTTTTCCTTTACAGTTTTTACTGAAAATATTCTACAAATTTATAAAATGCTGCCTATCATTTTAAAACTATCTCTCAGTATCTTTTAAGTTCAATTCATTTGGGAACTGTGTCTGTTTTCCTTACTACTATAAACCAAATGCTTCACACAGTGCCTGGACTACAGTAGCTGATCAATAAAGACTTGCTGAATAAATGAAGTAATTTAGCTCTATGATAAAGCTTGAATCAGAGAGAGAGAGAGAGAGAGAGAGAGAGAGAGAGAGAGGGAGGGAGAGGGAGAGAGCAGCCATCAGGGCAGGTTCTCAGTCCCAGGGTTTCCCTTGAAATGAAGCCATTATTTTGCAGTAGAAATTTTAAGAACACCTCTTAGCTTTATGGGTGATTTGTAGACAAGCTTCATTAGAGCACCAAACTTTAAATTTAGAAAAGTGAAGCATTTTTATTCCCTTGGGAAAATGACAATCCTCTCAGAAAAAGATAAGCATTTAAAATTATTGGTTACTTAGACCTCAGGGTAGAGGAGTTTATTGGATCATTTGATTCTTTAACAGAAATCAGGAAGGAAAAGGGTGCCCAGAGGGAAGAGGAGAAAACACACCAGGACAAAAAAGTAAGGGTGTAGAGTGAAAAGGTTAGACAGACCCTATCTGGATTTGCTGAGAATATGGTGTCTCCAGCCACGAAGATTCATTTGGCCGTTAGTAGAACATAAGCTCTGTGGCAGGTGTGTCTTGTGCTTTGCATACATTCCTTCTAACCCTCACATGCCCCAGGAGAGGCAAGAACACTCACTGTTTTACCTACAGAGCCCCCTGAGGCTCATGAAGGTAAATGACTTCACACGGTGGGAATGGGACTTGAACCTTGATCTGTCTGGCTCCAAAACACCAGATTTTCCCCTATAATTTGACAGTTACTCTAAAAAATTATGGGATAATCTATGGAAGAAGTCAAAACTTTAACCCTCCCCACGGCAGCAGGACAGGATGGACTCAGCCAGACATTTCCATGAGGAAGAATGGAAGCCCAGACGGGAGAAGACATCTGATAACAATAACGTCAATCATAATAAAAGCAACAGCAACAACAGTAATAGCAAGTGTTTATGAAGCCCTGTGGCCAGAGCTATATTAAGTGCTTCACACAGATCCTCTCATTTATCCCTCTCATCAACCCTGGACCAGTGCCTATATTATTCTCATTTTCCAGAGAAGGATGCTGAGGTTTACTGAGGTTAAGTATTTCCCTGAAGTTACACAGCTGGTATTCAGGGAGCAGAACCTAGAGTTCAAGTTCTGAGCTTGCACTACCCCATCTGTGAAGCCAGGCCCCCAAATCAGCATCCAGTGCTGCCCTTTCTCTGGGGACAGCTCTCTTATCCTTCCCCAAACAGCTGCCACCACCTCGGGCACATCCTGGCCCCTCTTTGCCTTCCCTGCACCACCCCACAGCCATGTGGGCAAACACCCTGCCTCTCCTCAGGCAGGGGATGCTCAATTTACATAACTTAATTAAATTCTGCATTCTCGTTTTCAGAGGAGCAGACCTATGAAGGATGCTGAGTGCATGGTCTTAAGGCAAATCAACGCAGATGATGAAAGAGCCTATTTCGGTTAAGCAAATTATGAGGAGGCGGGCAATGTCCTCACTCTAATAATTTCCCGTGAATTATTTATATGGAAACTGCAATTACATCGGGCAAAACAGTGTTGTGTGCATAAAGCTCACTTAATTACCCAACCACCTGTTGGGACACAGGGTCCTCCAACAGCTGATTTCTTCCCCCAACAGGTCTTTCCTTTGGGAGGATAGGCCCCAAGACAGGCAGGAGTGGGAGGAAAATTAGGCTGCAATGCAAGGAGATGCATCCTGGCTCTCAGACTCAGGCCGGGTGCTGGCTGCCTCTGGTCCATTCTGAAACTACACTTCTGTTCTCAAGGGTCTGGGCACTCTCTGGCCCTGCCCTATCAGTGCCCCTACTGTTCCCTGAAAAGGAGCCCAGAAGCTGAGGTGAGGAGTGAGAGAAAAGATGAGAGGAAGGAAGAAGGAGCCCCACACCCTTCCCAACAAACCCTTTAACCAAAGCAAACGAGACTCCTTTCATCAGTGCCCGGTTGTTTAACTGGAAATGAGGGTTGCCATGGCAACCATCCTGTCACATAGTATTTCTTACCACTTGCCAGCGGGAGAGGCATTGATGTGTAGAGGAGAACCCTGGCTGGGTGGGGAAGGTCGGGGAGGGGGGGTTGCATTGTTTGTGCCACATTTGTTGAAACACAAGGTGGCACAAACCTGTCCCTTAACCCTGGGGGCATCTTGGTGCATCTCTCCCTTTCCAGGATCATGGGGGTAGGGTCTGGGGATAAACATCCCATTCTACTTACCCCCCTGGGAGAAAAACATTGTAAATGTCAGAAATATGATGCAACTGTCAAAAATACATGAAATTGGTGATAGAATAAGTGGTGAAACATCCATTCCTCTTTGTTCTGTAACTAAAAATCATGAAATCTTTCTTCAAGACAAAAGTGAAAACAAAGAAAATTTACGACCACCAGCAGTGGTTGGATAGGAACATCATCCCAAGATTGGGAGAAACAGCCCTCCCTTTCCACCTGTATTGCAATAAAGAGTGGTCCAGGGCAGGACAAAGGCCTGGATCTCGTTAAAAGGTGGACGCAGTGTTATGTCAGTAAACAATGTTACAGACTTGGGGGTTGGGCATATGGAGATCAGTGCTGCCCAGTACTGCTGAACAGTGGAAGTTGCCAGGGACCAGGAACCACTGTGTACCTTGAGAAAACTGATGAACTGACAGAAAGGCTTTTCAGTTAGCTCTGACGTTTGGGTACAGTGCTTGTAATGCTCTGACTTATTTCACAGCTAATGATATACCCAGTAGGTAGATAAAATATTAATTGTATTGAAATCATTTAAAATAGTGATAACAGTT
This sequence comes from Fukomys damarensis, assembly GCF_012274545.1. Classification (NCBI taxonomy): domain Eukaryota; kingdom Metazoa; phylum Chordata; class Mammalia; order Rodentia; family Bathyergidae; genus Fukomys; species Fukomys damarensis. The sequence goes on from NW_022900928.1 coordinate 64,177,495, forward strand.
TCTGTACGTGGAGCACTGAGAAAATGCCAAGCAGTAAATTGTGCTGACAGACTTATTATGAATCCCATCTTTTAGACTAAGAAACTGAGGCTGAGAGGCTAAGCAACGTGACCTAGCTAGAAAATTATGTAGCAGCAAAACCTACCTGGGAATCCAGATCCTGCTGACTCAAAACTCATGCCTCTGTGACTGGGAAGAAGTTTGGAGATCATGATGCAAGTTCTCCACATGCCCAGCCCATGTCGCTACTGTAGTTGGTCTCCATCCAGTCTAGGACCCGCTGCTTAACAAGGATGAAATGGACTGTTTTTTCTCCTTTAAAGATTTACCATGTATAAATGTATGAGAATATTAAAGGCAACAATTAACTTTATTGGAAACCTTATATTCTCCAGCCTCATTAGAGCTGCCAACAAGATCTATTATTAGTATTACTATGCAGATACTGTAATAAAAAGGGTATTTAAAGTGGATACTTTGGCAGTGAAATAAAATAGCTTTTCTCTCTCTTTCTTTTTCTTTCTAAGATACATGTGTGTATCAGAGATGGTCTGGAGCAAGGCAAAATCCCCATGGAACCGGACAAATGAAGAGCTCATAAAATATCCCTTTGCCACCCTACAGATAGTTGGAGTTGGGGGTGGAGGTCAACAGGGCCCTCTGGCCCCTTGATGGGCTTGCCCCTGACACTGTTTGGAAGAGCCTGAATTCTTCAGGAGAAAAGACCCTGTTCATCGGAGCAGAAATGTACCAGAGGCTGTCTTTGCACACTGTGAGTATCTAACCAAATCTCTCCATAGCCTCTTCCTTCTGGTCCTCTCATCTCAGAGATGATGGGGAGCCTGGGGATGATTCTTCTCACCTCTTCCTTCTCTTTCCTCTGTTTACCCTGCACCCCTGCCATGGGTCACGCAGAGTCAGAAGCAAGAGGCGCCTGTCCCCTGGCCGTCTTTAGCCTGCCTTGCGTCCCCTGCTGGCTCACGACTTTCTCCATCCCCTTCTGGACTCTGAAGACTTCCTGAATGGAGTGGGAATCTATCTTCGGCCAGTTCCAGGAAGAAATGGAGCTGGAGAGCTCAGGTTTCCTCACCCCCTGGTGTGCTTGCCTTCAGTGCCCAGAGATGATGCTGCCCTGTTTCCAAGACCACTGCCTGCACCTTGCCCTGCACAGTGACCAGCTCAGGACTTTTGAGCTCCCAGGAATGCAGTTCACTCAGAGCCTGGGACAAATAAGCCAGAATAAGCTGGCATCTGACCTTAGCTCACTGGCTGAATCCCTGGACTTGCAGAACAGGAAGGTAGTAAGCCCCCAGTTCCCTTGTGAGGGCTCACATAGCCAGGTTCATGTTAGAATTATTAGTCTTTTATTTTTACTCATCAGTGCCACGTATTGCATGCCAAGTGTTTACTCATTTAATCTCTGTCACTATCCTACAAGGTAGGTACTCTTGTTATCTTTTTAAATGAGGAAAGTGAGGGGCTGGGGATTTAGCTCAGTGGTTCCACCACCTGCCTCACAAGCACAAGGACTCAAGTTCGATCCCCAGTACCAATAAAATAAAATAAATGAGGAAAGTGAGGTTTGTAGAGGTGATGTATGTAATCCACCCCAAGATGTTGGCATGAACCATTGCACTGCAGTTGCCTTCTAACTGATCTCCATCCATCCACCTCTTTACCCTGTGATCTGCTGTCCACATAGCACAAACTATAAATCTATTGAACTTTTCAGGTGGGTGTTCTCTACTTTGTACCCAGGGCCTTTGCACTGGCTATTCTCTCTCCCTTATAGGATGTTCTTCTTCTACATCATCTCTTCCTCCTCATTCATTCAGGTCTCAGCTCAAAGAAGCTTTACTTAACTGTCTTCCAAACCATGTCCTAGTTCACTCTAGTCCTACTATGCCCACCTGCCTGTCCTAACTACATACTATACCATCACATGTCTAGTACCTAGAATAGTATGTGACACATAGTAGGTGCACAGTAAATATTTCTTGAATAAATGTTGGCAAACTAGTACAAAGTTACACACCAGTCAGGGTTGGCTAGAGTCAAAGCCAGGACTATCTTACTCTTAATTATGAAGTATGATTGTGTGTGGTTTGGAGGTAAAGGAAGAGTGAGATAGGGCTGTCCTTGTCCACTTATAGACAATTGATCACGAGTCCACCTAGTCACAGGACCTAACTAAAATGCCTAACCAGGTGAGAGCTGATATCCCACCAGGGAATACAATGTGCCCCAGGAAGGAAGATGGAGCTGAGAGTCCTGAGCACTGTTAGGTAGATGATGGGACCACAGGTGGGAGACTATGGCCATCACAGTGAGTGCTGTTTGGCTATGTGAAGCCCACACCAGGATTCCAGGACCCGCTAACCTGGATATCAATCCCTGACTCCTAGCCCAATTCCCATAGAGAGAGCAATAAGCTCACTGATCTCTGGGAAGGGCAGCTTGCGGGTGTCTTACCCTGAAATTCCATCTGTCAAGCTGCCTTTTTGTACCATGATACCTGTAAGATTTCACACACTTGCCCATGACCAGGGAAAGCTGCAGGTCAATCGTGTCCTCTGTCTGTGACCTGGAGAAGGCCCTTCTGCACCCTACTTTCAATTTACACCAACGTATTTGACGTGCCACAGCCACTGGACTTTCATACTGAGCATAATTTTCAAGTGTGGAAAAAATACAGAAAACTCTGCCTCTTTCTAAGACATCCACATCTAACTGGGAGAGAAGCCTCATACAGAAGGCATATCGCTTAAATGGTTAAATCACAGGCTGGGTTGAACCAGACAGATGAGGGTTGAAATCCCAACTCAGCAACTAACTTTTTGGGCAACTGTTTTAAGCCATCTAAGTGCCAGGCTGCCCATGCACAGGGGCACACATGGACCTCACAGCACAATTGTAGCAGGGCACTCATTGAAGTGTCTGGCACCTACATGCACAATAAATGGCAGTGGTAGCTGTTGTTCTCATTGTTGTTATGGGAAACAACCTGCAGGTCACATACTAAGAAGCATAAATAAATTAATTAATTCCAGGCTAATGCAGTTCATAACTGCTGAGAAGACCACGATGAAGAAATGCCATCGAACAATGATACAGGGGCAGATTTCTTGAAAGAGGTGAGTCTTGAAGCTAGAAGACGCCTTGCAGAATATTAGCCATATTATCACAGTGGAGACCTCAGGAATGATGCCTCAGGAATGATTTCTAGGGCTTCTTGACCATTTTTTTTTTTTTAAATCATAGCACACACAGAAAATGGTAATGTTTGGTAATGCTTTTTCTGCACAGCGGAGCCAGTGACAAAGGCCACTCCCAGTTGCAAGAGAGGTAGTCAGGACCTGTCCGGACCCACCTAGGCTCATCAAGGGCTGAGGACTCACATCCCAACACAAAGGTCACCTGCTTGTACCTCAGCAGTGTGCCACAGCACACCTACAGAGGAACTCAGATTTAGAATCAGCTCATCGATTGACAGAGAGGAAGAAAGATGTGGGGGCAGAAGTGACTTGGCTGAGGTTTTGCTTGGACCAACACCAAAGGAGACTGGAAGCCCCTGTGCTATACTGTCTGCTCTTAAAGACAGGAAGGCATGGGCCTTGGGAGGTCAAAGAGCTCAATGGAGGCCAAGAGAGTGGAGTTATGTGCATTAACATCAAACACCCGGTCTTGTTCTGTGTCTCTGACACTGCGTTGACTGCTTTTGTGTCTGTCTCCTTCAGTGATGCTAAGCAGCCTGTGGGAGGGCACTGTGTTAACACAGTTGGAACGCCAGCCTTGATGATCACCAGAGGGCCAATACCAGGGGAGCCTGTTTCCAGAGTTGTGCCAATCACACTCACCTGGAGCAGGAAACAGGCTGATTTATGGCCTCAAATCTCCTCTATCCACCACCCCCCAGGGACAAAGAAAGCAATATTCCAATCAAGCTATCCACTCATTTTCTTCCCTTACTTTCCCTACCTGATGCATCCACAGGAGCAACCTTTGAACTTAGCCCTGCCCTCTTGCCCACACAGACCTTCTGCTTCCCATCTCCCAGGTCGAGATATGTCAGCACTGCACATAACTGACCTGCTGTTTTCAGTGCCTGGCCAGAACCCATAGGAGCACCAGCAATACTGAAGCAAGTAAGAGATACCCAGCTTAATCACAGATTTAATTGGCACACTAGGGCTCAAGTCTGGGCTCTTCCATCTGGATCTGTGAAGGCTCTGGCTGGCAAGATCAGTCCCCTTGGCCCCAAGTCTTTGCATGTAACTAGCTCTGTCTATTCAAATTACCCTTTACCAGGTAGCCTCTTGAGCCAGCCTCAGCTTTTCCTCCAAGGCCCCTTTGCTTGGGCTTTCTTGGGTGTCACCTACATTGCAGAGTCCACTTTATCATTTCCTCCAGAGTCTTCAGAGACTCTTTCCTCATCACTTCCAAGTCCTTACTTCTCCAGATGCCATGACCTGTCTTTGGCTCCTCCCAACACTGTTCCATCTAAACACAGCTACACACATTTAGATTACACAGTGGACATGAGAATAAAATCTCAATTCTTTGATTTGACTGAGGGAAGACTGCTGCATGATCTCACTTTGCCTCCTCCCACCCATAACCCCTGCCACTTCCTCTCCTGTTTACCCTGCCCAATCACATTTGACTTTTGGTGGTGGTGGTAGTTTGCTTCATTGAGCACACCTAATTTTGCTCCTTCAAGGGTTCTGTGCAGGTTGTACCCTTTGCTAGGATACTATGGCCTCAAAACTCTACCCAGTTCTCTCTAATCATCCTGCATATACAAATTGATATATTGCTTCTTCAAAGGAGCCTTTTCTGACCACCCAGGCTGCAGAGTAATCTTCCATCTTTTCCTTGTTATGTTCCTTCATAACACTTAAAAATGTAGGTAATGTGCTTATTTTCCCCGAAAGGCAAACTCCTTGAATGAGGACCATGTCTTCCTATTCTCCATTATCCCCATGGCTGGCACAGTTCCTGGTATACATGCAGGATTTACTGAAAATCTGTGCAATGAATGACTGAATGAGCTAGACACCCTAAATTTCCATGTCTGTGTTCCTGCTGACTAGCTATGTGACGTGGGCAGCCACTTCCTACCTTGGGACCTCAGACGCTCCTCTGTTGATTGTGAAGAGGAAGGGGAAAGGAATTTTGAAGTCATTTGGAATGTGAAAGTTCCTCCAGCTCTGACCCTGCCTCAGCCAGTAAGAGATCTAGCAGCCTGCATTAAGGGGAGTACATCTCATCTAAGGCAAGATCTGTCCTCTACCTTTTAAGGTAAGGAACCAGTGGGCATAGATAAGATGTATTAAAAATACTGCTGTGGTAGGAGAAACCACTCCCACCAGGGAGTGTCCTTATTGGATAGAGCCTGAAATGGAGACACCCCCCGGGGTTGGAAGGTCTTGGACAGAGCTCTGTGGCTCTAGAGGGCCACCAGGGGAGCTCACTACAGGAAGACTTAGTCCAGAGCTGACTAGTAAACAGAGATGAGTATATTTGCAAAGTTCAGCACTGCCCCAGTACAGAGCACCCTGGGCCTGGGATAGGTACAGTGCTTATCTTCATACAGAGGAAGCTATTTAATCTATATTTTAAATTTTAATTTTAAATGAACCCACCTGACCTAACAGCTTCAATGCTTTGTTCAAATCCCACTTGTGCACTAACATGCTTGGTGGGTGTTGGGGGCTGAGTTGATTGCACATCTTACATTTTTATTTCAATGTTTCCCCACACCCCTTCTCCATGTCTACAAAGTTCCTTGGCTCAAAGATAGCTCCAGATGTCATAGTGGGATATCCCATTAACTGTCTAATAGGGATGCTGAGCCCTCAACAGCTTAGCCCCAAACCCAGTAAAGTGTCTGAGAGACTGAACTTCTGGATATCTAGGGTTCCTATTTATCCCTTACCATCTTATCTCCTCTTTCTGTAGGCTAGCTCTTAGATTTCTTTGGTCATGCTGATATTTGGGGTAGACATCAGCTGTAGGGTGTGTCCTAGGCTACTGAGTAATATCACAGGTGAGTTCTCTTCTACATTAGCCCTCTATCGTTCAAATCTTGGCCACACTACAACAGTCTGTCCTGAGCCTGTGGTGGCTCATATGGGAGCCATGGTGCCAAAAGATTCAGGAGCTTAAATGGTTCTTCTTAATATCTTCTTTTCTCTTTTCATATTTAATTCCATCACATTCTCAGCAGAAGCCTGCTGTGGTCAAAACCCAGGGACTAAGAGTTAAGGTCCCGATTTCTCCCCTCCCCTGCCATGAGACTGGACAGATTCCTCCTATCAAGAGAAGAAGTGGGGCAGGTGAGCAGTAGATCTCTTGGTTCTGATATTCTAGAGAGGCAGTTTTATCCTACAAGAGAGAAAACTGAGGTTCAAATCAGATGTGCTTTGCTTGGAATCCCAGAGCAGATGGCCAAAGAACCAGCCTAAGATCCCTCTGCAGATGCATGCCCTCAAATTATTTCCAGGGAGCCACATTGTACAACACAGGCATCCAGTCATTTCCATCACCCATCAAGCAGTGCTGGATTGGAAACTATGTCTGCCTGCATTCCTCCACTTGATTAGACTGCTCTCCTGAAGGGCAGGAGCCTCAACATCCTCATCTTGGAGCCTCCAGGGTCAGGCACTGTGTTTGGTATCAAAAGTGTTCAGATATTTACTGGATGGAGAAGTCCGTTGGGAGCTAAGTCTGAAGTTAACGCAGAGGACACTGTAACAGAGAGCAGGGTCTCTGTGCGATGGGGTTGCTCCAACCTCAGAGGTGTTCAGGAGCCCAGCAGCTGGAACGGCAGTGGTCACTAAGGCAAAAGGAACACGCGGGCACAGGAAGGAGCAGAGTAGCTGTAAAGAAGACAACATTCCCAAGGGCAGCCAGTAGAGGGCGCCTCCTTCCCCTTCTCGGCAGACAGCTCCAGCTGGGCAGCTGCCTCTTTAGCGCCAGGAGGCACCCCTGCTAATTACCAAACCCAAACTTGGGATTTGCATTTTTATAAAATGCTCACACAGGAGGCAAACCTTTTCCCTTAAAAAAAGAATCAAGATGGATGGGGGGAGAAAAATCTCATACCAGTACATGCTAATTCAATCTAATCTTGGTCATTTCAGTTTCCATAAGAAAGTGCTTTCATAAAGCTACAAAGCTAACATCCATAACTCTCCAGTTTCCCCAGACAGGATACCTCTGCATTAAGTTTCCCATTTATCTTCCGAGATGGCAAATCATCCATTTATAATGGGATCTAATAAAGCAAGCTCCCGTCGCAACTCCAGCTGCAGGGATGCACCTCAGATCCAGAAATGCAACTGCTTTGGGGCCTGTGGCTGTTTAATCATCTTCAGGGCCCCTGCCTAGGTGGGCTACCCAGTGGCTGGGGCATCAGCGTACCACAGGTGGTATGTGTGTTAGAAGCAAGAAATGTGGTCAATAGAACCAGGTTCTAGCGTTCATATGGACACACACACACACACACACTCACAGCTGCCCAGACCTGGCCCCATCTTACTCTTTAAGACGGGGAGTGCATGCCATAAAGGGGACAATTTTATGGGTTAGCAAGCAGATTCATAGGCTCAAGAAAACCAGAGGGACAATATATCATTATTCCAGGATAAGGCCCCAGGACAGCCACTGAGGTGGAATGTCACCAGGAACATGTTTACTAAACAGTGCCATGGTGTCCATACTGGTAGCAAAGAAGGTCAGGAAGCAAACCTAAGTAGAAGGCAGGATCCATTCTTCTTATAGCCAAACGGTAGCCTTTGCCAACCCAACAAGGAGCTGCCCAAGTCCAGCCAAGATGTACAGGCCTTCCTATCTGTTTAGTGCTCTAGTAGTGGGCATGGGCCAGCCAAGAAGGGCACAATATTGGGTAGGGGGCTCTGTGCAGTGGAAATGCTCTAAGGGGGCCAACTGCTGACCACTTTCCCAGTATGTCACCAGAAAATCCTTCACTGACACGGTTGATGGGCAATAGTTACAGGGTGTACCACACCTACAGAATATCTGTGCACCTTTTCCCTCCCTACCCCCAGGAAAATAAGGTCCCATAATTCTACACCTGTGAGCATTTATGCATAGGTTCCTGTCAGCGGCTAGGCCTTGTGGTGTAGCTGGGTGCTTGCTTAGATCTATGTCCTCCAGTCAGGTGACATAGAAAAGCACCTCAGACGAGGCCTGGTCAGCCCCTGGTTCATCAGCTGTATGAAACAGAGGATCCTTGGGAATGATGGATGTAGGTGCCCAGCCATGCCTGAAGTTGGCGAGGGCTAAGGGGTGCAAACATCAGGCAGAGCCACATCAACAGTCCTTGCAGGAGCATCTTGGGCCCCAAAGCCAGCACCAAGCTCTGAGGGGCCCAGAAGCTATGAGGCTAACCCCAAAAGGGGCTTGCACCATCAGTTTTCAGGGAATCTCCTGACCTGGTAGGAAGGCGGATTTGGGCATCCTCTGCTGTCTCACATGAATGGGAAATGTCTGGCACCAAATCCCTGGCTGGGACAGGAAGACCTGGGCTGAGCCTGATACCATTTCTGGGTTCAGTCAGAGTTTGACAGTTATGAGGGCTAGAAATGGTCCCAGCTCCCACATAGGGAAGCATCCCTCTATCTCTCTTTGAGTTCTTCCAGAAACAGACACAGAGACCAAGTGCAAGTCATTTGTTCTGGAGGTGAGATCAGAAACTCTCAGCACGAAGGTGGGAAAGAAAGACAGGAGAGGGAAGGCAGCCAATGAGGTATTCATTACTCAGGTTACTAAGCAATTTTCTATTACAGAAAGCCAGCGCTTAGTCCTGCTGGGGCTTCGGGAAACAGTTTGGAACACTGGTCTCAGTGTGATCCCATCCAAGGGAGCAAGGAGCTGGGACACTTGTATACTGGCTCCGGGAGGTCATCAGTTAAGGGTGACTCCCAGTGCCAAACGTTCCCTGGCATGTCTAGCTTGCTATTGGGCAGCAATGGACTCTGTGGCAGAAGAAGCCCTCAAGCAAGCACATGCAGGTGCTAGCAGTTGAAGGCTGGTCAGTGTGCACTGAATAAACAGGAAAAGGGGGATATGGCAAACACAGCCACAACATCTGTAACACTCTCTTCTGCATCCCCAGAGTTTGTCCGCAAGTCCTTTGCCCAAACCTGTCTAGTGACAAAGAGGAGCTTACTACCTCACAATGCCCCATACTGCATTGCTTGACAGTTCTACCTCTCACAAAGTCATTGCTCAGGTGAAGTCCAAATCTGTTTATTGTCTTCCCAGTACATTCTACTTGAACTGGGCAGTTTGGCTATCTCCCTGGCATCTGTAAAGAACACCTGGCCAATGCTGGGCTCAGCAAATGTTTTCCGGATGAATGAATGCTTGTATGCATGCCTGGCCCCCACCTCCAAGGAGTTTACAGCTTTTTCTTGTTTCTGGTTTGCTTTTCCACTGATTGCCTATGTGATCAGATCCTCCATTCCCTGTTCCCTGTGTGTTTAAGCACACAGCCAAGTGCCTGGATCAAAGCTGAACTCCACTGTCAGTTCTCATTCATTCAACAAGTATTAAGCAAATGCCTATTTTGTGTCAAATACTCGTGCTCTGGACCCTGGCCCACCAAAGCATAAAGTGTTAAGATGGAGGTTGAAAGCAAAAATACCAGTGATAACTATGATTTTAGAAAAGATGCTAGGTGCTTAATGGGGAGGCATGGATAAGTGCATACACAGGCACGTGCACACACACATTTCCTCACTCTTGCTCACAACTTGCTTGTGTATTTTCTCTCCCAGTGCAGACACTGAGGCTTGGCCAGCCCATGAAACAGTTGTCAGGAAAATCAGCCACTTCATCTCTCCTGCCAACCCCCTTCAGGAGAAGGTACACAGAGAGGGTTTACTCACAGACTCACCTGGGCTGTCATGTTTCCTGCTGCCCATCAGGTCTGGGGGAACTTGGTTTTGAGCCTCCCCTCCCCCAGAAGGAGTTGGAGCTCCCTCTGCCACTGGTATCTCCTTGGAGATGTCTGTGCATGTGGAGTTGGGGAGGGGTGGATTAGCTCCCCCTCCTGAAGTAAGGCTCCAGTGCCAGGAAGAGTGAGCTGGAATCAGCAAAGCAAGTTAAGCTTTTTGCCAGGAGCCGCGGGCTTAGCGGTGCAGATTACAACAGCAGGTGATGAGCGACATTCGCTGCTGCTGTGGAGACTGTGAAAATCCTGTTACAGGGCAAAGGCATTTTAGCTACAGCTCCAAATTTCAAAGAATGATTGAGTTGGAACGTGGCAGGCAGGAGGCGACTGGGGACCAAAGTTATTTGACTTCAACTGAGAAGCAGGCTTGAGGGGGCTGCTGGGGTAGAGAATTCCAGAGCGGGACCCAGGTGTGCCACCCCTCCTCCATTCCCCTGGGTAAAGCCTTGGTCCTCTCTCCAGAACGCACACTCCCTCCGCAGGCTTCCCCTCCCTTTTCTGCCCATCGATCAGCATAAGGAGCCTCCATCTGCCTTGAATCCTGTCTTCCTCACCAGGCTGTAAGCTCCTGGAAATCAGAGCCTGAGGTTGCCTCAGCCCTGGGGGTTTAGCACAGCTCCTGGCACATGTAAATGCTCAATAAAGCTTGCCGAATGATCAATTCATTACTGCCTCAAAGCCACATCTTCCTTGCCTTGTTCTGCCTGGTTTCTAGACCCCCTCACACACACACACCCACTGAGCACTCCTGGAAACCTACATCATTATGCCACCATCCTTGGTTCCTTAGAAAAGAAGTAGCGCCTGGCTAGCAGACCGAAATCTAACTGCAAATGAGACACTCAGGGTGAGGAAGAGTTTAAAAACCAGCCCAGGAAAAAAATGAGCCTTGAGTATTTGCTTTGCCCTATTAAATGGGAGAAATGATCAAGTCACAGGATTTAGATCTCTACCACAGTCTTTGCATCTACCCCCCACCGCCGCCCTGCCACAACACCTCTCACTGCCCCTAGATTGGCCCTAATTTGAATTAACAGGAAGCAGTTTGATTATAGTAGAAAGTGTTTGAACTAGGAGGTCATTAATGGTCTGAGTTCAAATCATAGCTTTTTGAGTAGCTTAACCACTGTGAACCCATTTCTTCATCTGTAAACTTCCTGCCCTCTAAGCTGTGTGCTGACATGACATCTACAAAGAAACTTCTCTGTGGTTAGCAAACAGTAGGAATTGATCAAATAATAATGCATTGCCATCATTAGAATCCCAGCAACAGAGCACAGTCCTGCACCCCTGAGGAAGCCTAGGTCACAAATGGCATGAGGTCTTTTGATCGGATTTGATCCTATATGAGGTGCATGGTTGCTACTTCCCCTCTACAGCATGGATAGTGGGGCTCAGAGGTAACTAGCCCAATGCTGCCTGGCTAGGAAATGTGAAGCCTAGAATTGCAACCCAAGTATTGAGGCCACAGCCCAGAACTGCTCTCCATACCAAGATACTTCTCAAAAGGGACAGTTCATTATCACAAAGGAGCTTATCCTGGATAAGGATCCATTGTCTAGCAGACAAAAAGAAATGAGGGAACTCCTTTGTTTTCTCCCTCCCCTCCTTTCTTCCTTCCTTGTTTCCTCCGTGCAGTGATTAAACGTTTGCCATATGCTCGGCCCACTGGTAGGGAATACATGGCATATGAAAGGTGCAGGCAGACTGGTCCCTGTTCAGGTCAACTGACATTGATTCAGAGCAGTGGGCTGCACTGCTTGTGATAAGAGGCTACTCCAAATGCCATGCCTATGTGGGGTCAGGGGCAAGTGTCATGGTCAGCAATGCCACAAAGCATGGGGAAGAAAAGACCTCAGGCTTGGGAGACCTTTGAATGGCAAATGGAAGTTTGTAGAAGACTGGCTGCCTAGGAGAGAGCTGTGCAAAAATGAAATGGGCTGCTCTGGGAGGATAATGAGCTCCCCAACTCTGCAGGTATTCAAGGAATGTCTGTGTGACTGCCTTCAGGCCTCTCCAGCCCCAAGATTTCATAGGGATGTCAGTTCCTGTCAGAGTCCATTGTAAGAGAAGCAAGGGGATCCAGAAAGGTCAGCTCACATTGTCTCCAGAGAAACAGGAGCTTTTCTGAGCAGGGCACAGATCAGCTGCTCCCCAGCTCAGCTTAGCAGGGCTTCAGTCTCCTCATCTCACATAAGCTGTCCTCCCCTCCAACTTCGCGTGCCTGGCTCCTCCAGGCCAAGATTTAGAGCAGTAGCTACCTCTCCCTCCAAGAGAAAACAAAGGGGAAGTCAGGCAAAGACCATCTGAAAATCCTCTTGTTTGCTCTCCTCTTCCAAGTCTCTGCAGAACACGGCTGGCAGTGTCCCAGACAAACAGGGAGCCAGCCTCTTCTTCAGCTGTGCCCTTTGCAAAGGCTCTGAGCTAGACCTCCTCCCCAGGAAGGTCCTGCACTCCTAGAGCAGCAAAAGGTGCCACAGACCTGCAAAGAACTCTGGGGCTGCTGGACTCTCCTTCCCTCACCTCTGTTTTTCCTTAGTGCTACAAAAATAAAGGAGCCTCAAAGCCACCTGCCCTGGGATACCCCTGTATCAGCTGAAAGGGTATCATCCCTAGAATCCTACAGCTCACAAAGGCAGCCCATGGTGCTCACTTCCTCCTGCCTCCTTCTTTCCTATCTCTTGAAGGTGACACAAAAGTGTCAAGCCTGCAGTGACTCCCCAGGCTGGCCACCAACTAAGCTCCATGGGCACCACTGAAAATTACGTTCAACTTAACCATCTCCCCTCTACCCTTACACAATACAATTTGCAGAGCTGGCACGGCCTATAACACCCAAGATATAGCAGAAAGAGGAGATTTTGAAGTACAACACTGGATTTACATCTCAACTCCTGCAGCTGGGAAGTATGTGACCCTTAACTTACAACTTACACTCCCCCTGTGCCAGTGTCCTTGTGGTTAAATGGAGATGAGTCTTGCTTTGCTGGCTGCCCCTGCAGCTTGAAGGACATGATATATGCAGAGCCTTTAGTACCTAAGTTGTCCCTTTCTCTACCTCACTGAATACCCTACTAGGAGTGGGAAACAAAGATGGAAATGAGCTTTCACAAAGAACAGTCACACAGTGTGGTTCCTGTTGGTCCCAGAGGCTGCTTTCCGTTACTTACCAAGAAGCAGAGCAATAAGCAGTTGGCATCCATATCTCTAAGATCCAGGTACAGGCTAACCTCATTGCCCTCTCCGGATAGAGCAGTCCTGACACTGCTAGCCGAACACCACACCTAGATGCATGGGGGACAGGGATGACCAAGGCCGGAGAACTGGCCACTGTACCGCAGGGAGAGGCAACATAATGTGAGGCTTCTTCCAGCTGAGGCGCTAGGATCCCTTCCAGGAGCAATCAGTGGTGCCAAACACTGTAGGTCCCACGGAGGCGCTTCCCCTACCCCTGTAAGAGATGGACCTGCCTCACTGAAAAGTGGTAGAAAGGAACTGCAATGACAAGTTTTAAATATGAACTTGAGTGGGCCGCAGATGCCCATATATGTGGTCAGACATCATTCTGGGTGTTCCTGCCAGGGTATATTAGGGTAAGATTAACATCTGAATCGGGAGACTGAGGAAAGCACTGCCCTGCCAGTGTGAGTGGGCCTCATCCAGGCAGAGGAAGGTAAGACTTGAACAGGAAGGCTCAGCCTCTCCCAGAAAGAAGAGTTCCTCTTGGCTGATAGCCTCTGATCAGGGATATCAACTTTCTCCTGCCTCAAACCATAATGTCCACTCTTCCTGGGCCTCAAGCCTGCCAGCCCTGGGACTGAATGTTATACTCTCAGCTCTCTGGGGTCACTAACCTGCTGTCTCACCCTCAAGACTTAGAGCTTCTCAGCCTCCAAAGTGATGTTTTAATAAATTGTGTATATGTATATGCATATATGTATAACATTCTCTTAGTTCTGTTTCTCTGTGGAACTCTGAACAATACAGGAAGGATCCTACGTAACATGTTCCAGCATGCTGAGCTGCTCCACTAGGGGATGAGCTGCCTAGCAGGACAAGGGAGGAGCAGACCTTGCCCTGGGCTATGAAGGCAGGGCTCTTGCCAGCACCCACACATCCAGTAGGGAGAAGAGTTCTGTATTTTCCAAAGACCCCTTCCCCTCCGAGGTTGTGCTTTTATGACAAGGATGTGGGGGGCATTCCATGGCTGTGCTTCACGGATATGGGTCAGGGTAGTGCCATCAAGGCAGGAGCCAGAGGAGTTCATGTCCCTCATGTGATTTCCCTCCTACTTAGATCACTTGGCAAGTAAGTTTGTCTAACTCCCAACCCCTGCTATCCTTGTATCATGATGCCAAAAGGGGAGTGAGCACAGACGGGGTGGGAAACCCTGGGGAGGCCAGAAGTGCATCAGCAGCAGGAGGCCCAATGACTTGTGGGTCAGCTGAAAGGAAGGGAGAGGAATCCCCACACTCTGACCGCATCCCTGAGCTCCGTAATTCAGGATCACAGTGTGGTTTAAAGGTCCTTTGCTGACAGCACAGCCCTGCATTCTCTGTCTCCAGAAAGAAATTCAGGGAGAATAATAAAGATAGAAAGGAAACTTCTGATCTTTGTGTACTTTAAATAAAGATTTAAAAGAAAACAGCACTTCTCTTGCTTGAAATGCTTTTGGAATAATCCTATTACAAGGAAAAAAGTGTGGGTAAATGAGTTTTCTTCTTGGCTGTGACAGCAAGTTTGGAGTGAAAGGGAATCTGGCTAATTCCCACTCATCTCTTCTTGCTCTTCTTCCATCTCTTTATCGCCTCTCTCTCCCACACACCCCAGCATCAAATCTTCCTAAAATGTCCTCCATCTTACCCCCTCACTGCTTTTGCTTGGACATCTCAAAGGAGACCTGAAGTGACCACCTGTATGCTGTGGTTCTTTACTGCCTGGTGACTCAGACATGAACCAGCCAGGGCAGCGGTGCATGTGTGTGAAAGCCAACAGCAGGGGAGACAGCAGCTGTAAGTGGGGCTGCCCATCCATAAGGTGGGGCCACTGAGCAGACCCCAGGGTGCCCTGGGTGTCCAGCCTAGGCCAATGGACATCCTCCAGAAAACCTAACAGGGCCAAGGAAGGGAGACATACTTGTGTCCCTTATCTCTTCTGTAATAGACTCCAAGGTGGCTGGGGAAACCTGTCAAACAGGGTGTTATAGGCTGATTGTATTCCTCCGAAATTCATATGCTGACACTCTAACTCCCAATGTCTCAAAATGTGTCTATATTTGGAGATAAACTCTTTAGAGACGTAGTTGAATTAGAGTGAGGTCATTAGAGTGGGCCCTAGGCCAAAAGGACTGGAGTCCTTCTAAGAAGAAAGACACCAGAACACCTGCCCTTTCTGTCACATGAGGCCACAGAGAGAAGGCAGCCTTCTGTGTGCCAGGGGGAAAGCCCTTACCAGAATCTTTGATCTAAGTATTTGATCTTAGATTTCCCAGCCTTCAGAACTGTGGGAAAACAAAATTTCTGTCATTTAAGCCATGTAGGCTGTGGTATTTTGATATGGCAACCTGAGCACACTAATGTAACAGGTGTCCTTATAAAAGAGGGAAGTGTGGCCACATAGATTCACATAGAAGGAAGACAATGGGAAGAGACATAGAAGAAGACCTGGTCCAATCTATAAGCCAGAGAGAGAGAGAGAGAGAGAGAGAGAGAGAGAGAGAGACCTAGACCAGATCCTTCCCTCAACAGATACTTTCCCTCAGAAAGAACAAGCCCACTGAACCCTTAATTTCAAAACCCCTCTAGAACTGTGAGACAGCATATTTCTGTGGTTCCAGCCATGCAGTCCACTTTTGTTCTGGCGGCCCTGGAATACTAACTCTAGGTTGGTCAGGTACATCAAAAAGCCACAGAGGGTCAGGCCAGCTTGCTGTCTATACAGCTTTGTGCTCTGAGACTTTCCCCTCACCTAGAGGGGAATCCATTCTCACACCTCAAGACTGAGAGCTTCTCAGTCTCCAAAGTGATGTGATCCAATTCCTTTTAATGTGTGTGTGGGGCGGGGTGTGTGTGTGTGTGTGTGTGTGTGTGTGTGTGTGTGTGTGTGTATGCATATCAGCTGTGGTGGGAGCCCCTGGAGTTCCAACTTTCCATCTCATTGTGAGGAGGGCTCCAGACAACACCCTATTTTTGCTTTGCAAGGAATCATCATTTTTAATCAGGCAACAGTGAGTCACTAAGAAACAAATCTGTGGAGACAGTGAAGGCCTGGAGCCAGTGAGAAAGCCAGTTGCCAAAGCCCAGTTCCTGCTTTAATTCCCTGGCTCATGGGGGAGGGCATCTCCACCTGCAGGAGGCGAGCAGAAAGACAGGGGTACTTATCAGCAGAAGCAGATGCCTTCCTAGAGGCCTGGCTGGTGCCCTTCTCTTGCTGGGGCCTGCCCTAGCATGATATTAAACTGAATTGGAAGGCACTGAAGGCAAAGGCAGGCAGAGGTGACAGAAAGTGGATAGGTAGCCTTCGAAGAGGAAAGGTAGTGCCTGGTGCCAACAGCCAGTATTCTCCTGTCCTTTACCCCTCCTATTAATGACCCCACACACACACCAGCACAGGAGAAAGGAGTCCCTGGCAGGTAGCCCCAAAGGGAGATGAGAGACACAGAGCAGGAAAGGATCTAGGGGAAGGAGAGGTCCAGAGAAGGCTGGCAGGAGAACAAGGGAAAGGAACAGAAGGGAAACACACTCACACGATGCTGCCTCCAAAGACTGCAGAGGCGCTTCTGAAGGTACATCAGTCGGCTTTCCACTCTTTTCCCATTGCACCTCCAACACTTTGGAATTCACCCATGCTTCAGAAGTGAGGGTCAACATGGCAGCCTGTATCCCAACCACTTGCCCCTACTCAGCTGAAATGCCTCTCCAGTCTGCCCTGAAAGTGGCTGGTGTGGTGTTGGCTGGAAGGGCCTGGGTGGCAAGGAACCACAGAATTCACTGATTACTTCACCACAGACTTCAGTCCTGAAACTTTTGTGCTGATTTTTGATTTTGGCAGACAAGGAAACCTATGTACAAGAAGACACTAGGGCAGTTTAACAAGCACATTTGAACCAAGGGACAACTGCGTGGAAAAGTCATTTCCCCTCTTAAGAAAGCTTCCATCCAAAAGCCAGACCAATATGTCAGCCAGTGACAGCAGCCCATGTTTGCTTTGCAGGATGCAGGCTTGTCAAGCTCAGTGCCCTGAGAACTTGGGGCTTGGACGGTCCTGCAAGATGTTGTGAAGATGACTTATACTAGCTTAGGATCCTAGCTCTACCTTTTGCCAGCTAGGTGTGTTGGACTTATTTCGTTAATCTCCAAGCTTACTTTCTTTATTTTAAAAAAGAGTAATAAAAGCATCTACTTCAGGGGGTTATTGAGTGAATTATTCACCCACTCCACTGTCTAGCTACCTAATACCCCATCATCTTAGATGAGGCTCATGGGGAGGGGCTGCCTGGGCTCCGACTGAAAAACTCTAGCAATGGGGAACTCACCACTGTGCAGCGAGCCACTCCATTTGGACACTATGCATACTTAGAATGTTATTCTGTTTCTTACAAAGCAAGTTCTGCAACGCCTCACAGGCCTTTAAGCTGCCCCCACACTACTACAAATAAAACATAGGAAGAGAAGGTGCATGCTTTTCTTCTCCTTTCATAGCAATTTCTGCCATCATCTGTACCTTCTCTACTCCTGCATCACTCCTTCAATTACTCATTCACTCATTCTACAGATGACTATGTAGCTCCCCCAAGCAGACACTATGATGGGACACAAAGACAACAGTCCTGAATTCATTCAGGACCAGGTACTCCCTACTGGCTAGTATCTCAAAGTGGTTTTGTAAACTTTTTCTTTTTTACTCTCCAGAGGCAGTGCAAAAAGAAGAAAAAGAATGAACTAACTTCAACAACACCTCCAGATGGAAGGCCAAGCTCCTGGGGCCTCCAGAGAGTCTGAAGGTTGGGCACAGAGGAAGAAAAGTGATTCCTAATTCCTCATTCCCAGTAGAGACTAAACCCACTGTACATGCCAGGAAACCGCTCTTTACTTTGAGATGAGCCAGCTCAGTCTTATTTGCAAAGCTGTCCCCAAAGCCTCCATAGGAAGTATAATATCACCATAAAGAATCGTTATCTTCTCATGTGACTACTTGTCTCTGTTTAAAGAAATAGTCTGAGTTTGCAGTGAGCAAGCCTCTTCCTCTCTCCCCCTCCTTTATCTGATATGATTTTGGCTTCTGATAATTACATTAGGTATAGAAACTGACTTTATGATGCTAATAATTATACATGCTTACAAAACAGATGGGTCTGGGATCCGGAGGGGGAGCATTTATGGACTCGGAAATGAGACGTTTTGTTGGTAGGAAATGGATAGTTATTTCCAGGTTTTATTGCTGTGTTCCATAAGACTCTTCTTAAATCTTACAGATAATGCTTTGCCTGTGTTGCTTTCTGTGCATTTTGTTAGACTCAGCTCATCAATCCCACATGTGCTGGGAAGATGGCACTAACCTCCCATCCCAGGGGAAGTCAGACAGGACAGGGGGTGACCAAGTGACATTTGGAATAAGCTTGCACCCAGGAGTTGATCCTTCTCACCAAAGATATTCATTGAGGGGAGAGCACTAAAATGAGAATGACCATCCCATAGAGTATCTGAGTCAGAAGGAACTAATCACCTGGTCAAGAACTTCTCAAAGTGAGGCTCAGCAGCACGCAAGACCTACTGGAAGTATAAGTCCTCAGGCCCTGCACAGATACTGCCCTTCATTCCAGATAACCAATAACAGCTACAGTTTAAGAGTCACTGGTCTGGATCAATTCTATCATATTAAAAAGAAGCAAAATAAAGCCCAGAGAGGCTAAGTGATGTGCCCCAAGTCACTTAGCCAGTTAACAGAGACTCATGGTGGAACTTCCAGTTCCAACACGTTGGTTCCCTCCTGACAAAATCATGTTACTCCCATAGCACTAGGCATATGATGGGCAGACTGGCTGCTCAAGCTTTTGGTGTGCATGGAAATCATATGAGGGACCTTACTAAAACCCACATTTGGACTTGGTAGCTCTGGCAGGCAGCCCAAGATTCTGCATTTTTCACAAAGTTCCTAGGTGATGGGATCTGCTGGCATATACACTGCAATTTGAACAAGTTTCTGGCATAAACTAGTGGTAGGATTTGGGGCAAGTCATTTGGGCAGCAGAAGCTGTGGAGAAAGGGTTATGTTTCTTTCAGGCTTCCTGTGAGATACGTTTAAGAAGCAGTGATTGCTTCCCACTGCACAGCTCCCCCTTGCTGTCTCTGGGGCTTGGGTGAGTAGACCACAACTTTGTGGGCCTTTGGCCATCTCTGATCTGTTGGTTTCCCTCCTTAAAGGCTGCTGCTCCACCTTGAGGAAAGCTGGTCCTTCCTCATTTTCTCCATAATTCTATACAACATGCAGGTAGTAAGGTCCAGGAAAAATGAAATATGCCTTCCTTTTAAAGAACCCCTAGACAAAAGTCTCAGAATCTGTCCTTCTTAATTCTCTTTGCTCATTGGTAGTGTGTTGCTCATGATATCTGGCATAAATCTCTCTGGTTGCCATGAAAGTCATTTATTTATTCTCTCAACAAGCACTTTTTCAGTCCTTTATAAATGCAGTGGGAAATACACCAGATAAATGGATTTCCTCTTCTTTTAGCTCTTGTTCCCATCATTTGCAGCTTAAAGTGAGCTAAGTTCAAACCTAAAACCCTAGAAAAGACTCCTTCTTGTTACATATTTACTGAATTTCTTCTCATTTCACTAGGCTTACCTCCCCACCTGTTCAACCAGGAGGACTTGCCTTGTCGCACTAACTGGGGACACCCCATCTCCAGCCCTCAGACACACCTCTATTCATCCTCCGCTAGCAGACTGGGCTCAACCTCTTTCATACTCCTCCCCTGTAGGAATCCCACTCCTTCTCAACTAGTCCCTCTTGCAGACAAACATTGATAATGAATAAATCTCTTTCAGAGTAAGGAGTGGGCCGGTATGTCTGTGGGGAAGGCCCCGCAGACACAGGCAGGATGGATGGCTGATGGGAGCGGTGCCGCTGGCTCTAATTAACGTATTGTTCTCTGGGCTCCAGCAGGATTATGGATGGGCTCCACAAAGCGGCCCACTTAACCTGAGCAGCCTGGTTCCAATCTATTACTTTCTCCACTAGCTTCAGCCTACAGTTCAGGCTGATGTGAAGGGGCTAGTTGTGGGCAGGAGGCCAAGAGGAGCTCCCTAAAGGCACATGCCCAGCTTGTTTCTACTGACAGATTGGCCTGTGTCGTGCCTGGGCTTATCCCCCTATGTGGACATAGAAAGTACAACCTGAGGTGCCACAAGTTTCTGATCTGAGGTTCTGTTCATATAGCATTACAGATTAAAAAAAAAAAATGGTGACCAGCCAACCATGACAGCTGCCTCCTGATCACTGGCTGGCGGAAAACATCAAAGCAACTTGAATGGTGGTTTCTAAGACAAATCTTTTGTTTGCATATACATAAAGTCTGCCTGTTATCTCTGATCATTCTTTCATGCATCAATTTTTTTCCTCCAGAGCTGTTATAGCTAAAGGTGAAAATTATACAAGACTCAGCTCTCACCCCCATGAAGCTTGTAGTCTAATGAGGATGATAAGGAAATCTTCTAAGGAGACCATGGTACCAAGGTAGCCCTGGAGGGAAGTACTGAATGATGTAAAAGTAAAGATGATCAAAGTGATTACAGAGGGATCTGAGAAATGGCCAGAAGTGGGCAGCCAAGGACCCTATAAGCAGAAGTCAATTCCCAGTCTCTCAGAAATCAAATCTCACTATTGCCAGGTGTATAATCATCAACTAAAATAAGCTACAATGGCCTGGGGCTTCATGTTGTTTCACCTGTCTCCCTGGGCAAACAGGCTCTATCCACTCACTCTTAATATCATGATCATGTTACTTAAGTTTCATGGGAGAAGTCTGTTTTCCTGGGTAAAAAAAGGTTGAATCCCCTCCCACCCTACCTTCCATGCCCAGTGGGAGCCATAGCAGCATATCAGAAGGGTGGGAGAATGGAGCCAGAAAGCTGCTATGCCCTCAGTTAGGAGATAGGGTTACCTACACATCTTATGAGGGGGTGGCAAGTACTAAATGAGAAAGTGTGCATAATACAACAAAGAGGAACTCAGGAAATCATTAAATATTACTGACATTATCATTATCTTTTTTCTCCAGACCTAGAATAAGGAATCAGAATGGTGCCCTTGGGATGTGAGCAGAGGTGATGTATACCATCCCCAGGCCTGGCCCAGAAAGAACAGTGTGCACACAGACCTCACTCACTGTTGCCACACATCTACCTCATCAAGATACTTCAAAGGCCTGGAGGTAGCAGAGTCACAAGACAGGAGCAGCCTATGTCCCAGGCCTATAGCATCTAGTAGAGCATTGTGCTCACCCCCTGAAGAGGAGTATAACAGAGAAACACTGAGCCACCTCCCTGAGGCTTGGGAGTGTTTTTTCAGCATTAGCCTACCCTAACTAATACACGTAACAAGTTGCTTTCTTTATCTGAGCCCTAGATTCTTCATTTGTAAGATATACCTGCTAACACCTGTATTTATATTGCAAGGTGATTGTGTTGTTAGACACAATATAAGGGAGGAGGAAATATTTTTGCAAACAGCCAAAGATGCACTAAAGTGAGTTGCTGGTGCTGCTGGCCCTCAACAGTCTACATCTCAAGCAATGTCCTGAGCCCCTCATATATCTCATCTTGTGCATTGACTACTGAGTGAGTGAAGACAGAGGAATGTATCAGGCAAAGGCATTAGAATTAGCTTCTTCCTGTTCTCTTTTGGAGAAAATTCTATCAGTGTACCTGTATCTTCACCCCCTGTTTCCCAATACACACACACAGAGAGACTGGTAGATCCAGGGACAGTGCCAGATGGGTCTTTGAAAATGATTACACCCCTAGTTGAGATAAACCAGGCAAGTTTAATTCATCTTTGCAGCAAAGAAGCCACAGGACACCACCACCTAAGTTGATGATTTCATTGTAAAAATCAACAGGGATACAGACCATCCAATACCCCATGAAGAAATTGAGAGTGAACACAGGTCTCAGAAAAGGCATTGTCCTGTAAGAAAGCATGCAAAACAAAGTACATAAGAACCTATGTGCATGTGTGTGATTGTATAGATGTGCTTGAGGTATATCACTGTGTGTGCACATATTTGAGAGGTAGGTCTGTGTGTGCCTGTAGTCTGATTAGCAGAATGCATGTATATTAGTTAGCCTTCCCATTACTGAGGCCCACAGTTTCAGGGGATTTAGTCCATGGGAAGCAGGCTTCAAGGGAAAAACATCATGGTTTTGGTGGAGCAAACATACTTAGTTCATGGTGACCAGGAACAGAATAGAGAAATAATGTCAGAAATGAAGGGGCCAGGAACCAGATAGAGCTAGTACCCAAGCTCATGCCTCCATGACCCACCCAGACACATTCAGAAGTGTGCCCTATCAATTCTCTAGGAGGCACCAGAGACTATCAAGTGGACAAAATGGACAAATTTCGCTACATGTGTTTGTGTGCATTTGTGAGGTTTGTTTTTGTGTGTATATCTGAGGGCTTCATGTGTGTATTTATGTGGATGTGAGGTACATGTAAATGTATGTTTGAGACCCACATATGCATATACATGTGTGGATGTGTTTAACATACAATACCACATGTGTAGTTGGCATGTTTCAGGGATTCATGTGTCTGTGTGGGTGTTTGATGTGCTCTTACATGTGTTTGTGCATATGTGCACATGTGGGCTTGTGAGTGTGCATCTGTCTCAGATGGGAAGTGACACAGAGACAGAGGCACAGGGGCTGTCTCCAGATAAGACTTTCCCTTCTCACTCCTGAAGGAGGATTGAGGGGAACCACAGGGAACGTCATTACTGTTAAGAATATTCTCCTTCCTGGTTCCTAAATCTTTTTTCTGGAAATCAGAGAACAGGAATTTTTTTCCCTCCATGCCTGAAAGAAGGCAGAATCTCGTGTTGATTTCTCTGTCCTTTCACTAAATATTTGTCCTGCTCAGGCCTGTCGCTGACCCTAGGCTGGGATGAGGCTGTCGGACCTGTCCCCTTAGCAGCCCATCTGGCCTCCCCTCTCTGGCACTGGCAGAGTGAATAGTGTGCAAGAGAATTTTCTCAGGAACAAAGATGTCTGGGAGGCCAGGTGGGTGGGGCAGCAGGGAGGGAGTAGGTCTTCAGTCCCTCCTGGGTAGGAGGGATCCAAACTCAGGGAGGCTCTCAATTCTCAGCCCTGCAGGAGGCCAAGGGAGAAGCGGCTGCCAACTTGGCAGGGCTGTTGGGTTAGGAACAAGCCCCTGACACAAGGGGTTTGCACAGGCGCACAAATGAAATAAAATCAGAGGAGATGAAACCATACAAATTCCGGGTAATAGAAAGAGAGGAAAGAGATGTACGTGTGGCCTGGGTCTCGGCTCAGAAAGGTCGATTCCAAGAAGACGCTGCCCAACTTTATATTACTTTTCAGAAAGCCAGTGAGCTGAAAAATAACTCTCACCTTTTTTTATATATTATTATTCGTATCTTCAGAGTTTCTTCTTCACATTGTTTTGTGCATCTCGGTTGTTCATTTCTCCCTGGCCTGATTTCATTTGGAGATTTGGCCAGGAGCCTGGAGGGGAAGATGGCCCTTCTCCTAAGAATGCATTTATTTCAAATCCTCTGCAGCCTCTTCGAGCTCTGCCCAGTTCCCGGAGGCGGAGGTGATAGGGGGAATGTGAGTAGCGTGAAGTGGGGAGGGGTGAAGGCTGACCCCTCCTCTGTTCACAGAAATCCATGTGTAATGCATGGTCAGCACATATATGCATAAATGTGTGCATGTCTGAGTGCTCTTGAGTGTTCATGAAAGGGCAACACATGTGAATCTGGCCTCAAGGGAATACACCTGTTAGGCTTATGAGTATGCCTGTATGTGAGGGGGTCATGAGCGTATGTGTGTTTGTGTGTGTGTGAGACAGGGACCCAGGACTGCACATGGAGGGACATATGTGCGTGTGTGTGAGTGCATGTGTGGGCCGCCCTCCCTGCAGGTGGGAGGGACCTGGGGCAGCTAGATTTTCTCTTTCTCTTGAATCTGCAGTGGCAGTAACTGGCTCCTTCACCTTTAGCCAAGCTAGGCGAGGCGCAGATGTTGTTTGAACCAGGGAAAATGTCAGCCCCCAGGAGGAGCCTAGCTTTAACTTCAAGTGAGCCCCTAGGAAGCATGGCAGTGTATTCTGAGTATTGTGCTTTGGGTCCATTTGCATTTGCTCTTTCCAGTAACTAAGGACTGGTGGGTGGTGTGAAGAAGGGTGGACTCTTTTTCAGGGCCCACTGCCCCTCCCAGCTTCCCTGGGATCCTGCTGAGCCTAGTACGACAGAGGATCTAAAAGGAGCACTGATACCTCACCCTCAATCCTCACCCCATGGCAATCTGGAAGAGGAGGCTCCTAAGTCCAGGCGAGAGGTTTCTTAGCAAAAACTCAAGACTCAAGCTCCCAGGGCAGGCTCATCTGGAAACTACCCCCAGTGGTCAAGACCACGTGCTCTAGGGATGGTGTTTTTTCCTCCTGGCAAGTACATGCCTTCCCTAAGCCCCAAAGTTAGTGGCTCTCTATTAATCCCATCTCCAACCCCAGGACACCCCAGTGGGCCATGCAGGAAGCCAGCACTAACAAGTGACCTTGTAAGGAAATGCACTTTCAGGCCCCAATAACCCAAGAGCCATAGCTGATTAGGCCCACCCCACTATTAGGCAGGCAGGGACACTTCCGGTCAAAGAGGCTAAATTAGTTACCCAGGGCACATACTCCATAAGCAGAAGAGCCAAGTTCCAACTTTGCCTGGATCTGTCTCATTGCAGAGGCAAATGCTATGCACAATTCATCCCTAGACCAAGCCAACCAGAAGGAGAGAGGATTCTGAAAGGAAGGAGATGTGCTTTAAGCTTGAATTCTTCCAGGTCACAAAACAGATCCAGGCCCAGCCCCAGGAAACCAAGTGCATGGTAAAATGCGACCTTCAGAAGGACTGTGGAATCATAGGTATTTTGGGCACTGGTAGCTCACAAGGCTGCTTTCCAGACTAAAACTCAATTGTCATCAATCTATAGCTTCAGAATGCCAAGGGAGGCAGTGGGGTGTACTGAGAAGAGTCTGTGTGACCACATTCAAGTCACTTAAACTCTCAGCATCTGCAAACTGGTGATGTGGATGGAAGCCTAACTCACAGGGCAGGTGTGAAGTTTGAACAGGGTAATGCATGTGGAAATGCCTTGACTGGGTACCTTTGTTAAGTTGATTTAAGACTCAGAGACTATGGATGGAGGCAGAAAGATTTATTAGCACCACAAATACAGCAGCCTGTCCCAGGGGCTGAACAGAGACTTCAGCCTACCCCTGGCAGCAGCTTTTAAGAAGGATGCCTGCATGCCTGCGCACACACACACACACACTCTCTCTCTCTCTCTCTCTCTCTCTCTCTCTCTCTCTCTTTTTCTCTCCCTGTGCTGAGTCTACTGCATTATCAGCAAGGGAAGCTTCTGCTTGAGAAGTACCTGAGCAGTTGCACCCAGAAGGTTCTGGTTTGCCCCAGAAAAGATCTCAGAGAGAAGACAGCCTCAGAACCCTGCCTTTTCCTTAGCACCCTTGTCTCCAACTCATCAAATGAGAGTTTTCCCTTCAGTGGCAGTCCCCAGTATTTGTGCTGACATTTTTAGCCCTTTGTAATGAAAGCATCTTTGCAGTATACCATGACAACCAAGAGTGTGGGTCTGAGTGGCAGAGAACTTGGATTCACTGGGTGACATTGTCCTATCTCTCTTGTGTAAACAGGCCATAGTGGTTCCATCCCAGAGGGATGTTAGAGAATTGGATAAAGTAACTGATGAATTCACATGACCCAGTAGCCTAATTAGTCTAAAATGAACATAATCGCCCTAGCTGTGTGACCTTGGGAAAATTACTTAATCCTTCTGTGTCTCCATTTCCTTATCTATAAAATGAGACTGATAATAGTATCCACCTCATAGGGTTAAATGAGTATTAAATGAGGATTAACAGAGGATTATGCAAGTTAATATTTATAAGGCTCTTAGAACAGTACCTGCTACATGATGAGTGCTCAGTGAATTATATTATAATACTTACCAGGATTATTCTTGCCATCACTAGCCTTTGAAGTAAGGAGTGCTGCTATTCCATTTCATAGACAAGGAAACTGAGGTTAGAGGGGCAGAGTTGCCAGCCCAACACTTGAACCCCATTCTTTCTGAAGCTAAACAAGGTTGCTCCCAGGTCCCCTCCCCAAGTGGCTTTGATGGCTTTTCCTCTGGCGGGACTGTCTGGGAGTACTCTGGCCATTCTCAGAGTCCTTTATAGCCCAGTTCAAGGCAGCCTCTCCCTCCCACTTTCTGTGGAGCTGTGACCATCCAGAGGGGAGGCGGGGTCAGGCTTCTTGCCAGAGAAGAGGAACCTTGGGAGAAAAGGACCAGAAAGCTGGCTTGGGAGAGCTCCTGCTCAGGGTTTTCCTTATGTTCTGAGCTCAGTGATCCTCCTCTGCATCTCTTTACCTTTGGCTCATTTAGAAGAGGTGGAGTCATCACTGTCATTATAAGTGTATGAGCCTGTGTGTGTGTGTGTGTGTGTGTGTGTGTGTGTGTGTGTTGGGAAGCAGGAGTTAGGAAAGTGGGGGTTCCTCTTCCCAAACTGCCTCCAAGCACTTAGCTGCAGGAGGAGCTGGCAATGAGTGTCTGAAAGACATGATGCCTTTCAAAGATGCCTCTTGAAGGAGGCTGGGGACCCCTCCCCAGCCCCCCATGCTTCCACACACCCTGTAACACCCATGCATGCGTGAACACACACATACACACAGACAGCCATACACAGAGGAAATGATCAAGCGCAAAGAATCCTCATGTGCTACTTTATATGGCAAATAATTGAACCGTACCCTTGTGGTCTCAGTGAGGAGTTTCATCCATATTCATGCTTTGCGTTTCCTGTGGAAACGAACACGCCAGACATTCCAGCACAAGGCAGGAGCAAGAAATCTTAAGCACTAATTCAACGTCCCTTCATTCTCCTTCTCGGCTCCGGGGAACGCAGATTTAGATGGTGTCTAACAGCCAGGAGGCAGCGTGTCCACAACTGAGCCTTGTCCTTTCTTTGTCCTGCCCTTCTTTTCTTTGCCTTTGTTTCCTTTTTCCTTCCTGTCCTCTCCCACCTTCTTCGTTTCCTTCCCTCTTCCTCACTGCTCTCCCTCTTCTCTTGTTCTCTCTCCTTCTCTCTTCTCTCCCTTCCTA
>NW_022900928.1:64205044-64256017 GCF_012274545.1 Fukomys damarensis
GGGGGGGGGGGGGTTGCAGTGGGGGTGCTGGGAAGCTGGTTTGGAGCGAGCGTGCCTATGAATACCAAGCATGTTAATAGGTTAAAATAAATCTAAAGTAACATTTGAAAGCAGAGAGATGAAAGCAGATCACAGGCCAAAGATCAAACAATCTAGAGCCACTTCTAAGCCTTTTACAGCTGGAGATTATTAGCATTTGAAAGTGAAGAGCATTAGAGGCAGAGAGGGGGAAAAAAGTTGGAAGGAATTTTTGTTGTGGAGATAAGAACTGAAATAAATGACAGTGGAAAGGGAGAGCTAGAAAGAGGCTGCCTTATTTTAAAAACCACATTAAGACACTGGTGGGGAGGAAACCTAGTACTGTATTTTTAGCTCATCAACCAGCATCTGGGCTAGGTGCTGGCCTCCCAGCTTTTCTCCCTTGCCTTCCAGGGAGGCGGCTTCCCGTTCTGGTTCTGCAGGGCATTCCTCGCCCTCCAGCAGTGAGGCAGAAGCCCCTGTTCTGGGTGGGGAGTGTGGCCTGGTGAGGGGCAGGCCCTGCTGGAGTCAGGGCCCTTCTCTGTGATCCCCAGCACTCTAGCAAACCTACCCTGCCCAAGGGGGCTGTCCAGGCAATCTTTATATTTCTAGAAGATTTGAGTTGATGGAACCATGAGATTATCCACCTATGATTCTTTTGTGCCATTGCAGACATGACCAATCCAATCTGCTAAGCCCCCATCCAATCCAGAGTCTTTTTATCACAGAGAAGACTGTGTCCCACATCTAGAGCAGTAGACACTGCTACATAAGACAGCCTCCACACTTTTAACTTAGTCAACACCTGTTTTCTAAGATCCAGGTATTGCTAGGGGCTCTGCTAAGTGCTAAAAGAGCCGCAGAACAAAGCAGGTAGGATCTCCATCTGTGGGGCTCTTAGAGGATAACAGGGGAGGCATATGTTCAATAAAAAGACTTCAGATTAAACATGAGGGATTGGTCACAATCATTTATCTCAGTTCCCTCCGAAATCACACTAACAGATCCAAGTAGCTAAAAACTCACCAGAAAAAAATAAAGTGAAAAAGATAACAAAAGTAGAGGAGAAATGTCTTTGAATTTTTGGAAGATGAAAAGTGAATGCATAGTGACAAGTACTGTAACCTAACAGCACAGTGGAAGCTGAGATGCCCAGCCTGCAAAGTCAGGTGTACCTGAGAGGGAAGACATGGCCCTGTGATCCCAAGGAGGCTTGCAGAGTTGGGACAGTAGGCATGGCAGAAAGTGTACAGTTTGGACCTAGACCTTGAGGTCCCCTCTCCTGGCCTGTGCAGTGGGGCAAGCAGCTTTCTTCCTACCTGGCTGCATTGGGGCAGGGAATATTCTCTGGACAAAGCTAATAAGGGTGAACTGGAAGATGCTATGCCCACTGATGGATGGGAAGGAAGAAGGCATGAATGTAACAGGCAAATGAGGAACATTTCTGCCCATTGGACAGGGAGTTCCCAGGCCCCTTCCCCAGCTGAGCTTTTAGATCATGGCCAGGGTGTCAGACAATCCCCACTCCTCACCCCAGACTAGTGGCAGAATTTTCCTGGAAAAACTGAATGGCCTGAGGTGGTGAGGGAAGTTAGTGATTGTGGAGAATCCTACAGGAAAAAGTCAGCTCCACTCACTTTACAATGAAGCCCACCAGCCAGTAAGACCCACTGATGACCACTTAGCTGCTAATCCAGTTCCTGTAATGACTTTTTTTTTTTTGGTACTGGGGATTGAACTCAGGGCCTTGCACTTGCAAGGCAGGTGGCAGAACCACTGAACTAAATTCCTGGCCCCATGACTTACATTCTTAAGTGTAGAAAACTAAGACTCAGTCAACATTGTAGAAATGTCTCCACCACTATGACCACACAGACTAATGGAGGATAAAAGGAACTCAGGAGAAGCAGAGACAAAGTTGAGAATAGGAGAAACTTTAAAAGTACATATTATAGGGGCCAGGGATTTAGCTCAGGGGTTTGGTGGCCTGCCTTGCAAGTGCAAAAACCCGAGTTCAATCCACGGTACCAAAAAAAAAAGTACATATTATAAATATTATTATAAATAGAAAACCACAAATTTCACCTGAGAGCACTAGGGAGACAGACAGACAGATAGACAGACAGACAGACAGACAGATAGATAGATAGATAGATAGATAGATAGATACTGTCACATATGACAGTCAAATCTCTAGAGAGAGGTCTTAGCTATTAAAAATAATAGCAAAAATTCAAAATTCAATGAAAGGCTTGAAAGATAAAATAGATGAAATTTTCCAAAGTGGAACAGAAAGAAAAAGAATAAGAGACAGAGAAAGACAGATAATGGCAGGGAAAATGAGAAAATTAAATTATCAGTGAAGGATGTTGGTCCTTTGTTAGGAATTCTAGAAAGGTTCACAGAAAATTGAAGGGACAATTATCAAAGAAATAATAGAAGAAAATTTCCCTGAACTGAGAAATGCCTCTGCAGATTGAAAAGGCCATTAAAGGTCTACAGTATCTCAGACACCAAAAATGTGAGACTCTTAAAAGCTTCAGGAGGGGCAGGAGCAGAACCACCCTCAACTGATCAGAAAGCAGTTTCCCTGGGGAAGGAAGTAAGATATGGATTATTTGATATATTAGCTCATGCGGCAAACAAGGTTGATGGGGATTTTCCTGTTCTCATGAATCACAAAGAAAACTTATGAGAGGTGCTTAGAAAAGAAAGCAAACCAGAAATGAGGAAAAGCATACAGTTGCACAAGAGAAGAAGCATAATTATTGTATTGTGCTATCTCAGGAGTGAACAGTTTTACTTATTGTTGTGTAAGAAGAGAATATTGATTCAATTTTTAAAAGTGTGATAAAAGTACATTATGGGAAACAAGGCAAAGCTATGAGCTGAGTTGTGTCATAATAGGAAGTCAGTAGACAAGGTCAAAAATTGTTCCCTCAAAAAGAGAGAGCGAGAAAGAGAGAGGAAAAATGAACTGTTTCTGCCTGTTTTATGTGGGTAGCAGCTGATGTTTACTGGGAAAGTGTATAAAGGAACTGCCTTGGGTGACGGTAAGTTGTACTTTCACTTGGCAGTTTGGTCACATAATTGTATGCATTTCTCTGAATCCGTGGTACACTTAAAATCTGCACAACTTACTGCAAAATTTATTTCAGTTGAAAAACAAAAGGGACCACAAGCAAACACTGGACTCCAGTGATGTCCATGGTGAAGCATCTGATGACACAAAATAAGATGGGTGGATGCACAGAAAGATGGAAAAGTAGAAAAATACATAATAGAATACAGAAAAATGTTAATTGTAAAATTTGGGTAGTGGGTTTTATGAGTATTCATTGCAAATTCTTTCAAATGTTCTATGTATTTGAATATTTTTTACAATGAAATATTGAGGGGAAAGCAGAAGTATGAGCATATTATTTAAATAAAGGAATCTAAGTAGAAGTATGAATATATTATTTAAATAAAGGGATCTTGGCCAAGAGTTGGAAGTGGTTGTCTCCAGAGCATGGAAAGAGATGTGACCAGGACCCGATGAATTTCAAGCAAAGCTTTATGATATTATTTGACTTTTAAATTCTATGTATGAGAATTTAACCTTAATGGTTCTGCCACAACATCTGAAGTGGTACTGGGCAAAGAATCAAGGAAAGGATGTCCCCTTGCTACAGAACAAAATCAAGGTCTTAGTCCCCAGCAGCACGGTACAAGGGCCCTTTCTCACCCTCAACAGGAGAAAGTTGAGGGTGGAGACAGGGCATCCCAGCTCAAAGAAAATGGGAAATTAGAAAAAAAAAGTGCACAGGACAGAAAGATCGGAGCCATCTAGTCAGTGCTGAGGAGGGGACTGAGGCAATCTGGGGCCCTTCAGGGGATAGGTGAAGGCTGGGGCAGAAAGGTGCCTGAGCAGCCTGTTAGGGTGCCGAGAGAGCTTCCTCCTAGAGAGGCCCAGAGTACAGAGAGCTAGGATGAAAGACAACCCAGGCACCTCTAGCTGGCAGGTGCCCCCCACCCCCGTGACAGTGGATAGCACCAAGCAGAGATGCCCAGAGCTCTGCACAGAGCCGGCAGCTGCCAGTGTGGAGGTTTTAATGCTAATGCCACTTGTCAAACCATCAGCTCTTGGGGCAGCTGGACCTGACAGGGAAGTAGCCAGATCCCCTGGGTTTTGCTTCCTTTGAGCTACTCCCAGGTTCTCTGAGGTGTCCAGCTCAAGCTCAGAGCTGACTTTCTGGAAGGACTGGAGGGTTGGGGTAGGAAGATGCTAGCAGAGGGCCTGGGGCTGCAAAGGGGAGAAAGGACCATCACACCCCACAAGGGCTTCACTCCAGCAAGTTCCATCCTCCTCTAAAAGTCCACCCATTCAAAAGTGGAGTCTCAGCAGCTAGAATGGATGGTACAAGTGGAAAGATGTTGTAGTCAGCTTTCTATCTGTATAATAAAATATCTGAAATAATTAACTCATAAAGATAAAAGTTCATTTTGGTTCAGTTTTGAAGATGGTCATGATAGAGACTGTGTGGTAGAGCAAATAGCTCATCTCATCAGCTAGGAAGGAAGGAAAAGAGAAGAAAGGGGTTGGGGTTCTACAGTCTCCTTTGACAGCATGTTCCCAATGACTCAAACGCCTCCCATCCTATGAAATCCAATTTCTAAAGGGCTATAATACCTTCCAGTGTTATCACCCTGTAGACTAAGCCTTTAACAGAGACCTTTAAGAGACATTCAATGACCCAACTATAGCAGAAAGGAATGGAGAATCCATTCTGGATCATTTAGTCCAACTCCAATGGCTCTTCATGGGGTAGGAGGGAGAGCACAAGACACAGGGGACAGAGATCTGGGTATTAGTTGTTTTGTCACTCTTACTGCAGTGAGTATGGATGGCAGTGGTTTTGATGCACTCATCTATAGAACTCACTATTTCTCACGTGCTAGGCCCCCTGTTCAATGATAGCAATGCTTTGATGAGCGTTTTGGTAAGGTGGGTGAGCATTCTTTAGCTCTTAGGGCCCATGAATGGGTGGCAGGTAACTAGGGAAGATGTGCGGGAGGAGACGATGACCTCCCACAAATTAGCACCAGTGACCTCAGTAGGTCTGAAGTCTGTGGGATTCCTGAAAACAGCCCTCAGTGCTGAGTGGCAGGCAAAACCTGTGAAAAACCTGCTTTCTGCAGGAAGCCTTCTTTGACTCAGGAAAAGCTAAGCTTGGAGTCTGGTGCCATCAATAGTCCCCAGCTCTGTTCTGTGTTTGCCAGGAGTCCTGCCACCTGGAGCAAGGACTCTGGGTGAGTCAGTTTTTCCTTACATGAGACAGATACCATTCATGGGAAGAATGCATGCTTCTAAACACAGAGCACATTGCCACTCCCTGGAGTGCTGACCCACCCAAGGGAGCTGACCAGCATGCCTGAAAGCAGGGCCCTCCAGAATGCCCGACGGGCACAAAGTAGGCTTTCTCATCACCGCCCCACTGTCCTCGAGATATGTGGGGAGGTTTCCTATAATTGGTTTATAGAGGATTCACTCAGTATTGTGTCTGGCCATAAAATATACTCACTTAATAGTCTCCAAGGAGCCGCGCGGCCTTCCAGGCTATAATTCCAAGCCTCAGCCCCTCCTGCCTGGCCTGACACCTTGTTTGGTCAATCTGCTCTGATTTTGATCTTAAATCTGCTTTAAATGCCTCAGAGCTGCAGCCTGTGGGAGAGGTGGAAGAAGAGGAGGATGGTTGCTGAGAATTATGGCTCAGGCCCATTAAGAAGGGATGACCACTCAGCACTGTCCCTTCTAAATCAGCCCTGGGACACTGTTGCTGCATTGCAGTGGGAATGCAGGCAGGCAGACAGAGCAGCCAGGAGGCTGGAAACATGGGGACTCCCTCACCTTCCCTCAGCCTTTCCCAGCAAAGCCTTCCTCACTCCCTTTGTTGGGACTCAGAAAAGTTCATCCTCACATGCAGTATGTTGTAGAGGGTTGATGTGCTGGGGTAAAATACAAGGATCACAGGCCTTCTGAAAAAGCATCAGAGTTCCCTGGATGCTCTCTGGAAGCTCACCTCTTAATATCTGGGAAAGGCAGAGGCAAAGAAAGATGAAGTAGATGAGCTGCTATATCTATGTCTAGGTATAGCCCTCAACGCCACAAGCACTCATAGCAGGGGTTTTGAAGGGTGACTGAAGAATGAGGGTACCATAGGTAAACGTGTTTGTTGTTAGCGGTGGGAACAGGTTAGAAGAGGTGAGTCACTGGGGTATGAAATGGTACGGTGTATCTCCCTTCTCAGTTCCTTTCTTCATGCTCTGTTTCATGGCTGCCATCACACAACAGCTCTTCCTCTGCTACGTCCTTCCACTGTATCTCTCTACCTTGGAGCCAGCTAGCCATGGACTGAAACCTCTAAAAACATGAGCCAAAATAAACCTCTTCTCCTTCAATTTGTGTTAGGTATTGTGTCCCAGTGATAAGAAAGGGACTAAGACACTCTCTCCCCAGCAGACTAGGCCACACCAACTGTTGGCCACAGGTGAGATCCTTGATCACATGTATTCACAGAATGCAGAATAAATGTCTACTCCAGAGACTGTTCTTCAGACACCAGGCTTTCCTCTCACATCCTCAACTCCATGCAACACTGCCCCCCAGTCCTCCTTGGAAAATGGGTCCATCCTGCCTCTTTTTTCTCTTAGCCTTTGAGTCAGCTGACACTTTAGTAAAATAGCCAAGGGCCCAAGCCCTAAATTCCGATCATCTAGATTTCATTCTTCCTCTGTGTGTTTGCACGAAGTATCTCACCTTCCTATTCCTCAGTTTCCTTAGCAATAAAGACAATAAAGTACAGGAGAGACTGCAAGCCTCCTACGATCACTGTAAGGATTATACACACAGAGGGATCTCAGAGCAGGAGGAACAGTACAAAATCAATCAATGCAGTCTTCTGCTATCATATCATTAGTATTACCTGGAAATCGCTTCTCGGCCTTTTGGCTAAGATCAAGTGTAGTATTACCTGGAGAGGGATGAGGGTAGAAGAGTTTCAGATAGGAGGAACAGTACAAAATCAATCAATGCAGTCTTCTGCTATCATATCATTAGTATTACCTGGAGAGGGATGAGGGTAGAAGAGTTTCAGGAGCACACAGAATGTGACTCTTGTGTCCAAGGCCTAGGAATGAATGAATGAATGAATGAATGAATATCACTGAGCAGGACAGTGAGTGGGATGCAAAGATCCCCAAACTATTGCTCTTGCCTGACAGTAATTACACTCTGGTTGAGAACCAGGAGACCCATCACAGAGATAACATTTCTGGGCTCAGATGTTTTCTGGCCCAGGTCAAAGTCAACTGTGAGTACTAGGAGTGCTGAGAAAGGAGCCAGGCTTGTGAGGCTAGGAAGGGGCCAGATACCTCCCTCCTAAAACCACAACCTTTCAGGACGCCAAGGGACACTGATGTCCAAAGTGTTCCCATGTTAAAGAGCAGAGTACCACAGTTCCATAGATTTACTCCAAATTAATCCACTAAGCTTCAACTTCTAGTCAAGATTTCATAGGACATTCTGATCATAATATTAACCAGAAGATCTTCTAGTGTTAGAGGCTAAGCATTGGAGAAGTCACAAAGCTATGGTTTATTTGTTTATTAAATCGGTAGAGGCTGTAAAAAGCAAGTAACAACACTCCTTGTTTTCTAGAAAGGAAAACTGAAGCTCAAGAGAGATGAAATGGCTTTCCTAAGTTTACTGAGCCTCTCAACCAAATGTGTTAATTATACCTTGTCACTGGGTCCCCTTCCTCATCATTTATGGGAAGAACAGGGATAATTTTCCTAGTTAGGAGCACTGGAATTGGAACAGTTGCCCCTTGGAAGGGTAAAATGGCTTATCTAAAGCTAATCTATATAGGTCAGAGGCAGAACCAGCCCAGCAGGGATTCTGACCACACCCTGCTGGTCCTGTTGTAGGGAAACCCAGATCTTAGGTGCCTAAACCCTGAGAAGGGAGCAGGTTGGATCGGTGTGTAGGCAGATGCTCCTGCAGTATAAGGGAGCCCCCAGCATCCAGCAAGGAAGCTGGCCTTGCAGGGCCCTTTGTCAGCTGCTCCTCTGTGAAGCACACTGCACAGCCTGAAAGAAGCCCTAAGTTCAGGGAGCTCCAAGCCAGTACCAAGAGAATTTTCATAAACACAACTGTCTGTGTTTGGGCAGCCATGTGGAAAGTTGCAATATAACCCACTGATGTCATGTGGCAGGGGAAACAAGATTTCCAGAGGCAGCTGTGCTGCTCTTTCCAACCTCCATGTGGAACAGAATCCCAGACAGGCTTCTGAAAGAAAGGGAAGGGGGAAAAAAAACCCCAGAGACAAATTGCAAAACAAAACCAGGATTCTGAGGTCTCAATGGGATGGTGGTGCAGAAATCACCTAGGAAGCCCTGGGTGGGGGAGCATTGGAAGCTGGGCTCCTGGGATGGAGCCACACCCACACTCAGGGTACTCTGAGCTGGGTGAGAGAAGCTTGACCTAGAGGAGCTGGCAGCCCTCTGGGGTTTTGCCGAGTTTTCCTTGCCATCCAATGCTTAGAATCCCTGGATTCAGAAAGCTCCTCACTGGCCCTCTTACCTGAGGCAGGATTTATTCCTAGTTTCACCAGAACTTTGGTCTCCTGAGCTATAAGGATTCCAGATTTCAGACTTCTGTAGCCCATTCTACAAGCTCCTATGGGGATCACATCTAAAGTCCAAGCAAATTCACCTTGATGAAGTTGAAACAGAGTCCTGGTCCTCTAAAGAGACAGGGCCCCCACATAACAGGGGGTGATCCAGGGGCGGGGTGACCTTCAGCTGTTGGTGTCCTGGGGATGTTATCCTCCTCCCTGACATTCTGTGGCCTATAGTGGCTGGGTCATTTAACCTCTGGGCTGCAGTTAACTCATTCTTCAAATGGGGAAGAGGAGAATATATGATAATTAAAGTTCCTTTTAGCTCCAAAAGTCTATTACTTATGAATGTTTACAGATAAGGAGCAGTAGGATAGTGCAGGTTGCATAAAAGATATTTTATGGCTTTATTGATATATCTTGGGATTTTTTTAAATTATAAAAGTCATGACTCTAATTCCAGAAAAGTTGGAAACCAAAAGAGAGCACTTAAAAACAAATAGCTGCTTCCCAAACTACACAGAGATAATCTCCACTAACGTGGGAGTTTGGTTTTGTTGTTTTATTACTTATTATTTTAATTGTACATATTTAATGGTCTATTAACCTTTTAGGATGTGTTAAATCTTTAGTTTTTGCCTATACTTTTTAAAGAGAATATTATGCTGTAGTTCTACTCTGTTGCCTGCCCTTTAAACACATTGGAATGTATTATAAATATCTTTTTCCATCAATATATCACATAATGCCATTTTCTTGTACTTATAATTTTTTCTTATGATTTTTAATACTCAAGCAAAGCACAAATGAGGAAATACAAATGGTCAAGAAATATGAAAAACATTCAGCCTTAAAAAGAATCAAAGGCAAAGAATGAGATATTATTTTTACATAGCAGATTCACCAACAAAAACTAGTATGTTACCTGAATCAAGAAATAGAATATTTTGCTTGATAAAAGGATGAAACCTATACAGTTTTATGTAGCAAAATATAAACTACATATTGTTGTTCACTTACTAGTTCTAAGAATTCACTCTATGAGAATAATCACCGAAGTAGGAAAAGATATACTTTAAATAGAAGACGGTTTGTGGAAACATTACTTGCAATAGAAAAATTTTAGTGACCACCTGTCAGTCAGTGAGAATGGTTTTAAAAAAGTGTGAGACATGCAAACAGCAAAATAGTACGCAATCATTAAAAATGATAATGTAGCTCTATACTTGTTGACTTGGAAAGATGTCTGACATTTTGTGGAGTGAAAAGAAAAAAATCAGATAACAGAACAGCATGCAAAGTCTGAGCCCATTTATGTAGTCGTATGCACAAATCTGCATGTGTCTTATGGAACGAAATGCCTGAAGCATTGTTGGCTTCAGATACGAAGGGCTTAAAGGTTGCAATCTGGTTAGAAGGGAGGGGGACAAGGACTGGGTTCTCACTTTGAAGCTGCATTTGCTAAGCAACCGTGAGACTCCCCCTCCCCGCTTAGAATGTATGTTCATTTGGGATGACAGAGAGGGCCTGGGACAGAGATTAGGAATACCACTATCTGCCGACAGGTGAAAACCAAAATGTTAGTAGTGATTATCTTCTATAGGTGGGATTTGGAATGTTTTAATGGCTTTGAACTTCTGGTTTTTATTTAAATATTTTACAAAACTATTCTGTGATATTTGTTGTCGGGAAGGCTCACAGTGCTATGGGGTTGTTTTCAGCTTTTTTGTTTTATAATCTGATAGCTTGGATTTTTGCACCTTACCCATCAACTGCTACAATCTGGTACACTTTCCTCACCTTGAAGCTCTCCTTTCTCCCAGAACTTGCCAGGTTTGGGGTACCCAGGCAGGTGCAAACTCATGGAAAGCTGCATCCTTAGAGTCTATCTGCAAGACACTCCTACACCAGCCTTCCCAGTCATTCAGAAGGATGGGGTCCAAAATGCTTCTTCCTAGGCGGCCCCAGGGTCCTCCACCGTCTTCTTCTCACATTTGCACCTTAGATTCTGATTCTGAGGTCTCTAGAAAGCTCTGCTACCTACTCAGCTCCTAATCTCAGCCCCGTTAAGCCAGCGATACTCCACCTAGCAACTGATGTTGTTTTTCTTTCATCTCTGAATGACTGCTCCAGTTTCAGGTCACCTCCACTACATTAGATGTAGATGTGTTTTATCTCACATGATTCAACTGTTCAAAGGACATCTGCTGAGAGCGCATCACGGGCTAGGTCTTGGGGACACAGAAACCTCAAACCTGGGTCCTTACCCTTGAGGGGAGCTCGTCTC
Source organism: Fukomys damarensis (assembly GCF_012274545.1). Taxonomy (NCBI): domain Eukaryota; kingdom Metazoa; phylum Chordata; class Mammalia; order Rodentia; family Bathyergidae; genus Fukomys; species Fukomys damarensis. The sequence continues at coordinate 64,216,010 of NW_022900928.1, forward strand.
CCAGAGACTAAGGGATGGCAACTGTGAAGGCAGCTAACACTGAAGGCTTGTTACTGCCAGGCACTATTTTAAATGCTTTGCCTGTACTATCTAATTTTACTCTATTATCCTGTACATGAGTGTTATTATTATTATACCCATTTGAATAACTAGAAAACTGAAATATAGAGAATAATGTTTTCAAAAGTCATGGAGAAGTGAGTGGCAGATCAGAAATTGGAACCCAAGTAATCAGTCTTGAACACTGTGTTCTATGAAAGAAAGAGAACCCCTGCTGAGCCCTCTAACAGATATTTATACAAAGAGCCACAAAGCTGAGTCATGAGCTCCACAAAGCGAGTCATGAGCTCCCCTGGTCAGCTTCTTGTATGAGACCCAGACATACATCCAGCCTCCTTTGTGCTACTCACCTGCCCAAATGATAGCCTGTGTCCCCCGATTGGGCTGGCCCTGACACTGCTCATGCCTCCTCAGAGCCAGCAGGTAAAGTATCTTGTTCCCACTCCAGGGACTGAGGTGCACCGAGGCACTGGCACAGAGTGGGGCCACTTGGTCCTGGGCTTCCTCCCCACCTTCCATGCGCCCCTGGTTGGAACAAGAACTGATGGTGTCCTCCCTTCATCCTTCAGCTTCTTTAGGTAGCCATGCCTTCTACAGTAAAGGTGTTCCAAAAGAGCTCTGTCTAAACTAAGAGTTTGTAAATTGAATCCCATTTAGAATACATTGCAATTGCCAGCTAATGATACAACAGCATTAACTAGCATTGAGTACTTCTTAGTTACCAGAAACTTTGCTTGTAAAAACGATTAAACTGCTAGAACATCTCTCTAATGTGTGTACCACTTTCATTATTCTCATATAACCAATGAAGAAGCTAAGCTCAGAGAAGTAACAAACTTGCCCAAGGTCACACAGATGACAAGGAGCAGAGCTGACTCCTGCCCCATCACTCAGTCCAAAATCATCAATCCGCTGTGTATTTCAAAGGAGCACTCAGTAAATTTTTAGGCAAATAGTTTCTTAGAGATGCAAGTTTCCTAATGCTCCAGTTCACAGTTTCATTTTCTTTGCTCAATCCTCAGCCTCATGGCTGGGATGAGAAACCTGATCCCTGCTGGATGTCTAGCCCAAAAGCAGTGGAGAGCATTTGCAACTATCTCCCAGAAGGAGGCGCTCCAGAGCTGCCCCTACCTCCATCCCGGAGCAAGCAAACCAGGTCACACACACAAGCACTGCCGTGAGCTGCTGCACACACACACACACACACACACACACACACACACACACACACGTGCGCGCGCGCGCCTTCTGGTTCAGCCCAGAACTATCACCTTTGGCCAGAGCAGCTGCTTGGGCGCATGGTATGAGTGCCTAGGAACCTGGGCAATGGACAGAAATGGACAGAAAGGAAGCTGAATAAAGCAGCTAATACTATATCTATGATATGCAGCTTTGGTCGTAATAAACACTGCAGCTGAATATTCCCGCAGGGCCTTCCTAATGGAGGCGATGGATACACTCCAGAGCAACCCCAGGGGTTTTTCACGCAGCTCTGACTAAACTCCCTATAAAATCAATCCCGCCTTTTCACCAGTGGTGACAGGGTGTTCTAATATTAATCCAGTCTCCTTGTCAGTCGGCACCCCCCTCCAACAAAAGCTTTAATGATCTTTAGTCAGGCATTTAATAAACACTACACATTCAAGCGAGGCTGCTGGGCCCCTGAGCTACCACCAGAGCCACAGCCACTTGGAAGGTCAAGAGGGACAAAAAGGATCCTCTCAACCCCTTGAACCATCTTTTTCTCTCCCCGCAGGATGATCTATAGAGCAGGACAGGCCCCAGAGAGGGCCTGGCAGGGTGGGAGATTCAGAATCAGAACCAGCTTCAAGGCTGCCCCAGAGCTCCACCTAACCTGGCTGCTGCCAGTCCCCGCAGGCCCCTGGGTGCTGATTGTTCCCTCTGCCCTGCTTCTGTATCATGGGCATCTTGTCTGTGCTTCTGACAGCTTCTTTCTCTATAGGGGAAAGCCGAGTCTGGATGGAGGATCCTAGCAGCGATGGGAAGAAGTGGGGGGTCAGACTTTGGTCCTCTTAGCACTCCCAAACCAGCCTGCCCAGACTTCCTCAGCTTCTCTCTTGGTCTCCCTTACTGAACGCTTCCCTGGGTCTGCCATATCCCTTAGAGACTCCAGTGAGTTGTATCCTTGGAACCAGCACAGAGAGGTAGCTGGTGGAGGCAGAACCCAAGGAAGGAGGAAATTTATAGGAAGATGAGGAGCCTCATCATCTCTACCTCCAGATCTACTGCTGAGTCTTCAGGGTCAGTAGGGGCCAGGCACAGGCTCTGGAAAGGCTCTCCAGGATTCTCTCTGTATAGGAAGCTGGCTCAGAGGCTGCAGAATCAGCTGCCTGGCAGCTTCTGCCTGAACCTCCCAGCAAACTCCCTGGGGCAACAGTAAGCTCAGAGTCTCTGAGTTTGGCCTCAGACTTCAGAAAACAACCCAGACTGGCTGGAGATGTTTAATGCGGGGGCGGGGGGGGGGGGTCAGAAGGGGGGAGGGCCTCTCTGCTGGGTCTAGCTTCCCTGCCACTCTCATCACCCTAGATACCTATGTGAAGGCTGTGAGGTGATTCCACTCTTTCAATAAAACTTACTTTAATTCTTTCACATTACAAACAAACCTATTTTACTTGAGAAAAATATGGACAATATAAAGAAGTAGAAGGGGGTGCCATAACTTGCACTAACCAATGGTAACATTTGAATGCATTTTCTTTCAATGTTTTATTTTCCTTTAAAATGTGAATTAGGGCTTTTCCCCTGGGCTCATTCTGGAGACATGAAGATAGCCTTTTGCCTGTAAAAGACCCCTGCATGGAGAAGGGAGGGGTCCTAGCTCATAATTTACTAGGGTATCAGGGCACCTTCCCTAATGCTTGGGCCTTCGTTTGCTCAACTGTAAAAAGAAGATAATAATGCTACTGATGCCAGGGTGAGTGTAAGGATTTCTATGCTTAAAGTATTTAGAAACTGTGGCTGGCTGATAATAAACATGAAATACATGTGATATAACCATCACTGGTAACATTATTATAATGATTTGTTCTCTCTTCCCCATAAGGAATGGGGTGTGATAACTGCTCCCTTTCCCCCACTATTGCTTTCCCTGGCAAGAGCCTAAGCATTTAGTTGTGTAACAAGTGTGTAGGACAGGGTGTCACTCTGGGAGGACAGAGGGCTAAGCATTACCAATCTGGAACTCTGTTTTTGCTAGCATTAGAAAGAAAGAGGCTTTGCTCCCACCCACCTGTGAGCTCTTCCAGCCTGTCCACCTCCATTCTGGTGCTACATGGCAAGCGTCTCCTCCTTTTCTTCCTTTCCCCTGCAGAAATCATGGATCCAACAACTCCCTCTTTTCTACTGAGCCAATCCAGGCTGCAGATTGCTCCTAAAATTGCAATCCAGTGGGCTCCTTCTATAAACAAGATTGGTTTACCAAAGGATGATTATTTACGCAGCCATCCCATAGTCCTTAACACTTTTTGAGTTGAAGCATCAGAATATTGCATGCTCTTAACCCAAGGTGGTACCTTTAAGAAGTTAATATTGTACTATCCCAGGGAGCCAAGGCCAATTGAAATTTTTGCACTGCTGGTACCTGACTTCCCCTGGGACCTGCCTAATTTTTCTCATTTGCCAAATGGGGACTTATTCCCAAATGCCTGACAGCGACTGTCCCAGCCTGAGCTGTCCCTGGGACCACAGACTGGAGGCAGATGCTTTGGGCAGGCCTTCTCTAACAGTGGCATGTCTGGGTGGTGGTAACTATGCATTTTTATAGTGTGAGCACGTTAATGGGCATGTAAAACATACACAACTTGTCAGCCTGTTAGCTGCTGCCATAGCCACAGTGGTTCTCCTGCCTCGGGCTCAACTAAATTGCTCATCCACTTGCTCTCTTCCTCCCTCTCCTTTCCTTCATTGTATTTTTTTTTTTTTCTTAAAGTCCTTCTCTCTTCTCCCAACCTGTACCTCCTTCCCTGAACATAACTAAAGGGTTCCAGAGAATGTGTTTATTTATTCATTCTTAATTACTTTTCTGGAAGTCACATCTAGAAAAGTCTCTGCCAGGAAACCTCATCTACCTGTGGTGAGTTAATACTTTGTCCTCTGTCTCTGCCCAGGGAGCCAAGGTTCAAGCACAATCAGCAGCCCCGAGAGCTGCTGTCTGAGGAAAGAGGAGCCATGTCGTTTGAGAGCATTTGCCAAGTGTGGACTCCACTGTGTGAGTGGACACATTTTGAGGTGTTTCCCATGCTCAGCTGCCCAAGCTGGCAGCTCTGCCAGTGTGCACCCACCCTCAACAGTCTGTGTGACTGCACTTCCACCAGCCGAACACATATTCCCAAGCCCCATGCCTTCATACATACACTTAGCCATCACAGTGAGTTTTCCTATGTACAAGCAGGTTCACTAAATCACATTCAAAATCATTGCTCTTGAGTGTTTACACCCAAAGGAACTCAGAGCTGCACACTTGCTCCACAATGTATCCCTCTCTGTATCTCCTTAAGATACAGTCTCAAGTCTGCAAGCACATATCTCATACTCATACTGTCAGTGACACAGCTCTTCACGCTCACCACGTTTGTGTACCCTATACAGTCCCAGCTGCATTCACTCCCTTCAGATACCACACCCCAAAGACCATTATTCGGGTACATTCCTGTGTATATGCATCTTGTATTAATGTTAACAATCAAAATCCTACATGTACCCTCAAAACTGTCCATTACTCTGTACACACCCCTACTATTTCCACAAACCAACAAGTACTAAAAGCCTGCCTGCACGCTCCAATGCGTAAGCACCTCTATCAGACCATAACTGCATGCACACACTCCAGAAAAACAGTCTCAACAAGGCAGTCTATGATGCACACTCCCGCGTACACAAACACCATAGGCAGCCCATGTGAGCATGTTCAGCCTCTATATTCATGCTCCCTGTGCATATGCCCCAAGCTCCTGTGTCTGTTACACACATTAACCATCACTTCCACCAGCCTCCCTGTGAGTAGTTTCTTAACGTGGGCTCAGATATATTTCTAGATACCTCATGTACACATACATGTGACAGTCCTTCATACATGTTTATATCCCATTCACACAAACTCTTAATCTGCTATTTTATGTATGTCACACGTCAATATCCTATAATACTTTATCTGTATATTCACACCATGCATGCCCATGCAAGACCCCAATCTGACTCCATGACCACAATTCCACATCTTCCTGTCTGTATGCACATCTCAAATGAGCACCCCAAAGACCTATTTTACATGTGCATGCATATATGCCCTACAATAATTCTATATCTGCTCACATACATTCTAATGCAGACACACACCCACACCAACCATCTCTACATGTAAACACAGCCATATACAATCCCCGCTAACGCCCTGTGGCTGTATTAAATGTCCATGCATGATTCAGTTTAATTAAACTAAACACTCAAGCCCTATGTTAAGTGCTAGAAACAAGTAGAAGAACAGCCTTTGCCCTCAAGAAGTTCCCTGTCTCAGGAGAGAAATGGACAAGAAGGCAGTTAACAACAGAGTGTGTGGGACTCTGTAAAAGAAAGCACACAAACACAGCCTTCATAGCTCCAGACTTACTAAAACATTACATATACACATCTTAGATTCCCAATGCTCATAGTCTTATCATCTTCATATGTATCCCCATTCTGTGCTCAAATGCCACAATTTTAACTGTGACCGGTGGTGGCTGAAAGTATACCACATATGTTTCCTCCTCAGGTAATTCCTGAGCCACCATGATGGCAGGAGATTTACCCTTGGCCACTAACGCTGCTTGGAAGGAATCACCTCTCTTAGGCTGCACACTGAGTACCTAGTTCATCCAAACCAGGCAGTCAGGTGAACCAAGAGGTCTCCCTAAAATAGTGTGGTATCTTGTTTCAGCCTGACCCCAACATCACCTGGGGTCTTATAGGTAACTACTTCTCTTTGCTTCCTGCAGAGGTTGTTATTGCCATAAAAGGCCCAAGGGCTCTTTCCTGCTCACTTCTCTTTGTCACTAGTGGTTCTCTGACAAGGTTATTTTCAAAAGCAAAGCCAATTCCAGTCTGAATTCCCAACACTTCAATGTCCACAGGAGCAAACTATGGTATGCAGGACAAATGTGGCCAGCCACCTATATTTGTAAAGAAAGTTTCCTTGGAACATTGTTACATTTATCTTTTTTATATATTATCTATGGCTAGTTTCACAATGCAATGACAGAGTTAAGTAATTAGAACTGCTGAGGCTATATTTATTACCTGATCCTTTATAGTAAAATGCTTGCTATCCTGATGCAAAGCATGGGAGGTGATAGGCCCATTGGTAAAAACAACATCATACACTTTAAGAAGTAAATAGAGAAACAGGGTCCTCAGAGGCTGAAGAGAAGAAAAGTAAGAAAATTCAAACCATGTCTTTAATCCATCCTACAAATATTGATTGAGTGCCTCCCATTTGCCAGAACTTTGTTGGGCACTGATGTATGCAGTCTATGGGCAGAGACCAACCCACAAATTGCAGAATCACTATATAGTGAGAATTATGTAATTATTGAGAAGGAGAAAATGGGGATTGTTGGAGTCAGAAAAAGAAACTTGATGTACTTTCCCAGTTGAACTCAAATGCAGAAGGGAATGACATGGTAGAGGGATTAACCGTGCTCCCTGGATACCCCAAGGTAAGTCCCAGGACAAGCCACAGGACACCAGATGGGAAGACTGAGGCCTAATTGGCCCCCTCAGTGAGCACTAAGAAGAAAGGTGGAATGTTGACACGCTTGCAGGAAAAAGGAAAAACAGCTAAGACCCTGTTATTTACCTGGACAAGTACCATGGAGGGTGGGAAACAAATTAATCCTGTGTAACTCTAATTGCTTATATGTGTCTGAGTGAATAAAGCCAAGGTATGCCAGTCACTCGACACTCTGTCGAAAGGAGACAAAAGCCCCCTGGCCCTCCACATTTTAACCTGATTCAATATCTCTTCTTTTCATCCTGTCACTCCTTGGTCAGGTTCCAGCTCATAAGCTGGCTCCTACAACAGCTCTTCCAGGGATCCTGGTACAATGTGAAGATAAGCTTTCTACCCTCAACCCTGCCTTGCAGGGGACTCTACTCCCCAGGAAGCTGTGGGCTCCCTACTCCTAAGAAAGGAACACCATTATTAGGGATGAGTAGAGGGAACTGATGTTTGATGTTGGTCCTTCTATCGCCAAGAGACTCACTGATCAAGGGTGAGGCTCACTAGCATCTCTCAAGATGGCAAATATGCTATGCTGAAATCAATAAATAGCCAGGCTGAGCTCACTACCATCCCTTCCTCCTTCTTAGCCTCCCCTGCTACCCTCCGGGAGGTGTAAGTGGTGACTTCTCCTGATCTGGCTCTTGGGTGGCCACCACTCCTCTAATCATTATGGGTTCAGGCAATAAATGCTACTCGTCCTATAAATAAGTTTCCACAACAGCTGGCTCCTCGAAAGACCCTCAAACCCTCCACCTCCCCTTTTTACATTAAACCCCATGCTCCACCCCTTGCTGTCAAGCTCCACATTTTTCCGTCCCTGAGTTTCCTTCCAGCCCTTCTGCTCTCCAGCTTTTCAGCCACAGGGTACTGCCCAGCTCTACCTTGTAAAGGATTCAGAGGACACCAATGCTCTGCTCCACCCTCACTCTAGGGACCTCAGTATCCCCTCTGCTCATACCGTGCTGCCAGAACTCCCAGACCTGCAGGCCCAGGACTCAGAGCAAGGCAAAAGAAAGTAGCTGATGGGAAGAAAGGAAATCAAGACCTGGAGGGGAAAAAAGGGCAGGAAAAGAAAACATAAGGTAGGCCTAGGGGCAAGTGGGAAGAGCCTTAAGAACTCTACATTGAAGTAGTCTGATAATTAAACGAACAGTGTTAGGTGGGGAAGCCCACCTTTCAAAATCCCTGCTGGTGGTAAGGCATATAAAAACCTGAATAGCAAATATTTACTTAGAATTAACACACAGAAGATCCCATCAAGCAACCCCGGAGCTGTTTCCTGAGTCTTACCTAAATATCTTGTGTGGCACGAAGGCTCAGGCCTGCAGTAGATCTGGTATAATATGCTAAACAAACGTAATGTTGTGCTTTATTTCCCCACTCAGCAGAACTCTTAATTATGTATCTTCCAAATGCACAAAGCAAATGGATTAGCCACAGCAGCTGTTTGCTGCTACAGCAGCACCCTCGCCAGAAACCTTTGCAAGGAGACAGTGAGGGCACCACTGCCACGAACACCACTGAGCCAGGGATCCCATAAGAGTCCAGGAAGAGCACAGGAAGACGCAGATGTGGGCTTTCTGGCACCCCAGAGGGAGGCACAGGATGTGTGTTAAGAAATGAGCAGTACTGTGGGCCAGACCAGTTCTGTAAATCCCAGGGCTGAGACAAGCTCTTTGAAAACCTGCTCTGCTAAGGCCATCTCTCTTTGTCCACCCTTCTGGAGCCATACCTAAAATACTCACCTGGGCTAGATGCCAGTACATGGTCTGGAGGGAAAACTCACTACTATACCCTTAGCATCTCCTACCAAATTGCAGAAGCTCCCACATGTAGGCTTTACTAACCTTCCAGTGGAGTCTGGGAGGGCCAGGACTCACTAGGAAAGAGCAGTCAGGAAAGATCAGAACTTGAAGCTTTAGAATGTCAAGCAGGCATAGAAGTTAGCCTACTCTAACAAACTGCAGGATGTCTGCTTTCATGAAGCTTTCTAAGCCTCAGTTTCTCCTTCTGTCTTAGCATGTGAAAGGCTAGCAAGATATATGGAACTTAGGAATAATAATATTGCACCTGAATATACTGCATGATCATTTTACTTATAAAGAGTCTTGGATTTTATTCCCTCAAGAGTTGTTGGAAGGATAATTACTGAAATCCATGGAACTGGTTTATAAACTGGAAAGTGCAATAACAATCCTAACAATAATAACATTTATGGAGCTCTTGCTGTGCGCCAAACAGCATTTTAGATATTTTACATGCATTTTTCTCATGCAGCTCTAACAATAATCCTACCATCCAGGTGCTGTTAGTATCTGGATTATTCATATGAGGACACCGAGGCACAGAGAGGTTATTCAAATTCCAGAAGACGGGGCAACTGATAAGTGAGCAGTACTAAGAATTAAACACTGGTGTTTCATAAGTGTCATTACTTGGAAAATAGTTATCTGGACCTGGTTAAGCTCAGCAGACAGCAGAAAGTCTATGCCCTGCCCAACACCGAAGAACCTGCAGGTCAAGGCAAAGCATTGCCAATGACAGTGAAGCCTAAAAACAAGGCAACACTGTCTCCCTTGCTCACCAGGTGGCACTATTCAGGGATGCCTTGAAGCATCTATCCATTCCATTCTAGTACTAGACAAGCCCTCGCAGCACCTTTTGTCACCAGGCATGGGGGATATAGTGATAGGAAAGGATGCTCCCCTCCCCTCATGTAGCTTATAGTCTATCGCGGAAATTTGATCCTACCCAAGGAATTGCCAGCATGATGAATTTAAAGAGAAAGGGTTAGTAATAGTTAAGGGGATGCTAACTGCAAAAAACAACTAGACTCCTGAATGTATTATGGCTCAAACTCAAGAATTTTATTCTCACTCAGGAATGTTTCTGCTGGCAAGTGCAGCCATCCTGTTTGTTTTTTGGTTTTTTTGTTTGGTTGGTTTTTTCTGAGACAGGCTAACAGCTCTGCTATCTCCAGTGTGTATCCTCCAAGGGCTCCTAGTAGTCAACATCCCATTTGGCCAAAAGTCACCACCCAGTCTTGTTCTTTTGTAAGGAGTGTGCACTGCACAGAGGTTTTCATGGGTGAGCCTAGGTGTATCACACACCACTTCCACTCTCGTTCTAATAGCTAGACCTACATTGACACGTCACATCTGGGAGAGCTGGGGATACCCACAAGGAAGGTGAGGGCAATAAATGTGAACAGGCAGCAAACTGTCACAAGTGGGCCATGGGGAATCTTTGCACACTCTGTCCCCTCTGCTTCACAAACCTCACTTTGCCAGCTTCTCCCTTTCCACTCAGGATATTGTGTGCCTTTGCAAACAATGGCATATAATATTCAATATTAGATTTTTCCTTTTCTCAGATATATAATCCCCCTCTGTTGTCAAAGTCCTATACAAATTGTCACTCATGATATGATTTGCACTAGTAGTTTCTTAGGAAGCAAAGAGGTCTTTGATCATGCATTTGGCAGATCTTGGCAGACAGCAAACAAGGGGAGGAAGCAAAACATCAAGGAAGGACTCCAGAACTGAAACAGGGACAAGAAGTCAGAGCCACAAGTTACAAGGGGAATACTGGCCACTCAGAAAATCTTCCAGTGCACGCCTGTAATCCCAGCACTTGGGAGGCTGAGGCAGTAGGATTGCAGCGAGTTCAAGACCAGCCTGGGCTACATAGTGAGTTCCAGGTTAGAGTGAGTCCCTGACTCAGAAAGAGAAAGATGAAAGAAAGAAAGAAAGAAAGAAAAGAAAGAAAGAAAGAAAGAAAGAAAGAAAGAAAGAAAGAAAGAAAGAGAGAGAGAGAAAGACAAAGAAAGAAAGGAAGAAAGGAAGGAAGGAAGGAAGGAAGGAAGGAAGGAAGGAAGGAAGGAAGGAAGGAAGGAAGGAAAAAAGAAAGAAAATCCTCCAAACTTCTGAGCAGAGTAGCTCCCCAGAGACCTGTGGAATGGAAGTTCAGATTATTTTATTTAGATACTAAGAAAAAGGTGGAGGGCTATTAATAAAATCCTGAAGAAACCTGTGAAAATTTATGAATACTCTAACACAAGATACTTCACAAGTATTTACTGGCTGAAAGACTAAGAAACACTATTTATTATTGTGTACCAGGTACTGTTCTTCTCAACAGCTCCATCAGGTAAGAATTGTTCTGCCCAATTGACAGATAAGAAAATCATAGCTCAGAAAAAGGGAGAGCTGGATTCAGGTTCAGCATGTTCTTAATCACTGTGCTTTCTTGCCTCCAGCCTAAAGCCAAGAATGAGTAGCAGAAAAATAAGAAAATCATACAGTACAGAGTAAGAGCTGAGGATGGGAGTGGGCAAGTAGAAGATGTGACTGTAAGGAGAATCAGACTTCCTAGCACTGGACTTCCTGGAGAGAGGGTGGCAGGACCCTAGAGCGAGGGCAAGCTTCTAGGTGCCTGTGGGAGGGAGGCTGATGATCCAGCCTGCCAGCCTCCCTAGGGAACATGGCAGAAGCCTGCAGGCCCAGACGGTGGCTGTATTTCTCTGTCTGGGCATAAGGAAGGAAGCTGTTGGCAGTGCTTGACTTGCTGAGCCTCAGGGGAGAAAAACCAGGGAGTTTGTGAGAGCAGCTCCCTCAGGTGCCTCAGGCAGGATGCATTGCTTTCCAGCAGGGAGTGAAATCAGGAGGAAGCGAATCAAGACCAGATGGAGTTAGTGTTCCAGCAAGTGCATGTGGTTTCAGAAATAAAGGGGAAACATGGATTGAGGCCAAATTCAGTCCTCAAGGTTCCATAAACCTGCAGCCTTTGGGGAATTGTTCAACATAGAATGTTGAGACTGGAAGTCATCTAACAAAGCATGTGGTCTGTGCTGTTTGTTCTATAGCAGAGGAAACTGAGGCCTGGAGAAAATTAGTGGGAGGGTTGAGACCATATCCCAGATCACATGGGATGTGGGTGCCTGCAGGACCACCTTCCTGCCTCCTTCTGAATCAGCTCTGCTGAGCTCCTCTAACTACAGGGTGGTGCCAAAGCTTTCCAGGGTGCTGAGTGCAGGTGTCAGCATGCCAGCCTCTCTCTAGCACCCCTCCCGCACCACCCTGCACACAGCTCCCATTCCAGGTGTCCAAGTGATTTAGAGCTGTGTGACCCTGGCAAGGTAGAAGTAACTTTGCCTTTCTGCAACTTCATTGCTTTGCCTATAAATTGAGGGAGTACAGGAAAATCTCCAGTCCCTATGCTGTGCCTACCATGTGAGCACAAAAGCCACAGTTGGGGAAGTCAGTCAAGAGTGTCACAGTGGATGAGCAGTTCCCCTCCAACATTGACAGGACCCAGAGAAAGGGCATAGATGGAGGCTCACATGTCATAGGTATAAATATTTAAGTTACAACTTTAGGATATGAAACTGCTTAATATGATGCATTTATCACCCACCATAGACTGAAAGTTCACATGTTGAAAATTTATGTGTTGATCTCTTAGCACCAAGTCATGGTATTAGAAGGTGCAGGCTTTGGGAAGTAAGTAGGTCATGAGGTTGGACCTCTTATGAGTGTCCTTATAAACGAGGCCCCTGGCTCCTTTTTCTCCTTTCACTAAGTAAAGACACAATGAGAAGCATCAGCTTTGAATCAGAAAGACCCTCATTGGACCCTCTATCTATTGGCACCTTGGTCTTGGACTTCTAAGCTTCCAGAACTGTGAGAAATACATTTCTGTTGTTTATAAGTTACCCAATGTATGGTATTTTGTTATAGTAGCCCAATGGACTAAAGCATCCTCCTACCTTGATAGATATACTTTCATGACAACAAAGTCAAAATATAAATGTGAAGCCATGGATTTCTTTTAGTATGGGAAAGTTGGCAAATATCAAACATAAATGAATTTGTTATTGCACATGTTTGGGTGCTGACAATGTTTGGATGAGTAATGAAACTAAGACAGAATAATACAAAAACTATTATATATTTACTCCAAAATCCTTTCTTTAAACAGAATCTCTAATGGTGTTGTCATAATCAAGACATTTATATAATTTGTTTTCTATTAAAATCAATGCCAACATAGACAACATTTCTCGAGTCATTGTACTTCTTAGTTTTTTCATTAATTTCAGTGTAGAGAAACTTCTCTGCTGAGGCAATAGAAATAGGATAGGACAATAAAATTCTTAAAGCAACATTTCTGTGTATTCAGAAATGAGCTCTGAATTTTACTTATTTTTAAATATTGCCATGTGGCCACATATGATAAATTACCATCTCAGAAAATACAAAGTAGTTTATTTTAATTTCTATTTCTTATAGGAATACCTAGATCTATGGAATAATTAGAGTCTTATCAAACTCTACACATGTTATATCTAGACCTACAGGTAGGCCTCCATGCCCACGGGTTCTGCATTTCAGCGATGAACCACAGATCAAAAATATTCAAAAATATTGCATCTATGCTGAAGGTGTACAGGCTTTTTCCTTGTCATTATTCCCTAAACAATATTGTAAAACAACTATTTGCAGAGCATTCACACTGTATTAGGTATCATAAGTAATCTAGACATAATTTACAGCATATAAGAGGATATGCATAGGTTATGTGCAAACATGACACAATTTTATGTAAAAGACTTGAGCATCTGTGGATTTTGGTATCCATGGGGGATCCTGCAACCAGTCCCCTGCAGATAGAAAGGGGGGGCTACATATACAAATTTTAGAGAAATATGAGTTGTTTAACATTGTAAAATATTTCTCAGTTTTAACATGCAGCTATCCCAAATAGAACATTAACTAGTGAATACCTCTGGAACTACCAATTTGAACACAAAGAAAACAAGAAAATGGATGCTTGGCACTATGGACACTTCATTATGAAAGGATCTATTGCACCTATGCTGTCCTAGAAGAAGGAGTTGACAAGTTAATTAATTGGTCTCACATCTAAGCACTTCCACTGCTTCCCTCCCCGGCCCCCACCACCCACTCCAAAGCACTGTGTCTGTAGTGTGGCCAGAAGCATAATTCACAAATCTTCCTGGCACTCCAGCTCAGCTGTCCTTCAGTTTGAGACACGGGGGCAGGAGACGTGGAGACACATTTCTCACACCTAAGCAGTGTTTGTTATGAAAGTAGATGTTTGTGGGAGTAGACTGCTCCAAGCTAGTGGTGTGCACTGGAACCCGGGCACCTGTGTGTTCTTTAATAAATGTAACAGTGGAGAGAGTGGAGCTATGTGGAGCCTTATAAAATGCCCAAAATTCTTCCTTGCCCAGCTAAAGGTGCAGTTAGGAAGCATTTCCACTTATTCTGAAAGCATGTCACAGCCTCCTAATACATTTTCTCCTGCCCTGTACACTAGCCCACCAGTATCACCAGGCCCATCACACTTCTCTGCTCCAATGTCCCAACTGTCTTTGATTCTATTCATGTAGTCGTCTCTGCCTGGAATATGCTTTTTCCTGTGTAATTCATTTATTGAACAGTTTGTTCTCGGTGGAGCACAAATATGATGTTTGTTTGTTTGTTTTCTAAACAAACTTCCCTTCACATTCTCTGGAATCACTCATTAGCAACCTCATGAACAGACACTCTAACTTTCTAATCACTTTCCTGGGCCTGGATCCATTGGTACAGTGAGCAGTCATTGTAGATAACTGGTGGACACATCCTTGGGGAAATCTGTAATGGGCTCAGCATGGTTCCACATCCTGCTGGTAGCTCTGTCCATGTGTTGTTCTCAGGGCAGGATGTATATGGTTGTGTTAGATAGGTGTTCAACTTCACCAGTCCCCTTGGCACTGGGGATAATATCAACACAGGGCAGCCCTAACTAGATCTAACCCCCAATACCCTAAAGGGGTCCCCTTCACTTAGTGGTCACGTGGACAACCTCACAGCTGCCCCTCTTTTATTTCTTGCTCTTTCAGATCCATGAGATCAATAGGTATCCTTGGTACACACTGAGAGCTGGGGAGAATTAGGATGAAGAGGACGCTACCTGACCTTCCACCCAGACTCAGTATGCTCCAGTTACTTGTTTCCTTGATCCAAGCTGTTTCATCAAGTCACTCTGACCCTTCTTTCCTATCATTCCTACTCTCACTTTGAAAATCTCCAGGGAAGAAGTGAGTAGAAGACAGAAGCCAAGCTCTCCCAAGAACCTCCTCACTATCCTTAAAGTTAGTGGAAGCATTAGAGCTCCGTTTGGCCTGGGAGTAAGATGATTTCTCTTCTTGTGGGGTTCCCCAATCTCCATGTGTAATTTCTTTAGAGCTTTCCTGACCTTACCTGGCTTAGGAAAGAGAGAGAAAAGCAGTCTCCACTAACCCCATAGCTTCTCCTATCCCTCTCCTTCCATATATGCAGATGTTGTGCATTAGGGTGTAGAGAGGAGCAGCCAAATCTGCCTCATGGTAACCCCTGAAGAAGCCCCAGTGGCTCTTGTCTCTCTTTAGGATGTGGTTCTCTTACCATTTACTTGTACTCCACTGGTGATGCCATGCCAAGGCAGCATCCTAATGCATGTCCTTGCCCAAAGCCCTCCCAGAATCAGTTAGCTAGAGCCTCCACACAACAGACTCTGCTCTGAACTCCCCAGTGCTTTGAATGTACTTTGGACACACTGCACTCTGGGGCTGTTAGCAGCCTTTGTCCTTGGCATGGTTGTGGATGTTTAAAGGGCAGGTCCTGGAGCTTATATGTCTCTGTCACCCAGGAGAGCATGATATGTGGCAACTCTTGGGCTCACAATAAAATTCACTGAATTGAATGAACTTATGAAATAATAAATGAGTCCATTTTTGGTTAAAGAAGGAAATGAAAGAATGAATAAGCAAAGAAATGAATGGATGAATCCAGGCTTTTACAGGTTCCTCCCCACCCTGTCCTCCATCTTCCCAGGGCACTCCCAGGAATCCCATTTGCCCATTGCTCTCTGCTATCTGATTCCAGGAGGACAGGCTGCCAGGCCTACGGTAATGGAACTGTTAGCTCAGGAGGGAACAGCTTCACCGTGTAAAATCACAGTCTATTCTAGTCAAATTAACTAGGTAATACCCTGCATTAGTGTAAAATTCTCCATCAAACCATGAAGACTGGCATTTAAAACATTCAAGGCCCGAGAAGGGGAGGAAAGGGCAGAGAAAGCAGGAGAAAGCCATTGCTTTTTCTTAGCAGGTAATGCTCAAAAGATTTCCCGTCCCCTGGAAGCAAGGGGGATCCCACCCAAGAGCCTATGCCTAACGCTTCTGGCTGGTCCTGCTCTTCCTGACTTCCAGTTGCCTCATAGGGTCTTTCTTTTTAGGGGTCACTGACCCTACAGTAAGCCCTTCTGTGGGAGCTCAGCTAGATGCTGCCCAGGGAATCAGAAGGGAGAAAAGCAGAATTTCCCCAGGGCAAACACACAGTGCCATTTCCTGATGCCACCCATGCACATAAACCTATATAAGCAGCCCCCCTACAACACACATCCCAATTCTAGAGCACCCTCTATTCCAGAAAGTCCAATCAGCATACATTCCCAGTGGTGCCCAGTGGTCCCTCTAGTGGTCCCATAATTGAATTGAATAGAGACCATCCCTAAAACTTGGCTAAATATTATGGACAGCATCTTCTTCTGTCAGTAACATTTATTGGGCCCCTCCTACAGCCAGGTAAAAGGTAGTGGAAGAGGAGATCTGTGAGAGGTCCCAAGCCTAGATCACAGATGTCCTGTGTGTCTGAAGGACAGAAGGCCTGTGTATCTGAAGATTGTGATTTTTTACCTTTCTGGCACCCACAGTGGCATCCAGTTGATGCTTTGCAAATGCTACAACAGATACTTTTATTAGGCAGTAAAAAGGAAAGTAACAGAATCATTGATTCAGGGTACCTTCACGTATACCCATCAAACAGGCAGCCACTCATCCCAACCCCTTGGGGCTCCGCCCTGGAGCTCTCACAGGAAGAGGAGCAAAGGAGGCAGCCTACCAGGGAACTGTTCCATGCTGAGGCAGCATACTGGCTGCTGTGCCCTGGGGAGCCAGCTCCCTGCTTAAATGCACAGATAGACAGATAGATCACATTAAGCATACAACATCCAGGGCCTCGTTTGGAAAAGACATTGATTCTAAATGGCTGTTTGCCACTGACAAGCCAAATCACCAAGGCTAAAACAGACAGTTTTGGGTTATCTGGATTATATGCCCCACCCCACAACTCCCTGGACAAGCACACACATGTAACACAGGACCCATTTGCTCTTGCCCTGTGCCCAGGCTGAAACTACATTCCACACAGCAGATGTGCTTGGCAGAGACAAGATACCAGCACGTCCCTCCCTGTCCCCTGGGGATCTCAGGCCCACCTTCAGCAAGAAGACAGCCTTGGGACCTTGCAGTGCCCAGCAGCCCCCACCCCCAGAATCCATCCGCGCATCTCCCCACCTCCCAGTCTCCTATTCCACCCATCCTCCCTCCTTGCTGCTTATGCCTGTGTAGGCAGGAGGCAAAGCGATGCGAATACATTAACATTTCCTTAATTCTATCTGCGCCTCCAAAACTCTGAGTCACAACTGGGTGGGTTTTCGTGCCTGGTGAACTGTCAGCCTCATTCAGAAATGCCATTTTCTACTTTGCTCCTGGATCCACAGGGAACAAGTGGCAGGACCCATGGGGGTGGGAGATGGCATCCATAACCCGTCCTCAACTCATGACAGGTCAGGGCACAGGCAATTTCTAAGAGGAGAAGCCATACAAGCTTCTACAAACACCCTAGGATTTTGCCTTCTTATGGTAATTTTCACATTGTGCACAATGGTATTTACCTACCATAGTTTATCATCTATCTACCCATTTTGTCTGTGTGAAAACAGAGGTACAGAGATCTGAAATTCCCTGTGTGGACATTACACAGTTAATAAGGAGAGACAAATCTAATCCCCTTATCTTCTGGCTCCAAGTTCACTTTGTACCACCTGACTTTGCTGCTGCCAGAAAAATCCTAGGCAATGTCACACATTTCCTTGAAGTTTGAGAGTTAAGGTCTGAGCTTGTAGCAGGAGTTACACATTCACGGGACCTCGGTTTTGCTTTGTTGGCTAGAAGTGTTTTGGAAATATGTGGCTCTGGACATCCTTAGGCAGAGCCAAGACATTGTCCCCACTCCCTGCTATGCTATGGGACTGGATCACTTGGGCACATTTCCCACCTGGCTCTAGAATTTGACCTTCACATAAGGTGTCTGCACATAAGGCCAGTTCCACGTCCTCACACAGAAAGGGGCACCAAGGAAGTGTGATCTCAAGGATGCCAGCCAGCCCCTTTTGTTCACAAATGGTTCACTCACTTTTGACACATATTAATACTATGTGCAAGACAGTGTGTTAGGTACTGGGTAGATACAAAGATGAATGTGTGGCCCTTTTTCTCCAGCAAAGCAGTCCATCATACAACACAGAGATGGTAGTTACATCTAAGCCGATGATGAAGTGAGAGCAGAGATGCACTAGAACCACGGCAGCCTAGGGACCTGGGGAAGGTGCAAGTGAAGGTGGTGAGGCACACGAAGAGGGAAGAGGAGAGGACACCAAAACACCACTGACTTTACTGCCTACATCACAGACCTAGGGGAATCCATGTCCCCGTCCCCAGCCCCCAGGAATTCCATCTGACCTAAAGCTCTGCGTAGCTGTCTTCTCCCAGGTGCCTGGACTGCTGAGGTCAAAATCAGTGCCTCAGCCTCCAGAGCAAGCATTTAATCCTAGTGGCTGTGCTCAGCGGAGTCCCTTCTCACTCTAGATTAACAACAAGGAAACAGCGACATCACCAGACTTCTTCCATTTGAACACAGGAATGGTGACACAAGAGTGTCGGAAAAGGAAGAAAATCGCACACACAGATGCACCCAGGACAAAGGGAAGCCAGGACAGTTTTGTTCTCAGAACTCCAAGGGATCACATAAGGCCAGTCTCCAGTCCAGGGCATGTCTTGAGCCTGTACTGACGTCAGTGGCTGAGCCTTGTGGCAGGAATTTCTTATGTTTCTTGAGGAGCCTCAACCCAGAGGCATTTCAGAAATAGTGCATTCCCAAAAATAAAAGAGTAAAGTTTACAAATAACTGGTTCAATTAAATCAGTGAATTCTTTTAACTATAGACTAGCATTCATTCATTTACTCTTTGGTCATTCATTCATTTCACAAATATTAAGCTCTAATTGTGTGCACCATAATGCTCACTTTTAATAATTGTGCTTTTAAGTGTACTTTTAAAAATAGTTGTATTGAGATATAATTCACATGCCGCACAATTAACTCACTTATTCAGTTATATAGCATCACAAAAGGTTATCTTGGAACATTTTTATCATCCCCCAAAAGCTCCACATCCCTTCACTGTCATTCCCCTATCCTCTGTCACCCCTCCCTCACACCTACGGAACCTCTACTCCGCTCTCCATCTCCGCAGAGTTGCCTGTTCTCAACTTTCACACGAATGGAATATGCAGCCTATGGTCTTTTGTGACTGGTTTCCTTCACTTGGCATAGGCTCACCCATGTTGTGGCGTATCTGCACATTGCACTCTTTTTTTAAGGCCAGATAATGCCACATTATATGAGGAGACCATGTTTTGCTTATCCGTTGGTCAGTGGATGAGCTTAATGTGCTTCAAAATGGTAAAGTCATGAGCTAAGAGCCCACCCCAGGGATGGCACACAACTCAAGCATACCATATGTACTTGGTATCTGTATGCACTATGGTGAAACAAAGTTGAAAAAATCCAGAAAGGGCTGCTAGCCCCTTTCTGCACCAGCCCACATTTTCAGAAGCCCTGGCTTTCTAGGGCCTAGGACTGAGCCTTATACCCACAGCTGAGTGCTCACCTTGATGAGGTTTCAGGCCCATACCCTGCTCCATAACTAACGTTAACAGACCCATCATTTTTCAAGTAGTACCCCTAATGAAGTTCAAAAACTTCTTCAAAAAGCTGACATGAACACACACCCCCATACTACCTCTCCATCTTATTGTGTTCCAGGGCCTAACACTGTTTCCTGCTCCCGTTTTTTATCCCGATAAGAGAAGGGCTCTTCCCTCCTGATTTGTAGTACAGCCTCTTCTCATCTAAGATGAGCTCATAAAATCATTTCTCTTAGTGTGCTAAGGCCCAGCAGCAGCCTACAGCATCCTGCCTGGAGTTTGTTCATGTCAAATGTTAAGGCTGTCTTAGATCAGCAAGATGGTATTTGGAACTTTTATGAAGTTGAGAAGGAACTCACATCCTCTAATCCCAACTACTTCTACAGATGAGGAGCCTGGAGCTCAGGCAAGAAGAGGAATTTTCCCAAGGACACGCAATTGGTTAAATGACTGCATCAGTTAGTCATTGCTGCTTAGACATTTACCCCAAAACCTAGTGCCTAAAAGCAACAACCATCTATTCAGGTCACAATTTGTATACTGCAAATTCAGACCGGGCTTAGCTGGGATCACTCATGCAATCTGTGGCCACCTGCTGGTCAGAAAGGTGGCTCTGTTTCTGGGTTTCACTGAGTATCAGGCTATGGGGACAACTGGACCACATCTCTCACTCACCATCTCATCCAGCAGGCCAGTCTCGTCAGCAGCAGGATTCCAACCAAGAGAACAAACAAGCAGGTGGGCCTTTGGAGGACTAGGTTTGGAACTGGCACATCATCAGTTATTTGGCATTCTATGGTCCAAGCAAGTTACAAGACAACCCAAAGTCAGAGAAGATGGAAGTGGACTCTACCTCTTGAGAAAAGAAAAATTAGAAAGTCACACCACAAAGGATGGGACATAGGAGATATGAGGGGTTGTGGCCCTGATTTGCATTGCTGAGTCAGGATAGTAGTTCAAGTCTCTCGACTCTATGTGAAAGGTACTGAGCCCGTTTCTGATCCCTTCTGCCCAATTCTCACTGATTTCCATTCTGGCCTCCTCTATAATTCACTAAAATCTGGTGTGCCAGGAGACCAAAACAACCAAAAAATGAAGTGACCAAGGATTCCTTGGTGTAGAGTTTGGAAACCATAGGAATAGAGCTCTCATATGTGTATACCTGCATTTACCAATGCCCCTCACCCTCACTTCCCAAAGGGCAGAGTCCCAGAGAACTTCCTCTCCCTCTTCCCTCTGCAAAGCTCAGCTCCCCAGATCTGACTTTTTGCCTCTATCTCACATTGCTGTAAGCTCTCCACCACTCCACAATCCAAGAGGGGAAGATGGCAGCCAATTTTCCAACAGTGAATAAGATAGCCCCTGGAGTCAATTTTGAAACACCACCAATGTATTATGCCAACTTCTTTTCTGGGGAAGAACAAAAGCTATTTTTCTGTCTTTTCTTTCCCTGATAGAAAGAATCAAGACCCCCCCCCTTTGAATTTAACTTTCTCCTCTCTGGCATAAAAAAAATTTTTTTTAAAAAAACAAATCTGTCAAAATTCCCACCCTGCCTTCCTTGTTACATTTTTTAATTCAGTTGGCTCCATGTGGGGGAGTCTTCTATTAATAGGTATACCAGGAGGCTTAGCAACTCTGGCAGAGGAGCACCTAGGAGAAAGCAGAGCAGGCTGACGTCGGAACAGTGAGCAGGAATCAAACCGGGCTTAATTAGGAAAACATGACTTCCCTATTAACGTCCCTGTCCGTGTGATGCTGCTGCTGGGAAAAAAAAGCCAAGAAGCTTATTTGTTTTGCAATTATGGATGAAATAAAAAATTACTTGGTCTAATTAGACCTCTTTTACTAAAAGAAGCATGTAAAATAACCTCAGTTTCATTAGCAACTCAAAATGCACTACTCTGTGTGTTACATATGTTTAAGTGAAATGTGGAGGGTCAATTTGCTATGTAAATTTCCACAAATTTGGCTAAACTAAAACGATTAACCTAATGTGTATGCAAATTAACTTAATTGATAATGATTTTTCTCCAGGAACTTTAAAGGGGGGAGAAATATATTCCAATTCTAACAATCCTCCAAAGTGTTCCATCACCCAATAACAAAATGATATCTTGACAAATTAAAGGGAATATAATGAAATCAGATTAATTAATGCCAAGACCAATTAGCACATGCAAAGAAACAAATCTCACTAATAGACAAATCCAGCAATAATATGAATGAGGTTTCTGAAAGCTTTTCCTATTTGCCAATGTATATGTATGTATGCATGCGCGCATGTGCGTGTGTGTGTGTGTGTGTGTGCATGTGTGTGTATAATTCCATCTTTGAAATGTTCCCTTTTATTTAAGCTCTAGGATGTTAGAGCTGAAGAGATCATATAGTCTGAATCCTCTACTTAAACTGATTAGGAAACTGAGCTTCAGAAGGTGCCAGGTGGCAGGGCTACACTGGCACTACAACCCTGTCTTTCCTCTATAGCACCCTACCTGCCAGCAACCCTCCTTGATGCCTACAGGCAGGAAAAGCATTGTTGGCAACACCCTGACAGCCTGGGGACCGCCTGATCCTATAGTCTACATTGCAATGTTTACCATATTAGAATGCGCTCTACATTAGAATATACCTATATATTTAAGAATTGAGGGGATTTTCCTCTTGAGTCTCTTTTTCTTGACTCAGGCCACTTTTCACACAAAAAGTAATCACTGAAGCAAGCTGCAGAGCCTCAGCTCCTGGGGAGAGCTGTTTTTCCTAACCCTCGTCCACACTGGGCTCACCTTGAACCCCTCTGCAGTTAACAGTGAATTCTCCAGGCTAATCATTTGGCTTCAAGAGTTTCAGCTCATCTCTTCCCCCTCCCACCTCCCTTAACTAAGGACTCTGGGCTAACAGGCAGAGCTCCAGTTTGGGTTTTTATTTTTATTTATTTTTTTCATGTTATTCCAGATGGTTGTTACTGAAAGATTGAAGTCTGAATTGCTTCCAGTGGGATCCTCAGACAATGGCAGAGTGGAAGGAAAGGCAACTCTAGATGGAACTTGGGCACCAGGGAACAGTCAAACCCCAATCATGCAGATAGTGGCAACAGGAGCAACACAACCAGAGCCTGTGGGGGCTCATTCCATGGACTGCAGACTAGGGGTCTGCCTGTTATGGTCAGCTCTGGGCCTTGTAGTCCACCGCTTGACTGGATCTAGACAGGGCTATAGCACAGCCCGCTGGAGAAATAAGAAGAAGAGACTAGGCACTGGCTGGGGAGTCAAGAGATTCATCACCAGGCTGCTGACCCCAGGCCAGAGATCTTGGCCAAGTCATTTTCCTCTGGCTCTAAGGTCTTGCATCTGCAAGATAAGGAATGGCAACACATGCTAATAATCCCTTCAGACTTTGGGTCTCAATGTTTTGGAGATGGTTTTAGCTTCTAGAGTAGCATCAATCCCATAGAGTTGAGAGGATTTCTGAATAAATAGATGTAAAGTTCTTGGAATAATATCTGGCACATAGTAAGTAATCGATAAATATAATTTTCACCCTGCCAGTGCCCCTTCACTCCTGCTCAAACTCTTTAGTGTGTAGATGGCTACAATGGCCTGGAGGAGGAGCTAGCTGTGCTGTATATGTTGGCCAATTATCTTTGTGTAAAATAAATACCACTAGGCCTAATTTTAAGCCACTAACATGATGTAAAACAGCTCACAAAATTCCTGAAAGTCTAACAGTTGGTTTTTGCAAACTGTTAGCAGCCAGCTCCAGAGTCCCATCGAAGTGCAACATAGTGTCCTATTTAAACAAGTATCTGACTGCAGTAGCTCTCACAGGTATAAAAACTGGACATTAATTAAAAGTAATGTATTTGTGACCATTATCCCACACGACACTCTTTTGGGCCACCACAATTTACCTCCCTATCTATCCACTCCCACTTCCTCTCCCAACCTTCCCAGCCAAGCAATCTGTGTGTACTTTGGAAACATAAACTCACATTATCATTAATCTAAGCCAAGCATCAGTGAGAAAGTAAATCTGCTGAAAAGAAACATTTATTCATTTTAAAATTTTGATGATATATATATTAATCATTGCTGAGGCTTACCCACTTCTTGTACTCTGGGGCAAGTCACCTTGTCCTCCTTCCCTCGGTCCTGTACCACTCACTCAGTCTCAGTTCTGATGGTCATGAGCTATCTTGGAATTGCCACACCTAGATCCTAAACTTGATGTTCCTCCTACTCCCAGAAAGTTGGTTATTTACCAACTGGAAAGGCAGAATGAGAAGAAGAAAAATAAAACACCTTCCCCAACGGGGGACGTAAAAGGCTCACGAAGTCATAAAGACAATTACTGGCAGGCCTATATGGAATACCCTCCGTGAGTCATCTGTCTTCTGCTGGCAATAAAGGTACAAAGCAAATTAACCATGAGGGAGGCCCGCTCACTTACCCTGTAAGTAGACGGAACTGCAAGATGCTTCCTTTCACACTTCATGTGGGAGGATTTGTTCTGACTCCAGGTGGACCTGCCTGCTGGTCCAACCAGGCCTGGGTTCTTCCCTTGGTCATTGCCCATATGATTCTGGGCCTGGAGCCTGGAAGCAGTAGCAAGGCAGCAGCAGAAACAGGGGACCTCCCTGCAAGGCCCTTGCAGTCTACTTAGAAATTTAAGTAGTGCATAGATCATCAGAGGAAATCAGAGGCATCTAAACTAATAGAGATGCCTTTTTTTCTTTCCTCATCTTCACCTCCTCTCTGCTCTAACCACATCAGACAGGTTCTTTTTTGAGTGAATCATCCGCCTATTGACCTCCACACCTTGGAAGGGCCTGGATCTTGTCCCTATAAAGTCGAGACTTGGAGAAACACAGTGCAAATTCTATGCCTTCCATGAAGCCTTCCCTGCCTCATCCCTAAGGAGAGAGCCCTTTATGTCTTTATGACTCTCCCTGCAATACTCTGTGTAAAACTTCTACTTATCACATTGATGATAACACTTGTCTCAAAATCTTTGTTCACTCCCTGAATTGTGACTATGAGGCAAGGAAAGATGAACTTATCTTAGAATCCCAGTTCCCAGCCTACCCTTAATTCCAGCTTTTAGCACCATGCATTCACCCAGTTAAGTGTTCAGTAATTTTTTATTTTGGAAGAAAAATTATAAAATGATAATAATATTTATTGCAAGCTGGATCTCTGATTTTTTTTTTTTTTTGTACCAGGTATCAAATTTGGGTTTTTGTACTTTCAAAGCAGGTGCCGGAACCATTGAGCTAAATCCCAGGCCCTCTCTGATGATTTTAGAAGGAAAATGGGCTGGATATCTTCCTTAGGCAACTGTCCAAGGCAGGGAAGAAGCTGGAACTCCAGGTCTGATCCCTGCACCTGGCAGGGGCAACCCCATTGCTTCCCCATGGAAGGTGAGAGGACTCCACAAGACAATTCCCTGTGTTTCAGGATATTACCTAAGACACACAACTCCCAGAGGGCAGAGTTGGGCATGTAAATTAGCCCTGGCCCATAAGCGCTAGGCTGAAAATAAATCTGCTGGAAGCAAGATCAATTGTTGGTTAAAAATAAAAGTTGAGGCAGAGCTGAATCTGTGGTTTCCCGAGCCCTGTACACAAGCAGCCAGAATCTGCTCTCCTAGGACACTACAGAGTGAGCAAAGGCAGGGGATCAGGGGAAGATGGAGAATGTACAGCTGGAACCTGACTCAGAGCCCCTTTGGGGCAAGGAGGAATAGATGCATAAGCTGCATCAGATGCAAGAGGCAGGATTTTAACCACAGGGAAAATTGCCCTTTCCAAAGTCCTATTGCCAAGCTTTCCCCAAGCTTCATACAGGACCAGGAAGAAATCAAAGAAAGGCTTTTCAATCATGCAACAAATATCTGCTTATTGAACGTCTACCATGTGCCAGACACTGCCGGGATGCCAAAGATACAGTAGTAAACAAAATAATCAAAGCCCCCATGGAGCTTATAGTCCAGGGGCAAGGGTAGGGAATCAAACACACAAATAATTAATGACAACTACACAGAAGAATGACCCTGCAGTGAGAGTCTAGGATGGGGTGCTGCCCCAATGTGAGATGTCTGATAAGACTCCCCTGAGAAGTAGCACTAACATTAAGACCAATAGGGTAAATGGCAGCTTGCCCAGTCGGAACAGGAAGAAGGCTACTGGGAAAAATAGCAGCCATTGAAAAGCCCTTGAGGCAGCAAAAAGCTCCAAAAGGAATCCAGTTTAGCTCTGAATAGGATGGGAGGGAAAATGGGTGCATGCTGAAACTTGGTGGCAGTCAAGTCACTTGTAGACTATGTTGAGTATTTGGAATCTCTCTGGCCTCAGGTAGGCTTTATGGGGTGGCTGCATGCAATTGTGGAGGTGGCACACTGCAAGGATACCTGGCCAAGGGAATGAATTGGGCTTGAGGTCCCACTCCTCTTTGCACTGCCGGGTGCTGTGTCCTGGCACAGGGCTACATCCATCCCCCAAGAGAGCCCACCTTGATCACATTTTCACAAAGGCATTATTTACTGGCCATGCCCACAGAACGAGATCCACCCAGAAAGTACTACTTCAAATGCACACAAAAACGCCTCTTAGCTACTCATGAGTTTTAGACTAGACAATCTCTGAGGCCCATGAAGCTCTTCTACAAACTCTTGGAGGAAATGAGCAATTGTATTATGGTGGGGGACATTGAGAAAATGGATCCAAAGCCAGAATAGCCTTCCATCAAGTCATCATTCTTTCTGGACTACTGAGCTGTCTCCACCTCCTCGTAGTTTTCTTGACCTTTCTGAGTTCCATGGAGGGGACACTGTGGATGTCAGTGTGACATAGGATCAGTCCAACTATGGAAACCACAGTAGGGCTGCCCTGGGCAGATAGTTTCAGTGGGTTGCACTGGCTCAAAGCCCCATGCTGTCATTTTTTTCAGAGTACTGCCCAGGGAGAGAGAGCCCCCAGGGAGGAGCCATTGTTTGCACAAAGTGTCTGTCATTGCCTGAGGTCTGCAGCTTACCCAGACTCTGTCCCCAGCTGGCTGGGCACTGGAGTCCCAGCACAGGCAGGGAACAAGGACACTCTGTCAGATCTCATCCATCAGGATGTCATGGGGGGGCACTGTAGGCACAAGTGGCCCAGAGTTCTGCCTGTAGCCCAGAAATGGACAAAAGATGGCTTCTGCTGGTCCCTTGCTCCATGTTCTTGCCTGGCCATAGCTCAGTGCCAGCCTCTGTTCCCATACACATCACAACTCCAGTAATACATCCCAGAGCTCAAACTTCCAGCCCACATTGGCAACCTGAGCCTATCAAAACTGGTTTCCCGGTTTGGTTGCTGGCACTACAACAATAATGACAATTTTCATCAAATGACTCTACCAAGTGTGGGGCACCATAGCAGGTGTGCAAGGCCAGGAAGGCATCCATGAACAAGCAGACACAGCCTTGCCCTTGGGGCCATTCAATCCTCTGCACCTCCATACCAGGCATGATGTACCATTTCACATCAGTGGAGCGGAAAACACAGTGGAGAAAATGGAAATCCAGATATGTGCAGCTGTAAACCATAAAGCTGTACTGCCCACTAGAGCTGCGAACCTGGGGCCTCCACTTGCTTTCTGGGGCAGCATTTTTTTTCACCCAATTTTATGCATCAACCCTTGAGAGAGGGCCTCTACAGTGAAGTAAGAGGGTGCAGTGAGCTTTGGGTTTCCCAAGGAGTATTAAGGCAAGAGCTGTTACTCTGAAAGGATTTTAGTCCCTGTTGGCCATTCATCTTATCTACATCTGAATCAAAGGACAAGCAGGGGGAAATCTGGACATGGAAAAATATGGAATTCAGAGTGAAGAGTTTCGGTTTCCTACCTGTTAACCATATGGCATTGAGCAGGAAAATATCTCCAAATACATTTTCTGCTTCTGTTAAATGAGTTAACATTATAACTGCCTCTCAAAGTTTCTCTAAGAATGAGTTCAGATAGTGTCTGTGAAAATAAGCTTTTCCACAATATAATGATATTCAGTTATAGGGAATTGTCATTAAAGGGCACTTGCTTAGAATACATAAGTTAAGTGGTACAAGGACCATACTTTTCATTTAACACAAGTATCACATCCCTCCTGTATCTAAGGCACATATTCAGATTCAAAGAAGTGGCAAATAAAAGGAAGGCAATGCCTTTTAATGTTCTATAGGACTCATCAGACCAGGTTGAGGGTGGAGGCAGAATTTTCTTGAGGATTGTTGGCACAAAGCTTGCAAAAAGAGAGTGAGAAGGTGGTTGGTGGGTACGATAGTGTGGCAGAGTATTCCAGGCAGAAGATAGTTTGAGCAAAATTAGAAGCCAAAAAAACAGGACCAGGTAGAGCCCAGAGGGGCAAGAACATAGTACATACTCAAAGAATATGAGATAGGCTGTGAAGCTGATGCAGTTTGTATCTGCATTAGACAGACAGAGAAACTGAGTCATGGGGTGGCTTTAGAAGTCACACAGCAAGTGAGAGGTCTAGCTGACACGTACAGGCTCCTGACAATCCAGGGTCGAATCTCCCATAGGGCCTGTGAGGATGAAGCCAAGAATGAGGTCTGCAGAGACCCAGTACTTCATGGGATAAAAAAATGAAGAAGCTGGGGAACTCAAGTGAATGATCCCATTGATAAGAACCAATCATCTCAAATCCAACTCAATGTTCCAGAGGCTCTTTCCCAGCCTTCATGTTCAAAGCCCTTCCCAGAACACGTTGCCAGTGTCCCAGGCTTTGTGCACACACACACTAGCAGGAACAGCTTGGGCAAGAGTCAGGGAATAGATACCAGCACTGCAGTGATAATCTGGTCAGTGCCCTACCTCCCTGTGGGTTCCCTGAGCCTAACCTACTATACATAGGTGACCAGATAATCTCTCACGCTTTCCCCTTGAGGTGGCAGCCAGTGTGGAAGCCCCTCTCTGTTTCTGCCATTCAGGCTAAAAGATGTGCCACCCTGCAGTGTCTCTATGCACTTTTCCAAAGGATAGGCCACTTCTTACTTACCTGGCAAGGGGGTGTGCAGACAAAGGAGCCTGATGGAAAGAATATAGGCTTTGGAAACAGACCATCATGGATTTTACTGCTGGCTGAGCCACTCACAAACTTTGTGACTTGGAGAAAATTCCTTCATCTCTCTGGGCCTCTGCTTCCAGGCCTGTAAAATGGGTGCTAATAATACCCACCATGAAGAACAGAAAACTTCCAAATCAAAACATGATGGGTAAAAGTCTACGCAAAGCCCTCTATCCATGCCCCTTTCTAAGCCCTCTTTTCAGGTCAATGTTTAGAGAAGCCACTCAGTAGCATTTATTTTTTAACCAGACCACCAGTCCAGATAAAGAGCAGCAGTCCCAGGTCTTACCCCCAGAGACCAAGAAAAATGGAGAGGTCTCCTAGCTATCTCCAAAGATCCTAGTTTCATCTCCAATCCCAGAGAAACCCTTTGATGAGCATGCAACCCTAGCCTGCAGCCTCATTGCTTATGAAGAAGGCGCTGAAAGATTTATGGTAGAGATCCATGTGGGATGTAGCAAGAGAAAGGCAAGCAGGAGAGCAAGAAAATGCATGTGCCTAGGGACAGAGCAGCTGCAAGGAGTGATTACAGACCTGTCCATGTTAACAGAGACACAAGGAGGTATCTGTGTACACTAGCCAGCAAGCCAGAGGGGAGCAAGCAGAGCCATCGTCACCTACTATATACAAGACCTCTTACCCGGGGTAGCTCATTGGACTTGCATGGCAGTTCTGTGTAGACAGATGAGGAAACTGAGGCCAGAGAGGCTAATTAAGTGGCCTAGTGCCATACAACATCACAGACTTCAAAAAAGATGCCAGCATTTGTTATTGGGCCTTGAAAGATAGAATTTCTACAGATAGGAAAGGAGCCTCTGGCCTTCTGGGCACGGCCTTAGCATAGGCAGAGGGATAAAATGAACAAAGGTAAGGAGGCTAAGAAATACCCAGGTGGCATACAAAATGGCTGTTCCAGAAGCACACATTTTGATAGGGAATGTGCATGCATTAGGAATTTTCAGGATCTAATAAAGGCAAAGGAGATCTAAGACAATGGAGCTCAGAGACAGGGACATGAGACAATAAGAACTATAAAACCTGATGACCAAATGGTTCCATCTGGAGAGATGGTTGAAGTTTTCCATGCCTGCCCTTCTGCTAACTCCTCACGCTAAGATTTGGACTCCATGCCCACCCGACCTCATCCTCTCACCACAGCCTTGTCTACTGCTGCCCAAGTACCTTACTTCAAACAGGGTTCTCACTGCCCCCTTAATGTCCCCAAGCCTACCTTCTGCTTCTCTCCTCTGGCTAAGCTTGCCTTCTCTTTCTTCATTTATAAAATGCAACTGGGCTCAACTGCACCCCAAGATTGTTTCAGGATTCAATGAGATGGCTTATTCCCATAGACCAGAATGCTGAACATCCTGGCACTTGCTACATCCAGGCACTTGCTAAGCTCAGGGACCAACCCCACAGAAAATAACATGGACTCTTTGACTTCAGGGAGCTCTCAGGCCAGTGGGAAAGGAAGCCAAGCGCCTAGCCCACTTGAACATATTGATAACTTCCACCTTGTAGTGACAGATCAAGAAATGTTTCCTAGAGAAAGTGACAGCAACACTAAGACTTAAAGACTAAGAAGAACTCAAGGAAGGGGAAGGGTGTTCAGGGCGTTCAAGAAGGGATTACATTTGCAAAGGCTGGTGTTAATGAAAATTGTGAGTTGGAAGAAACACTGTAGTTCAGGGTGGATGGAGTACAGTGTCATTGGGGGCGGGGAGCCAGGGAAACAGACATGAGCCAAGGGGGAAAGCAGAGGCTCCATTCCAAGGGCATTAAGGTAAAGGTCCTCGACTTGTGGACCACGGACTCCTTGGGCAGTCTGAAGCCTTTGGACTTCTTCCCAGAACACTGTCTTTAAATGCATCAAATAACCTACATAGGATTACATAGGAAATAAATTTTATTGAGGTTCAGTTATGAAAATATTTTTTAAAAACTAATTTGAGATGTAGTAGTATATGAGCTTCTTATTAATGCATTAGTGGCAGGTCTACTTACATAATTTTGAAGTAGTGCTGAAAGAAAACAGTATTTCAAGATAACTGTAATATGATATTTAAAATACCTGTGATTTTTATTGATGACAAAGTTACAGTTACTCCCCAAATTGCTGTGGGTTAGATACTATGGAGGTTGACTGCATTCATAATTAAAGGAAATGCTAAAATTCAGTTAGAGATTGGTTAAAAGGAAGACACTTTCTCTCATCTATGTTTATATTTCCTTAATTTAAAGCATTATCAAGGCATGTGTATCTGATCTTGAACTCTTACAAGGTTCCTACCATGACCATAACCTTCTCTTCAGTCCTCATCTCCCACAATTGCCCACTAGACTACACTTCTACAGCTATGTCAGCCCCCATACTGTTTCCTGAACATACCAAGCACGCAGTTGCCTCAGGACCTTTGCTCATGCTGATTCCTCTGCTTTGATTATTGTTCTCAGAAAATATATTTGGATCCTTCTGTCTCTCCATTCTTTTAGGACTTGGCTCAAATATCACCCAATCAGAGACACCTTCCCTGGCCATCCTATTAGGTAGCAACACCCACTCTCCCCCACTCTCCATGCCCCCATCCACTGCTTTATTTTTCTCAATCACACTTAGACAATCTAATATTTGTATGATTTTGCATGTTGTCTTTTTCTCCCCACCAGAATGGGAGCTCTGTATGAGTACAGACCTTGCCTATGGTGCCCACTGCTTTGTCCCAGGCCCTCGAGCATGCTGTCACATGGTCACTCTAGGAGACTACTAGTTCTCAGCCCCTTCCACTTGCCTAAATCCTTCAAAGGCCCCACGAAGCCCACAGGCTTCATGAAGTCCTCCCCACAACCCCAGTCTTCTCTGAAGCACCATGTTCAGAGAGACAAAGCTGTTGAGGACAGAAATCCTAGAGACCTGCTTGGCATTTCTGCCTCCCATTATGCCTGGATGTGGAGCAATCATTTGTGAAGAGGTCAAAACTCACAAAGCAGCAGGCCCAGAAAGTTGTGCATGGATGGAGGCATATCTGTAGTAAGCTGAATGGTGGCCCCCCAAAAGATATGTCCACACCACAATCACTACAGCTTCTGAACGTATTTGGAAAAAGGATCTTTGCAAATTACAGTAAGTCCCTGAATTATAAACATTCCAAGTTACAAACTTTCACAGGTGTACTGCATAAGGTTGACTTTGTGGAATACAAATGAATCCAATTTATAAATGTTCTCCCAGGACAGAACTCATTCATAAGTTGGGGATTACTGTAATCAAGTTGAGAATCCTGAGATGAGGAGTCATCCTGGCTTATCAGTGTGAGCCCCACACACTGTCACTTACTAGAAAGGTGAACTGACACAAACACACAGAGAAAGCCATGTAAAGGTGGGGCAGAGACAGAGTGATGAGGCCACAAGCCAAGGAATGCCAGGAGTCACCAGTAGTGGGAAGACACAGGGAGTAGATGTTCTGCCAGAGCCCCCAGCAGGAGTGTGGTCCCGGCAAATTTTAGATTTTTGATCTCCAGAATTAGGAGAGATTAATTGTCTGTTGTTTTAAACCACCCATTTTTTATTATTTTTTACAGCATACACAGGAACCTAAGGAACTAAATCTAGCTTATGTGGGGGAAACACAGGCCTAAATCTGGAGCTTTTGTTTCCCCTCAAAAAAAGTGAAAATTCAAACTGTGATATAAAATCTCCTGATTTCTAAGAGTAGCAGCTTGGGTTATTGCAAGCATAGAAGCCAATTCTACTTTGCAATAAATACTTTATTGGAAGGACTTTGATGAGCTCAAGGAATTGGAGAAAATGCCAAAGAACAAAACTCAGAAAACAGACGGACCCAAGGGATGCAGTGCCTACCATTCCCAGACCACACTGACATCCACTCAGGACACTGATGCCACTGGTGTGTATGACCACATCAGTGACAGGCACTAAATGTCAACTCTGAAGTCACAAAAAACACGTGGTCGAGTGGCCTTCAAACGCAGCAGACTTCCCCAGAGCTGGACTCTGTACCAACATCACAAGCACATCAGGGATGCGCTGTAATAAGCCCCTGCATGGGTGCTGGGCACTCCAAATGGGTGCGTAAGCTTCAAGCGTGTTATTTGGGACTTGCTGTGGGAAGTGCATTTTAAATCACAGGCCAGCACATACAACTGTGAGAATACTGACCTTACTGGGGGAGAGGAAGACCGGCATGCTCCTGTTCTCTCCCCTCCCTTTCCCTCCTCTCCTCCCCTCCGCTCCCTTCCTCTCCTTTTCTCTCCTCTTCTCTTTCTCTCCTTTGCTTTCTTTTCTTCTTTATTCTATCTCATCCCATTCTGCTGGATCCAACTTATTTCATTCCACCTTTATTCTGAACGATGGTTATGTATGAAATATGAGAAAATAATTGGCTATAAGTTGAAAGACTTAGAAAATGCACTATTTAAGGGCTGGGGATGCAGCTCAGCAGGGCAGTGCCTGCACAGCAAGCACAAGGCCCTGAGCTCCACCCCTAAATCAAAAGCAACAAGAAAGATTACAAAAATACACTACTTTAGAACTTACTTAGAGCCAAAAGTGGTGGTACACACATTTAACCTCAGCACTAAAGGAGGTTAAGGCAGGAGAACTACAAATTCAAGTCCCACCTGGGTGACTTAGCAACTTGGAAAGACCCTGTCCCAAAATAAGATATGAATTTAAACAGGAACTGGGGATAAAGCTCAATGCAAAGGCCCTGGGTTCAACACATAGTATGGAAAAAAAAAATCTTAGAGATAGATTTTCCCCAAAATCAAAATTTAAGCAAAGGGAATGTGGGGTTTCTTTCAAACTGATTTCAAGACCCACTAAGGAGTTATAAACCATAGTTTAGTACTGCACTAAAGCAACCAATTCAATTTTTTAAAAAGACAACCAATTGTATTTGGGACAAATGAAGAATGTCTTTGAGCTGAACATAACCCATGGACTGCCAGTTTATGGCTTTTTCTTTAAAAATGTGGTACACTGACGAACACACTGATTCAACTGCAGGAGGGGAGAACGTGGGAAGAGCCTCCTCAGTTTGGATTTTTAATCACACAGTTTTAACTCTAGGCATCTAGTCCAGGGCCTGGCACACAACAGGTGCTCAATAAACACTGAAACGCAACTGAAAACTGATGGTTTCCTTCGGTTCCCTTGTTACTGGTGGTCCTATGGGAGACTGGGTGTGGGGGCAGCGGAGAGCAAGGGATCCACACCCACTCGTGACCTGGGCATGGCAGCCTTCCACACCCCACTCCTTTTTGCCTGTCCCTCCCAGGCTCTCCTCATCACCATTCACATTAACACCCAGACAGGTGAGGCTTTATTTTCACGTCAACCAGCTCAGCCATCCCACCCCCTCTCATCTCTCATTTGGCAGCGTTATTCATTAAACTGAAACACACACACACACACACACACACACACACACACACACCCCAAAATAGGACGGCATGCTTATAGGGTGCAAGGGGGGAAGAGATGGGAAAAAAGAGGGGAAAAAGGCACTCTTTCAACTTTGTCTCTAATGTCTTCGTTAATTGAACTCATCAGCTAAAATCATTTGTGGAAATAAAATTTAAAAAAAAAAGAAGAGCAAAAAGGAACTTATCATATGCAGGAGAAATAACTCAGATGTGAGAATCCTTCAGACTAGGAGATTGCACTATTTATTCACCCAAGTGTCCTGCTGTGTCTCTGAAATGCAGTGATTTAATGAGGTGCTGCAAAGGTATTTGTTATTAAGAAATTCTGTCTCTGCTTATTCTCCTCCGTGTGATTAGGACGGAGCCTGGCGGAAGCTCCTAACCGGCACGCTATTAAAGATTTAGGAGGCTGCTGCTCTCCCCATTGCCCCCCTCTCACAAACGCCTTTTGAAATGGTTCCAAAATTAAATATTGTACAAGCCGATCAGCCTTGTTTAACGCAGATGCTGAGTGAGATTTAAAAAGAAATTAGAAAAGCATTTGTGTTAACAGATGTTCTTCCTTCTCTCTCTTGGAGCTGAGCTGATTGGGGCTGGGTCCCTCCCGAGCCATGCAGGAGCCAGAAGAGATGAGATACAAGTTGGTGGGGAGAGGGGCCGAGTAGGCCAGAGGGCCCTAGAAGGGACAGCTGGGTCCTCTGTTGCTCTGTTATTGAGGTCCAGGGGACCAGAAGGAAGTGGTAAAGTAAGCCACTGGCCTGGTCAGCTTTTCCCCAAAGCTCTTGGATCCTGCTGGAGCCTCTTCCACGGCAAGGGCTCTTAGCAGGTGTTTGCTGGAAATCTGCAGCCATGCTAACTCCATTACCCACAGTGGTGGGGAAATCACCAAAGAAGCAGGTTTCTCTATCCCCAGACTCACTCAGCCATCAATACGTCCTCCTGAGGCCTCTAGTCCAGTCGCTTCATACAGACAAGAAGAGCTCTGATCCAGATCCTCGATAGGTTGGACACCCCCACTTCCTTACACTTGCACCACTTCCTTCAACTCTAGTTCTGATGTCTTTCGGAGCTAACTCTTGGTAAATTCTGGCTATATCTTAGATCTTTCTTGAAAAGACTTTTCTCTTTGTCAAATCAAAATAAATGGGGCAAAAATCCTTCCTATGAATGAAATCGTTAGAGTGTCTGGCAATTTGGCTGCCTTGTACCTGCTGTGCAGATGGACTCTCACGGCCTCCTTCAGGAATGAAGCTCAGTTGCTGCAGTATGAGTAAGGGCTGGATCTAGAACAAGAGCCAAGGTCCTTAAAACTCACCCAATTGTCCCATGGGATAGGCTTCAAGTATCGAGGACCATTGCAATGGTCTTTGTGGATTCATTCTTTCTTATTGCTGGTGAGACACCAGAATCAGAAAAGGGACTCTGTCACGATCCTCTAGGGCATCACAGACAAAATCAGATGAGGAGCTGCCTCCCATGGGTCCAGCTGAATGTTTTTTCTATAAGTCCATCTATAGCTCTGTCCACAGAATTTATCCAGGCTCTAAGCAAGGCACTGATGATTCAGGAGGAGCAAATTGGACCTCACGGAAGCCCCCATATGTCAGAGGCATGTTACTGCAGATAAGTAAATACTGTCTATAGGATTTCCAAAAGGAGGCACTGGGACTCAGGGGGGGTAAATAAGAACAGAAATGAACACAAGGCAAGGAACTAGGAGCAAGCAGTGTGCTTTACCATGGCCAAGAAACCAACTACAGATCAGATCAGGGTGGGTCTGTTGCTGGCGCTCCCTTCTACCCTGGGACATCTTTGCCACTCCAACTAGCTCCTCAATCCCTCCTGCCATCCTTGCCCCATTAGCTGTTGGGTACCACCCTTCTTGTCTCATCTCCAATCCCACACATGGATGGCACTATCCCCACTATCACACTGCCAGAATGATCCATTTCTTCTCTGAGATCTCAGTCATGAGACTAAGCTCCAGAAGCAAGTAAAAATAAGAACAAGGCTACTTCCTAGAGTGCAATCTGGAAAACAGCTGGACTGTCCTACACACAAATAAAGAGCAGCCCCACAGTCACAGAGTCTTTCTCGTTGTTTTGCTAGGGCTGGGTGGGGCAGAGGTCAGAATAGTGGTAATGCTGTAACTTGCAAGGCCTAGACTAATCCTCCACTCCAGTCTTGTCTCCTCATTTGCAAAGTGGGGAGTTGATCTTGGGTCTCCAGTGTCTAATGACTTGGTTCTCCTACCAGGCCTCCTCCCTTTGGAACCTCTGCTGTAGAGTTCAGTCAACAACCCCAGATATCTTCCATCATCAACTTCTGGGTTCACTTACCTCCTCCTTGGTT
The DNA here is from genome assembly GCF_012274545.1 of Fukomys damarensis. Taxonomy (NCBI): domain Eukaryota; kingdom Metazoa; phylum Chordata; class Mammalia; order Rodentia; family Bathyergidae; genus Fukomys; species Fukomys damarensis. The sequence continues at coordinate 64,252,640 of NW_022900928.1, forward strand.
CTAAAACACATCAGTGGACATCTGAATTGCCCAGTGAGCTGTAACTAAATACAGGTGTCTGGGTGCCACCCATGGTGATTCTGACTCAACTGGTCTGGGGAAGACCCCGGAACTAGCTTGGCTTATTTAACCACTGCCATGCCAAACACCACAAAGAACACTGCAAACAAGTTAGTGAGACTAGAGGTCCTCCCCAGAGGCAAACAAGGCCCTTCTAAACACTCCTTTTGTCTTCTACTACTGAGCCAGAGATAAGGCAAGCTCCAGTAATAGTGCCCAAAGCATGGAGGTGTTAAATAGCAATGTGACTCTCAAGTCTCTACTTGTAGTCTCTTCATCTAGATCACCTCTTCCCCTCAATCTCTCTCTTCTTCAAAGATCTCCACTGTGAGGTCTTCCACAATCCTCCACCCTGGCAAAAATCAATCAGCCTCCCTCAGCCACCATCACATATGTATGTTGACATCAGTCCTTCTGTCTCACCTTTTAGTTAGCTGTTGATGCACTGCATTCCTCTCTAGACTGTAAATTCTTAAAGAGGGAAATTATGTCCTATTCTTTTTATCCTCCTTACCCCAAAGCCTTTCATGGTGCTTTGAACAAAATAGGGATTCAGAGACTTCAGCTGGAGAAACAATAGTAGCATACATGAAACAGTTAGAGAGCCATATAATATAGCTATTTCACAGGGGCAACATAGCCTTAGACACGGAGTCAGAAAGGTAGGCTACTGATCCCAGCTCAGGCATTCTGGGAAAAATTGAGCCTTGGTTTTTTCAACTATAAAAGCAGATAGCTGGATTCAACTATCTCTAGGCTGCTTCTCCAAGTCCCACATTCTCTTTCTCTTATTCCAAGTCCCTCACTCCCATAGGGATTCAAAGAGGCAGCTCTGGCTCCACATTATTTGAAGAATTGACACATTGGCAAAATCACTCCTTCATGCTTTTTCAGCCTGGGACATAGCTGAAAAAGTAAGGGCACTGGGATTGGAAGTTCTTCTTTTCTTAAAAAAATATTTTTGGGCAGAGGATTTAGCTCAGTGGTTTGGTGGCCTGCCTTGCAAGCTCAAAGATCCAAGTTCAATCCCCAGTACCAAAAAATATATATATATATATATATTTTGCACACACCACACACACATTGGTATGTTCAAATATATCACATCTGCCTTTGTCAGTCTTAAACCTCTACTCTGTGCTATATGAAATCCACGAAGCCACTGAGGCTATACCAACGCATCTTTGGAGTGGACTGAAGAGTATTAGGGCCAAAAACTCTATGCAAGGTGGGATGATATCAAAAACTCCCATGATGCAAACTCTTCCAGAGTTTCCTGCCTTTATCTCAAGAAGGATGAAAAATACAAAAGCTTATGTTTCTGGTAGTGAAGACCTACTGCTTCAGCTGCCCTCAAGGCTAGAATTCCTAGAACTGAAGACTGGGAGGTATGGTATTGGCAAGCAGTCTAAAGACAAACTATTTAGAGCAAAGGCTTCTAGCTGCTTCCCAAGTTACCTCTGTGTCTTGTTTTCTTAAAGAGCAGAATCCTGATTTTTAACTAAGCACCTACATAAAATTTGACATTTTCCAGTCTTTCATTGGACTAATGTGGTCAGAGACCACAATGTGGCCAATAAGACAAAAGTATTGCGTGAGGCCTCCAAAAATATCCTTTAAAAGAAAGAACCTCCTACTTAAAACTACTAGGTGCAACAGCTGGTGCTGCAGGAGCCATCTTGGACCTCGAGGTCACATGGGGAGGAAGACCATATGACAAAAACGACGTGGCAGAAAGAGTTTTGGTTGATCCCTAGCACTATGAAGCTGCCATAATTTCTTCTGATTTATTTTACACCAGTATGGTCTTGCCTATTACTTCTGATTTACTGCACATCTGATTTGTTTATTTCTGATTTATTTTCATCAGAGAGAAGTCTTAATTTGTTAAATCGTTTTTTGTTTTTTTTTAATTTAAGGGGCAGGAAGGGTCTCTATTATAGCCAAACCAATTCCTAATTGACACTGCAAATGGAATGGACAAGACACTGGACTGGAGGTTCTTGAGTCTGCCATTAGAGAGTTGGCTCTGACCTTGGGCCAGTCTCTTAATTTTCTGGCCTGAGTTTCATTAACTATAAAATGAGTCCAGGTAGAAAGGGGAATGAATTACAATCTCAACAGTGCTTTCAGTTTCTCAATTAGATACCTTTTTAAAACTTGAAGATGCTCATGTGACTTGAGATTGACCAGTTGAAGACTCCAGCTCTGGAGTCACCAGAGAGGGAATTTTTTTAGCAGCAAGTTTCCCACGAATTCTACGAGGGCAAGATAGCACCAGGAGTACTCAAGAAACCCAAGACAGTAGACTTCATAGTCAGATAACTTGACTTCAATTGCCAGTGCCACAATCTACTGACTCTGGGATGCTGGACAAGTCACTAGTGCTTATCCTTAAAATGGGACAAACAATACACATCACAGGGATGTTTGGGTGAATTCATAAACATGTAAGTATCAAGCCCTCTCAGCACACTATGGTCACAAGTTAATCTAAATAGACTGTGCCAAAGCAAACTGGGTTCCTAGAGAAAAGACTAAATATACTAGGCAAATGCCCTCCGTCCTCATGGGTCCCTAGGATGGGTACCACATCCCCACTGGGCCCACACTAAGCCATGTTAATAAAGACAGCCAGGTTTCATTTCTCTCCATAATGGAAATGAAGGAGGGAATCACAAAGAAAGATAGATAAAATTGAGGACCTGAGATTTGGGTTTCTGAGCACTTCAGCAAGAAAACAAATATCTTTATTGGCTCTGGACAGTCTGCCAATCATCCACAAAATTACCAGCTTCTCTCTCCTCCCAGAAGGGCCTCCACGGCTGCACACAAAAGCTGCCGATGGAACTTCGGGACCTAGAGAATAAAAGCCCCTCTCTGCCGAGCACAGGCTGATTTGCAATGCATTGCTTTAGCATAATTTCCCAACTCTGCAGCCACACAAAAGTGTTTCTGTCCCTATCTTCGAGTTTAATAATTTCTATTTCCTACACCTTGCATTCATAATGCATCCTCCCAATACAGGCATGGGCTGGGCGCTGGCCTCAGGCCTCGGGCATGTCAGCCACCATCTCAGAAGCCCCAGGCTGGAAAACCATTTATTAGACAATTTTAGCCTCTTCCAAGGACACAGCAACAGAAAGCAGGCTGCCTGACCTGGAAATGTACCTCTTGTGTCCACCTTGCCCTTCACAGCCCTTCTCCTCATTTCATTAATTAATTTATTCAATACAGCACGTACTGTGTTGTGGACATTGTTCAGGGCATTCTAAGACCTGCTTTCTTATCACCAATTGCACACCACTGATGAGGATA
>NW_022900928.1:64256475-64307867 GCF_012274545.1 Fukomys damarensis
TATATATATATATATATACACATACACACACACTCATGCACTGCTTAATAATGGGGACATGCATGTCCTGAAAAATGCCTCATTAGGCAACCTCATTAATGTGCACACATCATAGAGTAGATTCATGCAAACTAAGATGGCTGCAAAGTCACTAGACAATATGATCTTATGTCACCAACTCACATGCATTTCATCACCGACTGAAATGTCAATATGTAGCATCTGACTGTATATACAGAGGAAAATCAAGCTTCAGTATGAGACGTGTACTTGACCATAAATCTTGGCATCATGTCTGTTTGGACTCATTCATGTTATATGTGGGACTTGATGATATCTGAACATAATATATGCTCAATTATAGTTGATGAATATTGAGTAAAAAAAATAAATGAATGCCAAGACCTATAAGTGTAATGAAAAGCAATTTGGTTATAATTAGTGAAAAGGGGAGCAAGGGAGAAGCTTATGTTACAGGAGCCCTAAAACCAAGTAACTACAAAGCTGGCCCTGAAAGAATCTAGAAGTTTCCTAGAGATAAAGAGGCTAAAAGAAGTAACTCCTCACCAGAGTAAAGAGCCCCTGAGAGGCAAGGAGATGATGGAGACTGCAGGGACACTGAAGCTGCTGAAGTCTAGGCTTAGGAATAAGAGAGCAAGTTACAAAAGTTACAAAAGTAGGTCAGCAAAGGTACCAGGCCTCCGACATGCCTGGCCAGGATCAAAGGTGCAGTCAGATAAACCTACACTTCCAGCTCCATCACTTATCAGCGCGTGACCCTGGTCAAGATCCCTAGCACTACTAAGGCTCAGTCTCCTCCTCTACAGAGTATGGTTGATGAAGTGCCTGCATTTCAGATCTCTCGTGAGGATGACGCAAGATGCACGTACAGTGTGAAGAACAGCACCAGGCACAGCGGATTTGTAGGTTTCGGGTAGAAGCTGGAACCTGCTTTTACCTGGACCCAGACAATTCTGATGGAGGTGTGTGTTAGTCAGGGTTCTCCAGAGAAGCAGAATTAGTAGAATACATAGAGAGCTATGTAGAGATTCATTATGAGGGACCAGCTCGTGGGATTACAGAGGCTGAGAAGTCTCACCATCTGCCTTCTGCACTGTGGGCCTAGGAAAGCTGGTTGTGAAGCTCTAGGCCAAGCCCAAAAGTCTGAAAATAGGGGAGCCAATGGTGAAAGGCATATTCTGAGTCTAGAGGCCCCAAAACCAGGAGTGCTGATGTTCAAAGAAGGAGAAGACCTATGTCTCAGCTCACACAGAAAAATTAATATACAAATTTACTTCCCTTGTCCTTTAGCAAACACCAGCAAAACCTGCCAGCACATCTCCAGTCCTCCAGGAAGCACTAGGCCCCAAAGGAAAGGTATCAGGCACAAAGGCTCTGATCAAACTAAGTGCTGGTGAAATGAGAACTAAGATCTCTCATGTAAAGGTACAAGATTCCAATGATAAATATAACTGTACTGTATACTTAAAAAGTACCAATGAACTCAATAAGATTTAAAACAAACAAACTAAACTAAATGCTGATGGACACAAGGCAGACAAAAATTAAGTGGGAGTCATGCAATGGGTGCTGGAGAGCTTGTCCTAAAGAGAAACCTACACTTTCTTTCTCAACTGGCTTTTTCTTGCACAGGTGCCTTCCTTGCAACAAGTCCTCTCCTTTCTCTTCTCATCCACCGGCCATATCATGGATGGCTTTCTATGATCCCAGTGAGGTGGTCTCATCTGCACACTTCCCATGGTATCTATCCAACTGCTGATTCCAGATTAAAATTTGGAGGGTTGTGTCTGGAAAGGACACTGTTCCTATCCTCATCATTCAGAAGAGAAGACTGAGGCTCGAAAAGGTCTCGTGACCTGCCAAGGTTACACACTGAGTCAGTAGGCAGGCACAGTTACCAGCTGATCATCCCTGACTGTACCCATTAGAAAATTTCTAGCTGCAAGTAAGAAAATGCTCAACACAAAAGGGCTTAAGAATGAGAACTTTTATTATCTGATGTAATAAAAAAAACTGCTAATTTAATCAATAACAAGATCCTAGCTTATTTCCCTTCTGCTCTGCCATCCTTGATGTGTTGGCAATTGTCCCTAGGTTTGTCTGCTACTAGTGGCAAAGGGACTGCAGCAAATCTAACCATAATGACCTAACCCCTCAAAACTTAGAAGTCCTTCCTTCTTTTGTGACTATTTTAGGGTGAGAACTCTTCCAAGACTCCTCTACAGGTTCCATGGTGCCTCATTGGTTAAAATTACAAGTAGAATTAATGTGATTGTCTCGGCCAGAAGAAGCCAGCTTTTGCTGAGGAGTAAGAGTATAGGAGAGCTGGACAATGTGAATGTCCTGGCAGCAAAAGAGAAGCTGGAGGCTGACTAGGATGCAGGCAACAAACAGCTGGACATGCTCCTTACATGTGACCCTGGTTTCCAGCTTCCTGGGGACAAGGAGACATCTTTTCCAGAAATACAAAGTTCTGTCAGCAGTTGGTACAGCCTATATTTCTGCTTTGTTCCTTCTTTGCCAACAACCTGGGTGTAGAGCTGAAAAGCTAGGATGGAATGCTGGCCAGCCATGTTGGACTGAGCTACCTAGCACTTTGACTTCACAGAGCCTCAGTTCACTCGGCCAAGTGTCATAGCCTACTTCACTCTGCACCCTAACTCTTAGCCCAGTGCCCCAACACAAGGAAGATGCTCAAAAAATGTTGCCATGAAATCCATAAGCCTGGGATAATTATCCCTCTTTTATAGAGCTGTAATTGGAATCCTGTGTGATAATGTAGAAAAAAGCATTTTGTTAAAAGTGTGAAGAGGTGTTAATATCTCCACCTCAAAAATATCTGACTCCTTAAAGGAAGTTACACTCAGGACTTATCTAGCCTGGCTTAGAAACTGCAGGACTTCTGAGTAAGGAAAGGATATTAAAAGGCAAGTCATGGGTCCAAGTGTGTCTTAGTTGGCTCAGGCTTCCATAATAAAAGGCCACAGACTGGGCTAAAAGTTTAAATAACAAGTTTATTGTCTCACAGTTCTAGAGGTTAGAGGCCCAAGGTCATGGTATCATCAGGGTTACTTTCTGGTGCGATCTCTCTTCCTGATTTATAGATGGCATAAATGTACTCTCTCACTGAGTCTTCAAGTGGACTTTCCTCTTCATGCATGTGGGGAGTGGGGAGAAAGCAGGAGGGAGAAATATCTGGTATCCTTTTCCCTTTTTATGAGATCACTAGTCTTACCAAATTTGGACTCCATCCTTATGACATCATTTCACCCTAATTAACTCCCCAAAGGTCCTATTTCCTAATACAGTCAACATTGGGAGGTGGGATTTATATATGAATTTTAGAGAGACACAATTCAGTCCATAGCACAAAGAAAGATGAGTGAAGGCCCACTCTAATAACTTTGCTTTAACTTGATTGCCTCTGAAAAATCCTGTTTCTAAGAAAGGTCACTTGGAATTCAAGGTATGAATTTTGGGGAAAAAACAATTCAATCCATTAGGTCTAAGGAGGGTTCTGGAATTCTTCCTCTATCCTTGAGACCTTAAACATGGCCTGCTTCCAATAGCCTATGCCACAGCAGAATGGCAGCGTGAGTGTCATCCGACCCAGAAGCATTCTCAGACTTCACCAGCTGACAATGGTATTCTTAATGTCTCTTCCCAGGTTTGCCCATCCCCAGTTACATACATTTGCATTTGCTATTGACTTTTTCTTTGCCCGAGCCACTTGCACAGGGTCCAGGCTCCAATTTTGAGTCTACTAACCTTGACTTTCGGCACAGTCCTTTGACTTTGTCATTGTTCATTAGGATAGACTAGCTTGTGCTATAGTAGCTAACAACTGCAAATCCTCCATCACTTAAAACAGCAAATTCATCTCTCATAATGTATATGGCCAGTGTTGTTGTCCATGGGCCTCTGACCCACACAGTCATTCAAGGATCCAGGCTTATTTAGATCATCTGATTACAACATCTTCATTTTAGAATTATCTGCAAGAGGATAAGTGGAGAAATGTGCACCAACTCTTTAATACTCACACATCATTTCTGTTACACTCCATTGACCAGAACTAGCCACCTATTCCTGAGTCTTTCATGTGAAGAGGAAAAAGAACGATTTGAAAATATTGGTGAGCACTAGTAATGTCTATAACTCATATCTTCATCTAAAAACCTTGAGCATTCCCCAGTCAGGAGAGCCCCCAGATTCCTTTTTGGCCTTGCCAGAAACAGAATGTACACTTACACACTCCCAGAAGATGTGCCCAACAACATGCAAAGAGCCACCCACTATCTCTGAGTCAATCATTTCAACATTTTTCTCATAAGCCTTTCAGCAACAAAGAGGGATGACTGTGACTCCTCCCTCCTGCACAGAAACTGGAAGTTCTTCCACTTTCCTAGAGACAGAGTTCCTCTGGCCTCTCTTATAGAAAGGAGCTCAATGGTTGAGAGGACCCTCAGGAAAAAATGTCATCACCCCTGCCACTACCACCTACTCTCAAGGGAACATTGACAGAAACCTCTAGTCTTCCCTCCTGCCAGAGATGTGGCCCCATTTTGCTAAGGGACCTAAAGATAAATAATTCTAGCCAAGACATGCCCCTGTGCTCCTGTTGCTGCTGGGGAATTTAGAGCACACATTGCTCATGCTCCTCTAGCTGCCACAAGAAAAATTACAAATTGATCCACAGGACCTAACTCTCTGCTCATGCTTCTCCTGGGTTGCCACTGCTTCTTCTTTCTATAAGTAATGACTAAGCTGGTGACAGTAGGATTTAGGTCTGGTATAGGGAAGAGAGGGATGGGCTGGAAGGGGTAAGTAGAGAGGATAAGAAGAGTAGACAGTGGGAGGAGGCAAAGCTAAAGAGCTGGATTTGACTATAGTGCAAAATGCTGGGCCACTCAGCCAAGAGTTACCATGGAGAAATAAAGCAAGTATCTTGCTGCTCAGTTTGCAAGGCCATTGTCTTCTGTTTCCTATAGAGTAAGGACTAAAATTATTTTTAGCCACAATTTCTCTAGCCTTTATTTCATGCTAAGAACTGTTCTAAGTATTTTCCATGCAACCATTTATTTGAACTAATTAGAATTAGGCTTGGCTTGGAGTGACAGCAAACTCAGAGTAAAATGGCTCACTCAAGACAGGTATTTTGGTTCCAGAGCTTGAGCTATTCAGGCTTGGTATGCACATGACAGGATCCAGAACCCAGGCTCCCTCTATCTTGTTGCTCTTGCTGCCTGGCCTCCATTTCCAAAGTCCTTTGATATTCAAAGGTGACTGTTTCAGCTCCAACCACAATGTCTGAATTACTGCTAGTAGGTTGGAAACAAAAGAAGAGCATGCTCTTCTCTTCAGGAACACTTCCAGGAAGGTGCTTCTATTTCCATTCCATTGGCTTAAATTTAGTCATATGATCTGACTAGCAAAGGAGGCTGGGGCATGTAGTCCTAGCTCCAGACAGCCATATGCTCAACTAGCATTTGGGAATTCAATTAACGTACAAGATGGAGAGAAAAGTGATGAAGGAACAACTAGCAGCATCAATCATATCATTCATTTTATGACAGCTTTTAGAGGTAGTACTGTTATTAAATACCTCTAACAGATCAGATAACTGACACACAAATTTTTGCATGAAATTCCCTGATCAAAATCATTCTTGTCTTTCAAGTTACTTAACAAACATTAATGACAGTCTACCTTGTTTTAATATTAAATGTTGAACTATCAGCCACAAGAGAATATGAACTCCTTGAGAGAAGGCTGTACATAGAATTCCTCTCTCCCTGGTGTCTAATATCCTGCCTAGTAGAAAGAGATATTCCACAAATAAACATGTGTCATAGAATAGCAAATGCATCTTTTTCTTTGCTCCGTCATCATCTTCCTCATTATCAAAAACCTATCAATTAGCTTTTCTATGCACTTAGCACTCATAACTCAAAATAAATACACATTGCATCTACCATCCAAGAACTTCTAAATTTGGGAGCATCTGAAATGGAAAGAATAGCATTCATCTCTCTCCACACTCTCTCATCTAGAGCAGTGAAACTCTACTCTGCAGGTGGAGGAGCCCTCTGCAGGCTGGCTGTCTAACCAGGAGGAATGAGTCCTTGCCTCCCCAGGGAGGGAGCAGGGTGCACCCAAGAATACAAAACTGCAGCTCAGCAAGCTTCCCAGACCTACCCCCATCCCCAGGAGCTGAGGAAGCTGAGCAGTTCAGGCAGAGTTCATCTTAAGTGACTCACTCATCACCCCACTCTCGGCCTGCTCTTTGCAGCATTTGCAATTTCTTTGCTCCGGGGGTCAAGTCTCCAGTGTGCCCTCCCTGAGTAATTGTGAAATTATTATGGTTGGTGATTTTAATTTAAATTGGATGGAGAAATGTCATACTGCGGTCGACTCATTTGCTATGGATTTTCACTTAACCAAATTGATTAGTCAACCAACTAGACTTAACTTGAGAGTTGTAATCATTCATTATTAGATCTCATTTTTCCCAACACACCCAGATGATGTCAAGAAATTAAAACTGCAGCAAAAACTTCAGCAGTGTCTTCTCATCAAGCCAGTGGGGTCTGCCTGAAAGGCCTCAGAGATGGAAGCAGCTGTGAAAATATGGGAAGCCACAAGATCCAAGTTCCTGGGCAAAATACCACCTCAGAAGAATGGCCAAAGTAAAATCATTAATAAGGATCAAAATGAATTAAGTGATATTGTACAATAGGAAGAAAAGTCTAAAAGAGTAGAGGAAGTGGGGGGGTAGGGGAAAGGTAAAAAGGAAAAACATGGAAACAATGTCTTTGTAAATAGGGAAGGGTGGGGGGATTCAAGGGAGGGCTGGGGAATAGAGAAAAATAAGAACCAAGATATGTCATGTAAAGAAGGTACAAGATCCCAATGATGAATGTAACTGTACTATATACCTAAACTACACCAATAAATTTAATAAAGATTAAAAAAAAAAGAACAATGGTCAAAAGAAGTGAACTGCCCATTGGTCAGGAGGAAACCAGCTTCTCAAAAATCAGTTGGTCCCTCCTCCCTCCTCCACCACAGATGAAACTTCTACTCATCCTTCAAGGTCTTCTTAAAGTTGCCTCTTGTTTGAAGCCTTCCGTAACTCCCCAGGCAGAGTAGTTTTCCACCTGTCCACTCCTGTGACGATACATCTCTATTACAGTTGGCACATTTGCATCTAATTACTCGGTGTTCTTTGTTTTTTTTCTCTCTCTCTCTTAAATCATAAGTTTCTTAAGGCCAGGGTCAGGTTCAGTATTGTATTCTGCTTCTTATCACTGCACTCAGCACACAGGATAGCCTCTCAGTAAATGTTTGCCACTGGATTGTGTGAGGAAATAAATTGCCTAAGGGACAATCCCTATTTCTAGGTATGGGGATGAGTTCTAAGAGTGAAGCAAGATTCATCACTGTGGGTTCTTGAAACTGAGCCAGACAGAAAAGGTGCAGCTGCTGTAGGTGTGACTCGAACCTAGACGTCAGATGGGGTATTGTGCTGTGTTAGGGACTCGCCTGTACGCACCCACTGTTCCATGCTAAGATGATCATCAGTTGCCTCTATAATTCTAAAGGATAGATCCAGAAAGAAAGTGAGTCCCTCTGCTTCTGCCTTGGATAGACCACCCTGGACCATCACATAGAAAAGTACTAGTGACAGAAATTTGGAAAAAAATAGTTATCCTGTGGGAAGTAGTTTCCTGGGCATGCAATCTAGGCAACTGCTCAGAAGGGCCTATGATTTCATGCTGGCCACTGTCACTATGTTGAAATTCTTAATAATTATTGGAAAAATGGATCTGCATTTTTATTTGGCCATGAGAAGCACCAAAAATTATATAGCTGTTCTTGCATATGGTAGTGAGACTTGAAACCATATCTTAGAAGAAATGGCTAAAGACCTAGGATGTTTCTTGGAGGAGGGAATCTTCAGCAGAGATATCTTACTTATCTTCAAACACTGAAAGGTGATCATGTGGGGAAAGCATAAAGCTGTTCCTGTGCTGTCCCAGGAGACAGAACTAGAGCCACTTGGTTGGGGCTCACTTGGGTTTGGAGCAATGTTGATGGGACTAGCAAGTACTTTGCGTTGGCTATAATTATTCTGGCCATAGAAATTAAAACCAGGACTATATTTGGCACAGGATATTTTAGAGGTAGAAATGGAAGCATCAGAGTAAACTAAAGGACCCTATGCTTCTTTCTTAGTCCACTTGTGCTGCTATCACAGAATCTCATGGACTGTGTAATTTATAATAAACAGAAATTTAGTAGCTCATAGTTTTGCAGGCTGGGAAGTCCAATATCAAGGTGCTGGCATCTGGTTAGGGTCTCCTTGTTGCTTCCTAACAAGGCAGAAGGGCACAGCACAGCAGAAGGGTGAATGGAGGGGGATGAAGCAGAGAGAAAGAGACACAGACAGACAGACAGAAACAGACAGACAGAGACACAGAGAGAGGAGATAAACCCACCCCCACTCATGACAGCATTGGTCCCCTTACGACCCAAACACCTATCAAAGGTGCCACCTCCCAACACCATTCAGTGGGAATTATTCGACAAGAGTTTTGGAGGGAACAAACATTCTAATCACAGCAGTTTCCATGTCTAAGGAACCATTTCTTTTTCTTGTTTGATGGTTTTAAAAATTGATTTATAGTAATTATATACTGTACTTATGGTACTTAGTGTGGCCATTCAATAAGTGTATACAATGTGTAATGATCAAATCAAGGTAATTAGCATATCCATCTCCTTCAACATTTATCATTTCTTTGCACTAGGAACATCTGAAGTCCTTTCTTTCAGTGCTCTATAAAATATATAATAAATTTCTATGAGTTTTAGTCACCTTACTATGCTATAGACTATTGACTATATTTTAGTACCTATCATCTGAACTCCATCTACCTTTTCTCTCCCTTACACTTTCTGGCCTCTGGTAACCACTATTCTACTCTCTACTCGTGGGAAATAACTTTCTAGAATCTACATGAGAGAGAACATACAGTATTCTTTCTGTGCCTGGCTTATTTTCTTTACATAGTCCTCCACTTCCATCCATGTTTCCACAAAGGACAGGGTTCCACCCTTTTGATGGCCAAACAATATTCTACTGTGCCTATAAACCACACTTCCTTTATATACTCTTTCATGATGGATGCTTCAGTTTCTTCTTTACCTTGGCTACTGCAAATACTTGGCAACCCCCTCACTAAGGCAGAGAAGAGGCTAGTGAAAGGGAGTGGAGATGAGGAAAGAATCTACTGTTTAGGGTACGCAGATGCAGACCTCTAAACCTCAATTTGTAACAGGTACAGCCAGCAGCAAAAAGTAATGGCTTTACAGCTGACCCTCCTTCCAAAGTCTTTTCTCAACTACGTGCCCTCCTGTTGTCTATGTAGAGGGTTTAACCTCCATGGTCAGTATTACTGGCCAGCGCTTTTCTACCCCACCCCTGCTATTAAACACACCCCAAATAGATTTAATCACCCACCTAGATGTATCTTGGAGCTGAGGAGGAGCTAGCCAGGTGTCATTAAGATAAGTTATTTCCATGAGGGGCCCTCAAAGTTGCCCTAAGTGGCTGTGGTCCAAAAAGATCCGGGGAATCTCAACACATGAAAAATAAGTTCCGGGCCAATTGCTTCCTTCCTGGCTCCTGGAATCATTTTTCCAGCCTTGCTGTCTGCACACCCCATGGGAGCTATTCATTAATGAGGGTGAGAAATGCCTAAATTACACCTCTGGTTCATGTCCAACTCATTCAGATGGTAAGAAAGTAAGATAACTCACTCCCGCATCATTTCGATTATTATCATCGAGTCATTTCCCCTTCAGCACAGAGAGTGCATTGATAAAAGAACCAAAACCACAACCCTCCCCCTTCATTCCTGTATCCCACACCTCATCTCCAGGCCCTTCCTTCTCATTTCAATTTTCTTTATCAATGGAACTTGTGTTTCCCCTTCCTACCTGGGCACCTGATCCTATCTGTCTCTGCCTTGTTATGAGATCAACAGCACTGAGCCCTTTCCTTTGCATGGTCTTTCCCCAGAGGAGAGCAGCTCCATGCTCTCCACTATGTAGGGACTCCCAGGACAACCGGTGTCCTCCTCCTTTGACTCCATACCTTACGCTACTCCAACTTCAGATAGACTCCAAAACCCGCCACTGTTTCAGGGAAAGGCAGAGAAAGGGGACAGGGAGCAGAATAAAGGCTTTATACAAACTCTTGCCTGCTAACATCACCAAAAAGCTTTTAACAGAGACCATCATTTCCCTCCAAGAATCAATGCATTTTAATTCATACGAAGATATTTGTCTGCAGCTCCCTTCCTTCAAGGCTCAGAGACACGTTTAACAAAACAAGTCAGCCTCGCGTGGAGACAAACGCGCTGGCTTCTCCCTGAAATTACTGGAAGTTCATTTTCAAAAGCTGTCCTGTTTTCTGGGAATCAATGCATATCAACTAAAATCAATAGCTTCTCCGTGCTGATGGGCTGAGACACCAAACTGATCTAGGGTTCCAGTGCATTTGTATCCAAATCTAGACATTCTCAACAAGTCAATGAATTTAAAGGTCTGCCAGTGTCTTTTCACTTAAAACTAATCTGTTTGCTGATCAGACTGTACATTTCCAGAGTACGTGGTAATATACTCTGTGTTTCCAATATACATTAACTCAAATCAAAATATTTCCACTTAACTTAAAATCTAGTTTGTCCCAACTTCAGCAGTGCTCAAGGGGACAAACTCAAGGCCTGCTCTCCAAGGGGATGGAGCTGCATCCCCTCCATCTGGCCCCAGGGGAGGTCTTACCAGCATGACTAAAAGGTTCTAGAAAAAGTGCTGCCTGCTTCTATGGACCATGAACACCAGAATTAGAAGGGACATGGAAGCAGTCATTGGATCTACCCCTCTGCCTCACAGAGTCCAGTTTTTTCCTATGCCATTCTCCAGAAATCACCTACGAGAGCTCCTCTGTGGTCATTTATTCCTGTCTGTATAGTGCATGATCAAAGACTGTTCTCTAGCCTGCCATGTGTTGGGCACCTACTAGTTGCATGGAGACCACAGAAGTAAAAAAAGGAGTCCCCACATTCTAGAAGCAATTTATCTAGTGAGGGAGGGTCCCTCACCCATGCTCAGATGGTCAGTCAACAGGTATTTTTCTGGAGCACTTAAATCCACAGAGTCTAGATTCAGTGTAAAGCACAGGAAGACCATGATGAACACACCAGACAAAACCCTCTCTCTGCAATTCCCCACCCAAAGAGAAACATTCAATTAATCAGTACAAGAAACTGTGTGTGTGTGTGTGTGTGTGTGTGAGAGAGAGAGAGAGAGAGAGAGAGAGAGAGAGAGAGAGAGACAGAGAGAGAGAGAGAGGGAGAGAGAGAGGGAGAGAGAGAGAAGTGGGGAGATAAGGTGCTGGAGAAGCCAGTAACAGAATATAAATTAGAGGTGTGGCAAAGAGACAGAGAGGTCTATAACTAAGATGCCCAGGTGTATGACAGCACTTTCACCTTCATTACAATTATTTCTTTATCCTCACAAGGCTAGAAGGAGTTACTAATGCTTCTATCTTGTGGGTGAAGAAACTTAAACTTAGAGGCTGCTGGACACGCTGTAAGACAACTGGCAAGGGGTATCCTTCCTCTGGGGGTACATTAGCACGTGGCAGAGCCCCAATTCAAGCCCAGGACCATCAGACAACGACTCATGCCTTTGCTGGCATGCTACCTGCCTCTCACATGCAAAACAAATTAACAACACAAGCCTTCCTGTGTTCCCAGAAGCAAGCCAGACTCCAAGAGCCATGGGGGGCTCTCAGGATTTAGAAGCAGAAGAGAGCCTGAGGGCTTGGGTCTGCATCAAGGAGGAATTCCTGGAGAGGGGGTTCTGGAACAAAGTCAGAGCAACATTTAGGAAGTGAAAGGCCCCTGACAAGAGGCACAGCTGGAACAAACGCACAGAGGTGGGAATAAATAATTGTTTTATACACTGGCTAGGCTCATGCAGTAGCTTCAGCAAGGGGGTCACAGGAGGCAAGCCTGAACAGAGAACTCGACCCAGGTTCCAAAACATCTTGAATGTCCCACTACAAATGTGTCCTTTTATTGGATCACGGGTCCCACAGCTGGTTCTTCAGAAGCAGAGGGGTGAGATGATCCTGTAGGCTCCTGGGCCAACCTAGTCCAGGCTTCTCTCAATGCCACAGGGTCCTTCCTGCTCACCTACCACTGATACGAGCAGCAGGGCATGCTGGCTGCTCAGGGAGGCTGGTCCCCTCCCAACCTCAAGGCATCACCATGGAGACGTTACACAGGCAGACAACCACACAAAAGGAGCTGCAAGGCTCCCCAGCTCACCTGAGACCAAAGCTAAGAGGAGGTGGCAAAAGTGTTTCATTTTCTCTCTTCTTGCTCTCTCTCAAAAAGAAGAAGCAATTTACACAGGCAAACAAACAAACCCCACCCTGCCCCTGGAAGGAAGTCAGGATACCAGCTGTTCCAGAAGGGCCTCCTTCTGAGAGGAGAAGGGAGAGCCCTAGGTCTGGACTCCACAGCGCAAAGTTGCTGGAATAGAACAAGAGGTGAAGGGGCCAAAAGAGAACTTAGGGAGGGGCAAGCTCAGAGTCCCATACACTTAACTTAAACGACATAAGCTCCAGAGTCAGTCACTTTGGACTTTAGGAAGGCAAATAACCTCTAACTATGAGACCTGCATCCCTTATATAGGGATAAAGAACCACCTGAGTACTCTGGGATATTTTAGCTGCATCTCCCCTCAATAGCACCATCACTGATTAAGCATTCGAGTGCAGACAGCACCCACCCAGCAGCCCAGGGTGCCCTGTGTGCACCAGGAAGTGCCAGGCACATCCCCTGAATGGTGAAGAGGGAAGACAGCAGGGACAGAGGTGCCAGGACATCCAGGAACAGGCAGGGTTGGTCCTTGATGTGGAAAGACTGTTGCTTTTGAGTTGGAAAGTGAGGCTCTGGAGCAGCCCCAGCCAGCAAGCAATCTTCACACATGCATTGTCGTTCTCCTCTGCAGAGGGGTGAGAAGAGGGGCGGGGGAGAGGTGGCGCTGAGGGAGGGAGTGAGCTGGAGAGGTGAGAAATCCAGCATCTTCAGACCTGCCCACACTGCTGGCTTCTCTGCTGTGTGCAATACCTCATCTCACAGTCATTAGAGAGAACCCACAGGATGCATGGAAGCCGGACACCCTGAAGGGTGGGAAATGAAGGGAAGGGATGTGGACAGCTCCTGAACATCTTGAGAGAGATTGGCACCAGCCTGGTGCTGTCCCTGCCCCCAAATCCCAGAATCTTAGGAGTATCACAGAGACTGGCACGACTGGCACTCCAAAGCCCCAGGAGCACCACTGAACAAGTCCCTGTGTCTGACCCAAAGTCTGTTACTCTTCCTCTGACTTCTCCTATAACAAGCAAGACTCATCTTTCCCTCTATCTGGCCCCGCTTCTTCTAGCTTATGAGCAAAGGAATAAAAAAAGGCAGGCAGAGGCCGGGACACAGTCCCAGGAATAGTCTTGGTGGGAGAAGCCCTTGCGACTGACAGTATGAGTCAAATTCTGACCACACTCTACCAATGGCCTAGCAATAGCCCCCATCTCCCTTGTGGTAAAACCCAAAGTGCTTACATCACTATAAAATCTGAACACACATGCGCGCACACACACACACACACACACACACACACACGCACTACTCCATCCTATTACCTTTCTGAAGACACTGAGGACACTGCCCTCACCTGCTCTGGTCTGGTGGGCTGATCCTCTCTAACTCTTCCTTGAATGAAAGAAGCGTCTCTAAGGCTGCTACCTCAACTTCAACTCAAGTACAAATAGCATCCACCCTTCTAAATGCCTCTGGAGGCATTCCTGGGAAGTTTCTTGCTTTTTGGACCCAGGTGAACCTAGACAGATGAAAGAAGACAGTTGATTACAGAACGAGGATTTTCTCCAGCCAGGTCCAGGGAGGGTGAAATGGTGAGGAGAAGGGTCACTTCTTCGTGGAAATCCCTCTTAATCCTGATGTCATCTTCACCAGGTACAAGTGAAGACATACACATGTGCACTCACACATGCACTCAAACATGCACAAAAATGAATGTGCACATAACTCATTTCCTCCCTGGCTCACTGAGGTTTGAGGAAAAGAGACACAGAGTCACATCCTCACATTCCTCAGCCTTCTGCACTGATAGTTACCTCTTTTAGCTCTTTGGGCCTGAAGTTCCTGCTCTCCCCTACCCATCCAAATGGTGTGAGGCCTGGGGCAATATCAACTGTGACCACTCCCTACTTATCCTACTGAAGAGCATTGTGAAGCCCTATACAATTCTCACTGACTTCTGCTTGTGGCTATGACAAAGGAGAGAAAATGCGCCCCCAGAATGCAAACTGTCAGGCAAAGCACCAAACTGGTTGGGCTGGGGTGATTTCCCACTGGGACAAATGCCTTTTACAAATGTATTAATAATGAGTGCCACTAAGCTCAGGCCACTGGCTCCCAGGCAGGGCTACAATCCTCATCCAGCCACCCCTCTACTAGGCTTGTAGGACCAAGGGCAAGGGCACTCATGTTTCAGGCCAACTGTGCAGGCACTCATGATGCCATAAAAGTGGCTTGGGCCTGGAGGCACCCAGTGAGGCTGCCTGGCTTCAGTCTGCACTTCCGGCCCAGCTGGGCAAGCAAGGCATTATTTATAATTGAGCTTATCATGTGCAACTCTTGCTGTCACTGTCGGTTAGAACCATTTGATGTCGTTTGAGCCTTTGGCGAAAGGAGAAGGGCGGAGGGAAGAGGCAAAGGCAAGAGAAACAAAAGGGGTTTCCTAGCAGGACTTCAAAAAAGCCAAGTGTTTGAAAAGATCTTTGCTAAGGTTTTGACCTACTTTGCATGCGGATAAGCCACCCTCCTTTGCTTTAAAAGAAAAAAATCCCGCATAAAGTGGCCACAACTCTATTCAGGAGAGCCAGGGCTGAACTGCAGAAAGGGGTTTTAGTGCTGTAATCAGAGGCCATTTAGGAGCCATGATTTGGGTAATTATGTAAGATTTCAGCCTCTCTTCTTGCAGGGCCATGCATAGCCATGGGAGATAGAACTGCCAGAGCGAGTTGGTCAAGGCTGGAAGAGCTGAAGCCTGCAAAGTGTGCTGTGGGGAGCAAACCTCTGTGCTTGGCAACAAGGCCTGCCTAGCCCAAAGGCAGACTCTGGCTCTGGTACCTCCTTGCCCTAGAATCATGGGGTCCTCATTTGGACTGTCAGGGATTTACTTTTCTTACCACGTGCACACCTTAGATAATGAATCAAGTTACAGCCACAAGTAGGCACTCCAGGTCCAATGCCTGGCATGTGGCAAGTGCTCAGTCTGGTGACTCCTTCCTTCCAATTTTCTAGAATGAGTTGGGAGGACACATCCCCTCCTATTCACAGACTCCTTGGACCAACCAATGGCATCTGAGGTCTCCAGAGCCCAATGATTAGAACATAAGCAAAACCAAGGCCTACTAGACAAGAGGTCATCTCCCCAGCTAGAGACTTGCAGCCTGAAGAAGGCTGGGGCGGGAGTCTGAAATCAGAGCAGTGAGGAGTCACAGAGCAGCAGGGCTCAGGGCATCAGGAAGGATGGGTGATGAACAAGGAACGTTGGGCAGAAAGCAGGGGGCAACTGTGGCTATACTCCCCCAGCCCTGCACTCCTGGCCCAAGCTTCTACAGACCCACTGGCCAAAAGGGTTGACCCCTTAAATTTAGCTGCTAACAGACAGAAGAAAATGAAATGCAGGGCTTCTTCTAGGACTGTTAGCAACATTCATGAAAAATGAGGTGAGTTGGGATAGAGAGTAGAAGGGATTCAAGAAGGAGAAATTGCTGAGAAATTGGGCTGAGGATTGACTGTCGTAAAAGCAATATATCACATTAAATGTTATTATTAAACTTCATAAAAATCCTATGAGATCGGTACTCTTATGAATGTTGCCATTCCCATTTTACAGATGAATGAACTGAGGTTGTGAGAGAGTATACTGTTTGGAGTGCCACAGCTGATCAAGGGGGTCTGTGTCTGAGTCGAGAGCCTGGGCTCCGAGAGACTTTGTATGACCTCAAAGACATTGCTCTCATTCAACAAATACGTGACAACCACCTCTGTAGACTCCAGGCACTAGGAATAAAATGATAAATGCAAACAACTAGAAAAGTCTGCCCTCATGGAGCCCACTTGGTTGGTGCTATGGGTTTCATCAGCATCTCTCTCTGCCTGCTCTCCAGCACCATGTGGGATGCTTCCGGAAGGTACTGGGAGGATGCCAGTCACCCCTTCTAATCTCAGTCAAATCCAAGGACCGATTCCTAATCATTTCATAAATTCCAGACAAAGACTAAATTAATTGTGGATTTTCCTTTGGTTTTAGGTTACCCCGGTATCTGAAAGCAGTTATCAGAGGCTCCTCAGGCAAAGGGGTCTCCACTGGCTCCCTGGGCCATGGTCAGTGGAGGTCTTAGCTTTAGAGTTCCCAGGGACTCCCTAGGCTCCCCCCAACAGGAGAAGATGGATCCCTTTGCATTCACTGGGGGGTCATCTAATCCACAGGCAGGACAGGAGGGCCACAGTTAGATAACTCTACCCCTCCCAAGTCAGGCAGAACTAACCCCCCAACCAAAGAAGCCTCCAGTGTCTAAGCTTAGTGTAAATGATCAAAGACCTCTCAAGATAAGAAATGCACATGCTTCTTTGAACCCTAGTTTCTTTAAGAAATTACCATATAGAAGCTGCATACATTCACACTAAGGCATATGCATACAGATGGGCAATTAAGCATTGTTTATAAAAATAAAGCAGGGAAGCTCATAAATATCTATGGATGAGGGAATCATGAAATGACACCATAATATAGCTATACTGCAAAATGCTACATGGCCATGAAAAAGAATCAGGAGGTGCATAGAAACTGATATGAAGCATTTCCAAGGCACATTCATTTTTTAAAAAGTAAGCCACAAAACAATATGTTTGGCACAGCTCATATTTAAAATAAGCAAAGGGGCCAGGGATTTAGCTCAGTGGTTCGGTGGCCTGCCTTGCAAGTGCAAGGACCCGAGTTCAATCCCCGGTACCAAATAAATAAATAAATAAAAATAAAATAAAATAAAATAAAATAAAATAAAATAAATAAGCAAAAGCATGTCCAGGAATGGGGCAGGTGTACATAACTTCAATTAAAATATAGACATTCTCACTTATGAGCAGAGATTACTGCAGAAGAATGAATGCAGAGTATTTGGGCTGTTGTTCCACTGGTCTGAGTATGTCTCTGCAAAGAATGGTGGAGAAGGTTCAGCAATTCTAAAAGAAGGGGGCCAGTAGTCCTCGGCCATGAATGACCACAGCCCCTGTCCCTCCAGCTCCCTGGCTTCCTCAACCCCACCCGCAAGGGGAAAGGGGAAAGGGGATAAGGATGGGATAAAAAAATAAGGGGGGTGAGCAGTTCAAGCAGCCAGCCCCCCACTGGCTCTCTTCCCTGAGAGAGCTGGAAGGAATCCTCCTGGCCACTCTGGAAGGAGTCCCCTGATCTCCTGCCTTTGCCCCACCCAGCTCCACCCACCTGTGGGAGAAGCAGGAGACCAGGCCAGGACCCTGACCTTCAACCACCGGGCAGAGTCCCCATAGGGTTCTCTGAGGGTGAAGCAAGAGTTCCCAGCTGTCTTTGAGATGCACCTCTGTTGGAAGGAAGTGAGGAGGACACCTAGTGCTGCTGTGGAGACAGACCTGCCGGGGGCCTTCAGAAGCAAGAAGAGCTGGCTCCAGGCCCAGGCCCACAGCAGCACAACCCTTGAATGGCTCCCACCAAGGAAGGCAAAGCCAGGTCTCTGGCCCGCACTGTTTTCTGCCTGTCCATCTTGGTCTAACTTGTAGTCTCACGAACAGCTGGCTTCCACTCATTATAAGTAAAAATGCTTCAATAATGTTCAATATTTCCTAAACTGTCTTATCTCCATTGTGTCTCACCCTGAGTTACGATGGATGGATTCAGTGATCCCATCTACAGGTAAGAAAGTGGTCCGATGTCACACATGGTCAAGGGTAGAAATACAAGTCAGAAAGAATGACTCCCTCGGCTCCTGACTTCTTTCCCAGTCAGGGCCTGGCCTCAGTTGGGTTTCCCTTTCCTGACAGTCAGCTGGAAAGCATTGCCAGCGTTATCCTTCCCATTGTCTAAAGGCACCAAACAGGTCAAACCACAAAGGGTCCTTTCAAAGAAATTGATATTTCCCAAGGGTTTAGAATCATAGAATATTCAAGGTTCTCTGATCTTCTTATTTTGCATATGAGGAATGTGAGATCCAGAGAGGTGTAGTACCTTGTCCAAGGTCACACAGCGAGGCTCAGTTAAGATTTACCTGAGAGTTGGATCCAAGTACTGGACTTGGGCTCACAGGTTTCAGGGTGAGCTCAGCTCTTACCCTTTCTCTGGCAGATCTGGGTGGGGCCAGGGTGGGTTAGGTTTTCTTGCCAGTCACATGGGAGCATATGGTGGGATGTGGGGAGAGAGGCAGCTTTGCACTCCTCTCACATGCACCCTGCATCTGCAAAGAAGTGGGAAGGATTTCAGCAAGAAGATTGAGAGTCCCTTCCAGGCAGGCCCTCTCCAACAAGGCCTAAAAGTGGGGACAGAGTGGAGGAGGAGGCATCCTCACTTCTGTCACAAATCCCACGGGCAGGCCTAGAATTTGCAGTCCTCATTGCAGTCTCTACTTCCTCTGTTCCCATCCTGTATTAAACTGAACTCAGAACTGAGACACCATGGGCAGAGCACTGGGCAGGAGTCCAAGAGGCCCAAGTCCCAGCCTTGGCTCTGTGCTAGTCCTTCAGAGCTGTGGACAGACACCTGCCTGCTCATAGTCTGCTATAAGGTGAGGCTATTGGACTAGGTCATCTTCACAATGGCCCAGGTCTGCCACATCATACTGCAACTGTGGGACAAAGAAAACAGGAAAAGGAAGAATGCAGGCATCTCCCAGGTGCAGCGGCAATGCCTGTAATCCCAACACTCAAGGAGACTGCGGCAGGAGGGTTGCAAGTTCAAGTCCCACCTGGGGAACTTGTCAACTTAGGGAAATTCTGTCTCAAAATAAAAAAGGACTAGGAATGTAGCTTAGCACAAAGGCCCTGGATTCAATCTATGGTGCCAAAAAGGAAAAAAAAAATGATGCCATCAGGAAGAGAGTGGTTGAATAACAGCCATAGCTCATGACATTCCTTAAACACTGAGTGCATTCTAGGAACCCAGCTAGGGGTGGCACATATAGTCTTTCCTCTGATCCGTACAACGACCTTTCAGATTTTATAAATGATGCAACTGAGGCTCAGGGAGATTAATTGTCTGAGATCATATAGATTGTAATCAGTGATGCTGCAACTATCCGGCATCCATGTCACCTACATGTGCACGCACACACACACACACACACACACACACAGGACTTTCTGTCTGGCAGCCGCAGAGATGCAGTAGCCTGCCTCCCAGTCAGCCTCTAGGATTCCTCCAGCCTCCCTCTCCCTCCCCTGGTATCAATGAGGCCCAAGGTTTCTGGCACATTCCCAATTTCAAAGAATCTTGTCAGTCCACGAGTCCTGATTTTGGCTCCCTCCCCTGGGATCTCATTCAATCCTTTCTGCCTTGCACTCCACAGTTCTCGGCCTCCTCATTTCCCACTCACTCTGTCTCCAGCCCCTGCTCCTCCTTCCTCCAGCCCACTCTCCCAGCACCTGTGATCTTAATTCCTTCCCCACTGCTTGACCTTGGACTCCTGAGCTTTTGGTTTCCTGGCACACCGATGTGTCTGGCCCCCCTTCTGTGTGGAGGTGCCACCTCTTTCATCCCTATCTTCCCAAATATGGCCCAGGGGACCTAGCAAGGGGCTCACAGATGGGCACTGCAAGGAGCTCCTACAGCTAGAACCTTGTGAATTCATCCTGGAAAGCCGAATAGATGCCCGTGTGAATTCAACACAGCTACTTAGGATGTTGGTGGGGTGCTGAGGAAAGGCCCATGAGGACACAAGCAGATGTGCCCTGGGGAATGGCAAGGAGAGGAATTCTAAAGGAGAAAGCCATGGAGTTTGCTGACAGATTATCACCAGGAAGACCAGAAGGGGGAGCAGAAGACAATCATGACCAAGTCTGGGGGAGGCTTGGGGAGAGGGAGCGAAGAATGCATGTGTGCGTGAGAGTGTGTGTGTGTGTGTGTGTGTGTGTGTGTGTGTGTAACAGACAGAGAGAAAAACAGAGACACAGAGAGACAGAAAGACAGAGATGGGGGAGGGAAAAGGAGAGAGTGAAGAATCTCATTTCAAACACTGGTTTTAAAATTCCTCTGATTTTCAAGTGAAAAGGTCTATCAGGTAGCCAGAAAAATAAGCCCATGTCAGCAGAGAAAATGTAGGCCAGGGGCCATCAAAGACCAGACTGTGCATTGAACTCTAAACTGCCAGAGGAGGGACCCAAGCCTGATGCAGCCTGACACCTGCATGGATACTTGTCGCAAGGAGACCAGTGACTCCATGCTGACAGTGGCCTGTGTGAAGACGGTGCAACCCTCACCAAGGCTGGCCAGGGTCCCCACTCACAGCAGTCATGGCTGTGGGATAGACCCACAGACAGCTCATGGGGCGGGTAGCCAGAGCCACAGGGAAGCAAGGGAATGAGGAAGGGGAGGAGCCCAGGGGTGGGAGTAAGGAGATGATGATGACTTTGGAGAGGGTGGGCAGAGAGCATGGGGAATGGATGATGGGAAGTGGCCATTTGGGCTTAGGGGAGAGAACAAGAAAGAGGAAGGTGGGTAATCAAACGCTAGCTGGAAGAGGTGGTCAGAAAGTCCAAAGCTGGTTGGTTCTCTACTCCACTCAGTCAACACTCATTGGATGCCCATTATATGCTGGGCTCTGTGGCAGGAAGGGAACCCATGGCTGAATCAAACCCCTGCACGGCAGGGAGGAGGGGCCCTGATGGTGACAGTGAGGGAGGGAGGTGAGTGCTGTGATCATGCACGTCTGGGGAGACAAGAAAAGGCCCTGAACAGGTCGGGACTGGCCCTGGAGTCTGGGGTCAACATGGTGTCTGGACAACCAAGAGGGGAAGGTGGCAGGATCCTCTCCCTGCCAGAATCCAGCTTCCTTCCATCTTCAGCCACACCTTAGAGCATTCCAGAGCCCAGGAAGGAAGGGGGAAAATGCAGCCAACTCCACACCACTCTCTGCCTCTTCCTGGCAGTTTGTGGATGCTGTCTACGTGGAGTCCTCTCCAACACACACATGTGTGCACTCACACACAGTCACCCACCTGCAGGGCAGCAGGTGCGGAAAGGCACAGCCACTTCTGCCAAGGTCACACGGAGGGCCCTAGACGTGGAGGGCAAGAGGGGGAGCTGCCTCTGCCAGGACCCCCAGAGCCCTGTCCCCTCTCCAAAGGAAGAAAGGCACCTTCCCTTCCCCTGCCTTTCCCCAAATCAGTCTCGACACCTCCTTAAATCGAAGTCAGCCACAATGAAAGGGTGGTGTGGAATTTTGTTTACCAATCCTGGCTTCTAATTAAAATTAGCTGATGGTTCTTCTAGTTGGTTTTTGTTCTGACTATTTTTAAGCCAGAGCTGCTAGATCAGTGCAGCCACTAGTAAGCTGTCAAATCAAATCTTCAAAAGCAAATTGCTTTTATAATTAATTTAATTATTATTACGGCTCCCAGTTTTGTGTTGCCTTAATGAACACAATCAGGTTTCACCCTCTGCTGTCCCCCACCATACGCACTCGGCACCCCCTCACTTTCCCAGACCCACCTCCCAATCTCCAAACCAAGATGGGCGAATGGAAGCAGAAGAAAAGCAGGCATGTTTGAGTCCCCTCCCCACTCCCCCCAAAGCCACCTCCTCACTCACGCCCTCACCCTCAGAGTGAGTAATTAAAGTTCTGCTCTCTGTTATGGAATAAACGGTACATGTTTTAATTACCCCGGAGCCTACCCAGGCATCCTCACACTCCCGCCCAAGTCTGTGAGTCTGTGTGGGTTGGAGGGGGGCAGTCAAGAGAGAGAAAAAGTGCTTCTGTGGCAGAGACAGCGGTCTGTCACCTGGGGTCTGGCATTCACTGGAGAACTGTCAGTTACTAAGGAAACTAGGAGGGAGAGACAAGGGAGTGAGGTGGTTAGATCCCATTTTGGGTGACAAATGTGAGGCAGAAAGATTTTGGCCCCTCTGTGCGTCGCCCCCCAAGTGAAATCTTTGGGGCCAGGCAGGGGCAGACATGGAAGAACAGCCTCGGGAGGCCACCCTTTCCCAGGTGCCCCAGCTGGGCAAGGGACTCGGGCAAAGTGCGAGTGTACACACACGTGCACATGTGAGCATGCACTCTGCTGTTCACACCCATGCCTGTGGCTGTCTATCTGTGTGTTGACCCTTTTCTGTGTTTGGGGTGGGGCTTTTCCCCTTTTGTTTTCCTCCTTCCTTGGTTTGCAGTTATCTCATTTCTGCCTTTCTCTTCTTGATTTGTTCTTTCATTCAGTCTCTCATCCTTTCTCTCTGTCTCTCTCGGTGTCTCTTCCCCGCTCATCTGTTTCTCTGTCTTCCTCTTTCCCTGCACCCCCAACCATCTTCTGTCTCTGTGTGCTCCTCCCTACTCCTCCCAGCCTTCTCGCTCTGCCACTTGGCTTCGCTTCCTTTGTCTCTCACAGGCTTTCGTTCACACTTGGCCCTTGGAGAAGCAAAGCGTGAGAGACCCCAGGGACACCCCAACGTCATTCCCCAGGCAGATGTCTCCTGCCCAAGAAGGAAAGGTGGAGCCATGCAGGAAGAATGACCACACTCAGATGCTGCTGGGATGAGGAAAGAGTCCACAATGCAAATCATCGTGGTCTCTGAAGAAGTCCAAAGCACAGCAGAGACTGAGAGAGGGGTAAGCGCTGGGGTCCGAGCCAGACAAGGGGGCCGGGCTTCTTCCTGGCCTTCTTGACTTTCTCAGAGGTCATGAAGATGCCACAGAGAAAAGTGGGCAAATCATCAGCTCTGATTGGCCACAGGCCTGGCTGCTGACAAAGCATCATGGGCGCCCCTCGGGAGCCCTGGGAGGCCTCAGGCTCTGGAGAGAGCTCGCCCATCCCGCCTGGGACGAGGAACTGCCACATGGCTAGGACTCCCACTTTGTTCAGAGGACCAAGACCTCCCACTCACCCCCAGCAGTCTGGGTCAGGGTTGTGCCAGCTCCCTTTCTCTCCCTGACATCCCTTCATCTCTCGCTTTCCTCTTCTCCCCTTCACACTCCTTGTTGTCTTCCTAGTCCCTCCTGGCACAGAGAGGGTCTTGGACTCAGGTGCAGCCAGATTCCTGGCTCCAGGAGCCCCTCAGGGACAGGCCCAGATCCTGGAAGAGCCATGCTGTGTCTTGTGCTGATCTGAGGCAGGGCAAGGTGGACATCTATACAGGCTGCTATGGATGGGCCTCCCAAGAGATCTATGCGTGGGGGGGGGGGCAGGCAAGTCATTTCAATAATCAGGCGTTCGCCATGCCTAAGAACAGGGTCAGCTCACTAAGAGTCTCCAGAACCAGGGTTCCAGGAATGCCTCCCAAAATAGGAGGTCTCTTTCAGCGTCATCCTGCCAGACAGACCCAACTCAGCCTACTTGGCCACCTAAAACCCAAGGGAGGCAAGTCAGGCCTCCCTACTCCAGGGGGCGCTCTCTGTCCAGTGCCTAAACTCAGCCTGGAAGGGCTTCCAGGAGTCTAAGGATCCCACGATGGAGCATCCTAGGAGCCAGCATCCCAGGAGGAGCCTAGGGCCAGTTGGAGCAGTCTCAACACTGTTTCTGAAGCCACACACGCTGGTCTAAAACAATCTTCGGACTGCGAGCTGAGTGGGCATTTCCCGACCCTCTGGCCATTGCCAGGTAAATGCTCACGCCACGGCCTCTGTGTAGAGCAAGCCTGCCACCTGGTGGTGATGCCTCCCAACTACAGTCCGAGGCTCCTGAGGGTGGTTCGCGCTGGCGCTTTGGGTCTACAACCTGGGTGCCAGCTGGCTGGCAGTGTGTCCTTCCGAGCAACCTCTGAAGCCAGTGCCATCACCCTGAAAGTTTGCAGGTACAGAAAAGCAGAAGACAGGAGTGGGTTTCAAATGCTGAAACGGGGCACCCATGGGGAGAGCCAGAGTGGACAGTCTTCTAAGTAGCTCACTTTTCTCTTCTCTGGATGTGGATGAAGGACGGATGCTTGGGACGGTGGAAGCCAGGAGCACAGGTTCTATTGGGTAGATATCTGGGTCCCACTCCTGGCTCCACCACCACCCACCAATGGACTAGATGGTGGTTTCCTCCATGGACACACAGCCCCTCCACAGGAGCAGGGACAGGCAGGCAGGGGGCAGACACGGAGCTCAAAAGCTGGACCCAACCAGAAGCCCATGGATGGGTGGGAAATCGGATGGCGCTAGGGCAGGAAGGGCCGCTGGGATCATCTAGTCCAGTGGAGGCTGCACTCGGAGTGTCGTGGAGCCCTGGGCACACTTATCTCCATGGGCTTTTTCCTCCCCCCACACACACAAAATTATATTAAAATTATGTTATGATTACTTTGTTATAAATATTACTATTCTATATTAGAATATTTCAATCTAAAAGTCCAGGGTTTTGTTTTGGTTTTTTTCCTTCTGGCTTTAAATTAGAACATTTGTGTATGTCTACTGTACCTAATGGATAAGTTAGCCCCATGTCCAAGCTCTTCCTGGGACAAAGGAGGACACAAGCCCAAAAGGGAAGAGGCCCGCTCACTGTCACACAGGCACAGGCCCCAGGTTCCCCAAGATAGGGCTCTTTCAATGGCCTAACCTTCTTCAAGAGGCAGAAAACTCCATGCCACCTAGCAGCACAGGCCAAGAGCCCCTCATCCAGCCCCATGAGGTTCTTGGGTCTCCTACATCATGGGCTCCCTGGCTGGGATCTGCTGCTTCCCTGCTCCTGGACAGCAGCCTTCCCTCCCCCAGCCCTGGCAGTGCAGCCAAGTCACCACCACCACCGCAGCTCTTTGGCCTGCTGTCTTATTAATTCCTAATTTCCAATTTGCAAGAAGAGAGAGCCTTAAACCTCCATCTCACCAGCCCAGCAATCACACAGATGATCCAAGTATCTCTGGACAGCCTTTAATTTATTTCCCAGCGCACACACGGGCACTGCTGAGAAACTTGATGGCACCAGCTTAAACATAATAAATTACTCAAGTACCAGAGATTAGTTAATAAAGCTCCAGGCTCCCTCCCAGCCCCTGCTGACTTGGTCTGTGACACCAAAGGTTCCTTTGAAGATGCCCAAGTAAAGGGGTGGGGAGCCTGGTGGTAGGTGTCCCCAGGTCTGAGTAAGCCGTCCAGCCTCCTTATTGGGACCTTTGATACAAGGCAGAAGTTTCACAAGGGTACAGAGCCAGAGGCCCCCAAAACTCAGGCTTTTCCTAGTTTAGGTCTCAACACACAGATGTTAGCCATGACCCGATGATGGAAAATCTAATCCTTGCTTGGGTACAGCTTGTAAGTCCAGGAGTCAGAGTATGCCCACAAATGAAGAAAGATGTGGTTACCTATAGAGCCAAACAAAGGTATGGAGAGGCTTTTCTTGGACATACAAAGGATCCAGGATAGCCTTTGAGCATATGAAGGGCCTGCCCCTCACTCATTACCTGTCAGGTGTGTCTTTTCAACCTCATATCCACACACCAGTTCCTCATCCCCAGCCCCTCTGTCCCCTGTGGTGGCCCTTCAATGCTTTGGCCTCACCGACACCCACATGATTCAACCAAACTTCCTCTGATTAAAAATGTGACTCCCTTTCTTTCCTAATAAAATGTGGTTCTGATACTTGGAATTCACTGTAATCTTCTAGTGGTAATAAAAACTAGGGGACAGGGAAAGATATTTGAGGGGGTGTGGCTTACCTTCTGAGGAACCTCAAACAGGAGATTCTTGTCTGCTTGAGTAGCTCAGCAAACCCCTGAAAGAGAAAATGGATGAGAAAAAACTAAGAATTCAGTCTTAGTCTGTGATATTGGAAATGGCTTTGATAAGGGGTACGAGGAAGTATAGATAAAAGATGTCTGTAAAATGCTAGTAGGAACCACATCCTGCTAAGAATCTTCCCCACTGCCTCAGCTCAGGCCCCCCAAGTCTAACATCCCAATAAAGATAGACCCAATAACCATATCCTCCTCATCTCTCCTTTCTTGGGACTGACACCATAGCCAGAGCTTCTGGCTACACGGAACATTCCCACCCCTAAATACACAGCTTAAACTCACATCAGACATGTGAGCAGGGAGTGAGGCTTATTCCCCAGCCCTGTGTAGAAGCACAGTGCTCCTAAGGCTGAAGAAACTGTCATCCAGTCAACCTTTGTTCCCAGGTGCTAGTAGATCTCATT
The DNA here is from genome assembly GCF_012274545.1 of Fukomys damarensis. Classification (NCBI taxonomy): domain Eukaryota; kingdom Metazoa; phylum Chordata; class Mammalia; order Rodentia; family Bathyergidae; genus Fukomys; species Fukomys damarensis. The sequence goes on from NW_022900928.1 coordinate 64,283,010, forward strand.
GTTATCAGCAATAAACCTTCTTCAGTACCTCTAATTCTTTCCTTCTATAATGCTCAAAACACTGCCTACACATGCTCTTGTTTATGCAGAGAGAGCCTCCCTTCACACAATGGACGGTTGCTGAATATGGTGCAAATTGAATCACATTATAAACGCACTAGGGGAATCCTAACATGAATCCTTTATAAAGTGAATAATCAGCCCTTAATTTATCATTAGTGTAAGCTCAGATTTTTATATAACAAGTTTGTTTGATGGGAGCAAAATCTGCCCGTGTACACACACACACACACACACACACACACACACACACACACACTTTCCTGGGGAGTAGAAACTGCAGTGCCTGGTATAGTGCCAGACACCAATCAGTCCTAAGCATTTTCTGAAACCAATACTGGTAAACTGTAGCACTGAGGATTACCGAGGATTCATTATACAAAAACATTGTTTCCATTCTAGACAAAGGACAACCGAGACCCAGAAAGGACTGATAGTTTACTGCTGAAATTCATCTCCATAGAAAAGATTATTTCTGGCTTTTATGGGAATGTCAGGCACTCCTGTGTCATAAAGGTGAGAAGTAGGAATAAATGGAGTGAAGATTGGCAGAGCTGAAAGGACTGATTTTGCAGATTGCTGGGTGTCTTAGTTACTTTTCTTGTTGCTGAGACAAAATACCCAACACCCAAAGTTAAAGGAGGGAAGGCTTATTTAGCTCACAGTTTGTAGAGGTTTCAGTCCATAGTTGGCTGGCTCCAAGGTAGGTTGGCATGGCAGAGGAGAAACTGTTCATGGTGGGAAGAAAGTAGCAAAGCAACAAGGGACAACCACAGATCTCTCTGTCCCTTATATATTATCCAGGCTACTTAGAGCAGGTAGCACTCACACCCTTAATGCTAGAACCTTGATCCTAGCATTGCAGCATGAATCAACCCCAGCATCAACTATTCTAGATCCAGCCACCTCTGAAAAAGCCCTACCTAGACCACATGAGGCTTCAGAGGGACATCTAGACACAAGTCATAACGCTGGGTTTCCCATCAGATTCTGCAGGCCCAGGGGTGGGTTGGAAGTGAATCTGGGAAGAGGAAGGAGATGGGATGCTGTGATCTCCGATTTGCTGATTTCTGTGAAAGTGTGAGCAGGCCTGGCCTCTTCCTCAAGGGGCTCAGGTTTCCCTGAACTCTCCAAGTCTTCCTCACAATGGGCTGTTACAGTGCCACCCTCTGTGTCTGTCCCCCTCAGATGCATCAACAAATGGCTGGGACTTGTGTCTGTGTGGACAGATCTCCAGAGACTTCACCCCAGACACCACAGCTTGGGCATGTCAGAGACTCAGGGTTTAAAACACACTTTAAAGAACTTTCTCCTCTCTGATCTCATGCCTCAGTGTTGAAAGGCTCCAGTTTCTCCAAGCTGAGGCCCCTATGACTTCCAACCTAAGAAAACCTGAATTCTTTGTCCTTCCAGCCACTGCCAATGTCCCATGCTGTCTGCATGTGCCCTTCCTACAATGGTCAGGGTTCCATTCAATGCTGCACCACTGCATTCAGTCTTCACCACAAAACAGAGAGGTAGATTCGGTTCCACCATGCCAGGGAGGTACTCCCTAAAACCTCACCAGATCTTCTAGGCAGGAGCCACTACTCCTCTCTACTTCAGGGCCACGGTTTCCTGGGGGTCAGACCAGTCCATCATAACCTCCCTTCAGCATTATATCCCTCCATTCCAGATGGCTGAGAATTCTGCAGCTAATCCAGAGACACTGCCTTGAGGGTGTGTTTAGAAAAAGCTAAAGGACACAGATAAGCCTGGATGTGGGAATGATTACTAGGCTCCCTCTCTTTCTGCAAAAAGATGGCCCAATGTACTCCTCTTTCATGCCATCTTCTAAAAGAACAAAGAGAAAAGACAAATGGCAGCAGATGCAATATAGAAAATTACCTTGGTTGCTAACAAAGGCTAAGTCAGTGGATGTGGCTGAGTGAAGGGTCCCAAGAGTCAGGAGGTCACCTATGCTGCCGCAGAAGCACAGACCAGCAGACCTCTGTACACAGTGCTAGTGGTGGCGAGGGGCTGCCCAGCTGTGACTGGTGTCATGGATGAGCTGGAGGCACCTTGGACTCTGCCGTGCAATCTTATCAGAGGACAGAACCAGTGGAAGCCATTGTCACCACGCCCTGTGTACTCTCCCATGTGTCCAGCCAGCAACATCTTCTCTCCTTCCTTTCAGCAGAGAGAGCTTGGGAGAGAGTGAGAAGCTGAGAGGCTCACTAAGTGAGCTTTCTCCCCCTGGCAGGAAATACCAAGAGGAGCTAAAAAGCAGGAGCTGTGTGGCAGCCCCCATCCTGTGGTGCCTACTCCACCTCCAAAGCCTAGCTCCTCCTCGAGTCCTGACAGAGGCAGCCTGTGGGGCCTTCCTCTGCCTCTGCCTCACTACCTTGCCATCAGAGCAAACCCCAACCACTGCCCCGGGTTCGGAAGGTGCAGGAGCTGGAGAAGGTGGCTTCATTCATTGTGTGCAGGGAGGGAGTCTGGAAACTTCTTTGCTGAATAGTGACTTAAAGGTGCAATAAAGTCCACGAAGGCCTGGGGAGCCTAAAGTAGGGGTCAGATGGTGTTTCTTGAAAAAAAAGTGGGAGCACCCCAGTATTTAGGGACCTGCAGTGCTTCACTGATGATGGCCATGAATGCAAATCCAACAGTCATTCTACCACAGCTCTGGGAGCTGGGAGCCAAGGAAGGATACAGAGCTCTTAACTTCGGGATAACCACATCAGGCACCACACACTTATTTGTGGCAAATAGCCTTGTTACTATTAGTAGTAAACTATGCACAGAAACAAGAGCAGATTCAATAATTTCCTTTTTAAAACATCTCTTGTATTACTCACACTTTCATGTGCCCTGGGGTAAGAGAGGGGTGATGTTATAGTTAGCACCACCAGGTTTGCTCATAACCCACAGCGTATCTTATCTATGCCTATAATCTATGTAAATTTAAAAGCCATCTGTCTTGGAAAGAAAGCTGAAGAATCATGGAAATAATGTTGCAAACCATCCTTGTAAACTAAAAGTGACTTTATAGATGGGTTGTTTTTACCATCACCATAATGGCTTTCGGGAAGGAAAGACCTTGCTATTTGAATCAAGGTTGATGAAGGAGAAACCGTCACAGCCCACTCCTGTCTACATCTGACTCAAACAATCCCTGGGTTTTTCCTGCACAATCTGGCAGTGGTAAAGGATAGCTGCTCCAGCTGTGGGACACTGTTTTATGTGTAGCCCAGATGTTTGCTCCCACCACAACTCTGCCACCCTAAATGGAAGTGAAGTTGACCAAAATTATCAATTCTAAGCCTAGGGGAATCAGAGCCACCTCTAATTTCCATTAGCTCCCCACAGCCAGGCCACTGCAGTCATGTGGATTTGGGTCCTAGACCCCTATGTGTCCCTCCCATTCCCTCTGCACCCCACATCGCACCAAGCCAGGGCCATCCCACTCTTACAGGGAGGCTCCGGGAAAGACGCAAGTGCCCAAGCTCTTCCTGAGTTTAGCAACACTTCTGAAATTATGAAATGTAGGTGCCATGGTGGACACAAAGTCTCCATTAATGTCTATCTCACCCCCTACTTCTCTATCCCTCTCTGAAGAAAAACCTCAGTCTCCTGGTTCTGATCAACAATTGTTCCAATATCCAGGTTCCTTTGGAATCTCAGCCTTTCTCCTTCCAAAAACTAAGAGAAGAAAATATAGCTCAAGTAACCCAACTAGGAAAGAGCTATCAAGTCCACCTGATTGTAAGCACTGTGAGGTCAGGAATGGGCCCTTAAGTACTTCTGAGACATGGAGCTCAGCTTAACAACTCTGTAATAACAGTCAGTTCTCTTTGCTGGTGGTAGTTTCAGTCTACCAAGTTGCCACATGCACTGAATTAGCAGCTGCTGAGTCATTGCTCCCAAGGAAATGAAGGATGAGGCTATGCAAGGCTCTTGTCACAATGTTTTTATCAAGTGATCAATACATAACCTTGTTGTATGTGTTTCTGCTTAAAGACAACTTATTCAATACATACCGTCGACTCGTTCACATTGAATGAGGCCAACAGCACTGTCATTCAACAAAATTTACCTGGTGCGCATTTTCCTTACAATGTGAGACAGTGGGCAGCACTTCAGTACGATGCTTAGGTCCATTTTAGTCAGCAAAATCAGTAACAAAAGCACAAAAGTAAGGATGCCACTAAATAGACCTCGAAAGATAACATAAGGGCAGAAACAAGAAGACTGTAGGTCACCTTGATCAGACCCAGCTGGGAACCTGTATATTAGGTGACTCAAATTTTTCACAACACCGCAGATGTGTGTGTTGGACTACGAATATTCCATCTATATTGATGTGGGGGTTATAAATTTTAGCAAGTAGGCAAATTTGCAAACATAGAAGCAAGGAATGACATAGATCAAATGTATGTGAATACCATGGAATACCATCCAGCAATGAAAAGGAATGAGCTGTAGGTGCAAACAACAATCTGGACAAATCTCAAAGGCATTATACTGATTGAAAGAAGCTGACACACTGTATGATCTTAGTCATATTACATTCACAAAAAGACAAAACTAGAGTAATGGAGAACAGATCAGGGGACAGAGGTGGGGAAAACTCTCACTATAATAAAGGGATAGCACAAGACAATTTGGGGGAGGTGATGAAACCATGTTGTGCCCTGACTGTGATATCAACATTCATAAAACTGCACTTCAAGGGAAAAACATAATTTACTGTATAATTATTTAAGAAACAAAATACATACCATAATAATAAGTCACCAGAGATGTAACAACCTGGGTGCCAATCAAGACTCCACTGCTGCATGCAACAGACCCCACAGAAAGGTGACTGTGACCACTTGAACCTTTGTGTCTTCCTGGCAGCCTTGTCAGAGAAAGAACAGCTGCCACCTGTGTGCTCAGACTACGGCCTCATGCCACAGGAGACTGGCTGACATGGCCTGTTAGTCACCTAAAGAGGACAATCAGCACTGTCCAGAGGTACCTAGGCCATTTTCCATTCATCTCTCCCTCTGTGAGGGGCCCCCACTCTTACAGGGAGCCCAGGGCATTGGTTTTTATCCACACACAGAGATCCACCCTTAGAAGTTAGTGTTGCCCCTAGCAACCAGCTCTCTCTCCAAACTGCTTTGAATACAGACTGCCTTGGGAAGACTGCTCCTTGGAACTGATTTCTCAAAGACCTCCTATCACAATGTGAACAAAACATTTTTAAACAGAAAATTTAACAAGATTTTAAAACAAAGACCCAAAGTATTTTTATCACATTCCGACTACATGTTTGCTAAGTGTCTTGAGGGGAATGCTCTGTACTTCGTAAAGGAAGCAAGAGAATGATGGGGGCAGATCATGAAATGCTATCTATTCTGAGGAACCACAAGAGCTAAAACTGAGATGATGTGATATCTTCGTTAAACCTCCAGTACAGGTCTAAACCCATAGCATGTAGAATAAGTGCCAGAGAAAATCAAGGCCAATCCCCAAGTGTATAAATAGTTGTTCAGCACAACTATTGATGATGGTAGGATCTGTGCTGGGTACCACAAACAGTACAGAAATGAATGAACAATGGCCCATGTCTTCTGTGGGCTCAAGTACAGTGGAAAGAAAAATATACATAAATCATTTAAATTGTTAAGTTTAAATAGCTAAGTTATCGTTGTTGTTATTGAACCCTGTAGCTCCCTTCCAGCTCTACCATCTTCTCTGCTAGTTCTCAAGCATCACTGTATTATCAGGCAGAGAAATGCGCTAAAGTGAAATACAAAGAGCATGCTATACAAAAGTGAATAAGGAGGATATATTAATTGAGGTTCTCTGGTTACAAGTGATGGATGAATGTAAACAAAACAATAATTGCAATGTTTGACAAAATTTGGAAGAACATGAAATTCAAATGGAAATTGATGGGAAATTCTGCTCTTTCTCTGCTCTTGTGAAAAAAGTCATAGATTTATTCCCCAATCAACATCACAATCCCTGGACCACATTTAGTTCTTTCCCTGTAATAAGACTCCACAACCCATGCAGATCCAGCAATAAAAATTTTGTTGTTGTTACTGTTGCTGTTGTTGTTGGGTTTTTTTGGTACCAGGGATCGAACTCGAGTCCTTACGCTTCGCTCTGGCAGAACCACTGAGATAAATCCCTGGCCCTGCAAAATAAAGTTTTGATGCTATGGTGGAGAGCAGAACTGGGTTTGAACTTCTCAGGACCCAATCGAATTGCAGTTTTTCAGAGTACTAGACTTATTCAAGAAAGAGCCAAGAGAAGAAACTGTCCCCTGGATTGCATCATTGATACCCAGCAGGATGATGAACTCGAGACCCTGCATGCGCCTTGTTTCCATAGGCCTCTGACACAGACAGCGTGTACCCAAGAAAAGCTCACCTCTGGACAAAAGCACACCGTGGAGACACCTGGTGATGGAGCAGTGAGGTCCATGAAGAGCAGAAAATTTCAGGGTTGAATGTTAGATACTATTAACATGATGCTGGTACCATGAAAAGAGCTTGGGCTTTGAAAATGGAATTGGCTTGAATCTCGGCTCTACTGCTTACTAGTTGTGAACTTTTCTAAACTGACAATTTCTCATTTGTTAAATATGAATAGTGATACCTCCCTCACAGGGACTAGTGGAGACTAATGAGCTAATTTAATTATAAATGTTATATTAAACTCTGTAACTCCTTTTCATCACTGCTATCTTCTCTTTAATTCTAAAGCATCATGTTATTCATTCATTAATCTATCCATATATCAATTCAATATTTATTAAGTGCCTGTCTTCAGTAAATATACAATATATTGAGACTATTGATATGAATAAGATAGGTTTCCCTACCTTCTAGTTAATTAAATTAAGTCAAGAATGATAAAATGATTATGAAATACAGCATATGGAGAAGTTCATAGAAGTGCAAATATAGTTCCTTAAATCTGTATACTACTTTTTATTTTTATACCCAGTACCATAGTCCCCCTTCTCCATGATTTTAGTGTCCATGGTTTCAGTTACTTGTGGTCAACTGTGGTTCAAAAATATTAGATGAAAAATTCCAGAAATCACTCATAACTTTTAAAATGTTCACAGTTCTGAGTAATGTGACAAAATCTGGAGCTGTCTTGCTCTATTCTACCAGGATACGAATCATCCCTTTGTCTACCTATCCAGGCTGTGCACAGCACCCAGCCCATTGTCATTTAAAAGCTTTCTCAGTCATTAAATCCATTTTAATGTACTACAGGGCTTGGGTTTAACCAACACTTATTTTGCTTAATAATGACCCAAATATTAGTGATATTGGCAATTCAGGTATGCTATAGGGAAGCCATAAGTGCTTCCTTTAAGTGAAAAAGGTAAAATTTAATAAGGAAAGTAACTTATACACTGAAGTTACTAAGATCTGTAGTAAGAATGACTCTTCTGTCAATGAAGTTCTGAAAGAGGAAAAAGAAATTTGTACTAGTTTTGCCGTCACACTTCAAACTACAAAAGTTAGAGCCAAAGTATATGATTAAGGGCTTAGTAAAGATGAGAAAATCACTAAATTTGGCTAAATATGTATGGGGGAAAACATAATGTGTACAATATAATAATGTTCAGTGCTATTTATGGTTTTAAGTAACCACTGGGAATTGTGAAATGTATCCCTGCAGATAATGGGGAACCACTTTCACTAAATTATCAAAGCAACCATATGAGGTATGCTGTCACTCATAATTTCCTTAGAAAAAACTATGATGGTGTGCCAGTAGCATACCTAAAATGTACAGATGGTGAGGCACAGGAACAACTCCGACTTTGCATGTCACAGAGTGGCATGGACTATCAAGAGTTCACAGATGAGGGAGGGGGAAAATAATATGTTTTGACATTAGTTTCAAATAATCAGAGTAATAAAGAAGCTTTGACCTTTGCAACCAAACCATCAGTTTGGTTGCCCACTGAAGGAAAATAAGAAAGGAGTGAACCAGTTAATACAACACGCTGTAAGCATGAACATCAGCAAAGGAGTTAGTTCGGGAGCCCGCAGTTTGCTGTCTGGGCAGAAATGTCTAGAGTAAATCATGAGTAGCTGAGCCATATCAAGGTGCTCATAATTTTTCTTTTCAACGTGCTAGAGATTTTGCACCTTGTTGCATTCCCATAAACCATTTAGAATTCTGACATGTCCCCAGTATACACAATGAATCTCGAGTCAATTGCATGGCTCACATTTATATCTTATCTTTGTTTGGGGCATTAAGATGGTCTTCGACTTGCAAGCCCTACATTTCCTTGAGGTATATATTATCTATGATTTGCCCAGGGTGATGTAGCCAATATGCCAAGAAACCCGCCAGGAGAAGCCAGGTCTTGAGATGTCAGTTCTGATGCCTGTGAATCACATTATGTTGCACTCACTACCAGATGCTGGAGGCAGGGAAGGACGCCTGAGTTCCTGGGTACCCTGCGTGGGTCTGACCTGCAGAGAGAAATCTCCCATCATGATGTGGACCTTTCCCTCTTAGTTTTCTCTCTTCATTAGGGCCAAACTAGCCAATTTTTCAGTTCCTTTAGTTTTGAGGAGTGAGATAAATATGTACCTCACAATTGTGGTGGATCGGTGGGAGAGAAATGTGGAGAGGTAGGGGTCCTTCAGGATCCTAAGAGGCTGCCTAGCCCACCCATGGGCACAGTGATCTCTGCTGGCTGTCCCAGGGAGATATGATGCCAAGCTGGCCTTGCCAAAAGCCACCCTTACCATGGAGGAGACCCTCCACTTGGATTAATGGTGGGGCTTGGAGTACTAGAATAGAGCTAAACTTTGGAGCTGATTGCCTACACTGGGCCACTTGCAAGGTGTATGTTCTAGGCAAGCCCCTTTTCTTCCCTGAACCTTAGTTTTCTCATCCACCAAATGGGGATGATGATGGTAATAACATATATGCTGTGCTGCAAGATTGTTAGGAGACACAAATGAGTTCGTTTATGCAAATATACATTGTCAACTGCAAGGGTAAGTAAATGCTTGTTCTCACTATCTTTATTATTCTTATTAACAGGTGAGGATTGGGATCATATGAATGTCTTAGAGATCCTATGAGGCACTTTCAGAAATGCTCTGGCCACAGAAAAGCTTTGTGCAAAATACAGTCACAGAGAGTCCCTCAACCAGGGACAGCAGAACATTTTGGCCTTCAAGATTGGCTTTTGTTTTTTGGGTTTTTTTTTTAATCCGAAAGAAAGTGTTAAATGGTTGTAGAAGGAAGAATAGGTAAAATGGGGGGACAAAATGGGGCATTTTCCCAGCTGGGCAGGAGAATTCTGATTGAGTACAATCAATGCCACCAGCCTGCTAATGAGACCCAATCAGGCGGGGCGATTAGAGATATTCTTCAAGGAAAGAAGCCTGACAGCTGCAGGGAAGTTTCTGCTTTTCTAGAGGAAAGAATGCTAGAGAGGCAGAGTAGTGTGGTGCGGGAGGGGGAGAAAGGGGAAATGGTACCAACATAGCAGGAGCACCACCCAGTTCTTCCTTGAAGTCAAAGAAGAAAGGAGGGTAAAATTCTCCAGAGAGAGCTACTGTCTCCATTCTCTGAGCCACTGACAGTCAAGGTCATTTCCTCTGCTTTCTGGCATCTGCCTGGGTCAGGGATCCAGGGTTCCACAGCACTTTTTCTTAAGACAAGCATGGCTTAAGCCCCTCACAATGAACCAGCTCATATCTGCAATGCCTGTTATGGCTTACTAAGCTTCCGCATGTACAAGATTGCATTTTGGATCCCCAGAAACCATTGAAGACAAGAATTTTTATCATCTCCCCCATTGGAAGGGTGAATTTAGTACAGCTCATTTCATTTCATATTTATTGAGCCTCAACTATGAACACAGTAGTCGTGTTAGAGTTAAAAATCTTACACAGTGTCTGCTTCACAGTCTAGTGAGAGACACATACTACAGCATTTCCATGGTGTGTGGTAACTCCTCCTTGCAGTAGAATTGGCAACTAATAAGTGTAAGAGGAATTATTTAGTGTAAAAAGTCATTTCACAAAATAGCAAAATAATCATTGATTGAGGCAAGAATCATCAATAGATGTTAAAACCATTTAGTGCAAATTGGATAAGGAGTAGCATATTTATTATCTTAAAATATCAATCTCAAAATATCTTCCTATTGATTACTAATTAATTAACAAGAAGGAAATAAGCTTACAGTAGAGACAGTAGGAAGACAACACAGAATCAAGTTATCAAAGTAAATAAGAGCCAGAGTAGGACAAATTGATACCATGTCCCTCTTGGTTAGCACACTGAAGAGGACACAACATAATTTTTGTAGTTCTCCACCTCAAAATGCTTAATATGAAATTAAATATGAGAGAACAATCACACATATCTAAACTGAGTGACATTCTACAAAACAACCCAGCTGCACTCTTTAAAACTTTCTGTCATGAAAAGCAAAGGCTGAAAAATTGTCCCATATTAAAAAGATTGAAGAAACATCACACTGAACACAATGTGAGATAGTGCATTAGTCTGTCTATCAGAAAAAGAACTGCTCTATAGGACATTTTGGAAACAATTTGGCAAAGTTTGGATGTGAACTATATAATAACAGAAAGCTGTTTGAAGTAAATGAGTATGTGGCAGAATTCGTCTATCTATTTTACATCTACACATTGATGTCTGAAAAGTTTGCCATGCTTAACTCTTGATTTCTCCCACTCCCAAGCCCCCAAACCTGTAACTTTTTTATTTCCCATATGGGCCAGTGTCACTACCATGCACCCAGCTGCGTAGGTCAAATACCTAGAAGATTATCTTTGATTTCCCTCTTTCTGTTACTCACCACAGCCTAACTATCAACAATTTCTTATGGTCAGAAATCATACTGAGAACTACTAACACGGAGCTAAGATCCTTAAATTCAATGGGTATAATGGGACCATGGTAACAAGACCTAAGTAGTGGCAAAGTCCAAATAGGTATAGTTACTGTACTCAACAGCAGAATCAAAGCAATCAGAGTTATATGACCTTAGAGATCTATGGCATTAGCTAGTTGATCATGGTGTCTCTAGAAAAGAAATAAATATGTTCTAAGTCTATTACCTAGTACTAAGTCATTACCTAATCTGTACAAGCAGAAGAGTTCTAGGTCTAGGGAAGAGAAATCTGATTTTAATCAGATTAGTCAGTTCCCAGGCTTGAACCTGTTTATAGACTCAGAACTCTTCGACTGAAAGGGACTCCAGGTTGCTTCTACGGAAACACCTTGCTATACTGCCAAAACTGCATACGGGTAATCTTTCTCCCAGACTTCTCCAAAAGAATCTGTAACCATTTACCAATGTAACTATAAAGAAAAGAGAAACAGCCACTGTATTCAGGGATTATTGGACTTTGGCTCTTACCTGACACTAATTCCTAGAGATCCAAAAGGTCACTGTGGTCAACCAATTGGAGTAGGATCTTATATAAGCTAGATAATCAATCATATTTTAGCTCCAATCTGTGTCACAGTGTGACTAGTAGATTCTCGAAACCATCTTGTAGTTATATTATTAGTTCTGCAATGCATAGTTGGAACAGACATACCCAGCAACTTGCAGAATGCTCTGTCATGTGGAGACAAGGCTATTATGGCAGGACGCATCAAGTAGAAGTCACGAGAACTGCATATACCTGTAGAAGCAGTGAACTAAAGGTCTATAAAGCAATCCTGGAGGACATCCAAGATTACTACTATAAAAGAGAGAAAGTAACATCTCTTTATGACCTTTATTAAGGGTCATGACAAAAAGATTAACAAAAAGCAAGCTTGACAAATATATGAAAATATACTTATGAAAAACTTCAGAAATGAACACCTAGAGTTTCAGGGAAAACTATATTTTTGTGCTCTGATAAAAGAAGTATATAGTTGTAGAGAAATATAATTGGATAAAAAGATAGTATGACTGAACAGTAATAACTAGGGGAAATGAGCAAGGCTTATTTGTTCAAATTCTTCTTGGTCTGTAGGTATAAGACAAAGCCTCTCTGAACCTCTCTTATGACCAACTTTTAGGCAAGGTAAGCCAGATAATTCCTTTATGATCACACTTCAGGGGATAAAGGAGAGAGAAAGTCAGACTGAGCGTCTTGCTTCTGTAATTTCCTCAGATGCTAAGGTGTCATCTTCTGGGGTATCTTATTCTAAAACCCAACAATGCCACCATTAAGGATGTGAAAGATACATGGGGTAGTAATTCCCACCAGATTTCTGTTTAACACCTTTGCTGAACCCAGAGATTTCAGAGAATGACAGTAAATTAGCATAATTGTCATAAACTTAGTTTATCATGTCAGCTAGATAGTGATACAAAAACGAGCTGGGACAAAGGTCTCCAGAAAGCTATAGATGTTCTAAATAAATATCTAATATATGGCTTTATTTTTCCTGTAGCCAGGATTCATGTACCTAGGAATCAAGAAGTAGACAACCATGAATGGCTCCACTAACTACTAGTCCAAGTGATCCATGAAAAAATGTCTGCTTCTCATCTCTATCTAGAAGTTTCCAGAGAGAGCAATACTTCTACCAGTAGGAGAACAATGATTCCATTGATATGATACTGTACCCAGCCACTTTGGGTTTCTGGTTCCCCTGAATCAACAGACAAAAGGGGATTACCATGCTAGTTGGAATGATCTTAGTTACCAAGTGGAATTTGGATTGGCATTACACAATTAAGATAAGAAAAAGTATTTCTGGAAAACAGAAAATCCCATACAGCCTCTCTTACTACACCTCTCCTGTGCCCTGGGACTAAAGTCAATGGAAAACGACAGTAACTAATTTTAGGAATATGTATCTGCTAATGTCAGAGACTCTTCAGAAATGAAGGTTTGAGTTGCTTCACCAGGCAAAAAGCCAAGATCAGCTGAAGTACTTCCTGAAGGTAAAAGAGTGCAGAATGGGTGGTAGAAGAAGCTATGACTATGTGACCATTGTAGAAACACAGACTGCAATAGTTATGTTATTCTTATTTTGTCATGAATATGTATATATGTCATATGTGTGAAAAAAGCTTGTTAGGTGATTTGTCATTGTACAAACATCATAGAGAGTACTTAAGTAGACTAAGATATCTATACTGCAATTAGGTAATATGATCCTATGGGATCACCATCATATTTTCAAGTCTGATATGACCTGAATGTTATGCAGAACTGCACTATATACTGGAAACAATGATGGAACAAGGAGGAACTCAAGAAGTTACCACAACACCAAAGATTTTTAAGGTGTGGGAGAAGAGTCTACATCATGTTCTTTTTTAATTGATTTATCTTGATCCTGTGAAAAACTGATTGATTGTGACTGATGATGATATACTTACTATAAACTTAACCAGATGATAGTTGGAATGGCAGCTGATGGGACAGATGTGGTATCTGTAAACTAACTCAGCTTGGAATATAAGTGTTGATCTACAAAATTTATAATCCCCATTAGTGAAAAAAGATTTTTTAAAGTTTGCATTTACATGGTGAAGGCAACAGTACACTGGCACAATATTTTCCAACAGCTCTGCTAACTCTTTGTTATAGTGCATTCCATAGGACTTTATTCATCTTAGCATTCTGCAGACCACCAAAGCAGGCCACCATGACTGTACTTGGTGAGCAGAAGTAGATGGAAACCTACATGAGAGCTTTTTGAACATTCGTGAAGGAATTTTTTTTTTCAATTCATCATAGACTAACACTTCTATAAACTTTTATAAGAATGAATTACTAGATAAATGAAATTTTTAAAACAAAATGATTTTAAATTAGACTCAACAGATATAAAATAACATTTCAATAATCAGGAAAAATATAGGGAAAAGATTATAAAACTGTACACATTGTTCATTCAAAGTGTATATTAGTCTATCCACCTAAAAGTCATTATTATACTCAAAACTTTTTGTCATTCTTTATTTATAACCAAACATTTATGAGTAAAATATTGATTTTCCATATTTAAATACCTTTAAACACCTTTGCTTCTTGCTTATAAAATTATCTAAACTGATTTAGATTGATGATCCAGTTCACAAGGAATAACATATATTCAAACCATTTCTATGATTTATTTTCATAACATTAACAGAGTAGAGAAGCCAATCTAGATACTACAGAGAAAAAATTTTTGTTTTCAACCTTTATACAAAATGAAACAAGTGATGCTATATTTTCATAATCATTCTTATTTTTTATTAGCCAATACTTTATCTTATAAAATTATACTAAAGCTTAGATTCTTTTTTATTTTTTATTTTTTTAAGAGCAGAAAAAAATGAGAACCAAGACCTGTCATATAAAGGTAAAAGATCCCAATAATGAATGTAACTGCACTGTATACCTAAAATGTACCAATAAACTCAAAAAAAAAAAAAAAAAGAGTAGAAAAAGTTTATTGAGAGAAAGATAGTTTCTGTCTAAGAGAGATAGAAAGGGAACCAGAAAGTGGGTTGCCCACCCCCACTTCCCAAAGATGTTTTATACAGCAAAGCCATATGGCAAGGTGGGTACAAAGTGGGACAAAACTATAAGACCCAGTGGAAAATTACAAGGTGGGACATAAGGTGGGGTAAGACCATGACCAATCAAGAGGATTACAAATACAGTCACCCAGCTAATATTGATTAAATGGGAATCAAATGGGAGAGCAAGTCAAGTAGCAAGAGTACAAGGGTTAAGACCTTGGCCCCCAACCCAGGTGATTGATACCTATTTAGGATATCAATCACTGCTATTTATCCCAAGGGGAAGCACAAGGGTATAGTAGTTTCTCTCCTTTTATAATTCTGGCCTTCAGTAAATGTGTCTTGATGGTCTTTCATGTTGGCTCCTCATGGGCTGGCCCTGTCTAACTGCCTACAAGATATCTAATTAACTTACCTATCTGCAATATTCCCCCCTCTGAAGATATACCCCTAACTGCTGTGAGGGGGTAAAGGGTGACATTTGTTCTGGCTAATTCTGGCTGAAGAATTGTGACCAGCAGTCAGAGTTACTCTACAGAAGGTCTATCTAAAGCCCCTAGATACGTGCCTTGTCATCTTGATACCTGTATAGCTTTTGAGTCTGGAGAAGACAAAGCCAAAGAAATAGTTAAGAAGGCATGGGCCAAATTATAAGGTCAGCAGGATTGCTATGAATATAGCCCACAAAGAGGATAAGGAGAAGTTGTAAGGGACTTTAGAATCCAACATAGAAGTTGTATTGTGTAGTTTAGCAGTTATGAGCTGTTTACAAGGTCAATCTGATGACTCCCTATAAAAGAAGTCTAGCACATTTGTCATTCCATTTGTATGACTGCTTGGAGATTGGCAGCCTCAAAGATGTAGGATCCTGTAGGAAAGTTTCCTTTGTGTCCTGGATCTTTGTTGACCTTGAGGAGCCAGGACTAAAATATTGGCTGTCCTCATAGCCCAGTTATGTTTCTAGTTTTGGTCTCCAAACATTCTGGAAGATTTGTCTTGAAATACAGCAGCCACAAAGGAGGGAAATGCCTTGAACTCTGACCATTAATCTCTGTGGAAGGCCTCCAAAATCATATAGCGGGGAGAGATGTAACTCCCAAACCTGCCAGATATCCAAAATTCAAGTTCATGTTCTCTAATATTGAAGAATGAATTCTAGGAACAATGGAGGTTAAGAGTAGGAAAATTTTATTGAGAGAAAGATAGCTTCTGTCTAAGAGAGACAGAAGGGGGACCAGAAAGTGGGTTGCCCCTCGATTATTTTTAATAAAATCTAAAAATTCATAGTTTTACACCAGGAGTTTAATATGACAAAATAACCTTAAAATGTCACATGTCATATATATAACTAATATGCAGCTTACAAACAATGCAATTCCTCATGTGAATTACACAACAGCCAAAGAATTTAACCTGGTTAAATAAAACAAATCCACTGATCATGAATTTAGACATCAAGATGATGTTACATTACCATAAAATTTTCTAAAACTTTTTTTAAAAATAACTGCAACAAATAAAAGAAAGGGCTGGAGATTTAGCTCAGTGGCACAGTGCCTGCCTGGCAAGTGCAAAGTCCTGAGTTCAATTCTCAATAACAACAACAACAAAAATACAAGAAAAATTTCATGAAGATTCAGATTTCTGATATGTGGGGGTTTTAGGAATCCAATGGCCTGATACATACTGGGACATTACCTCTAAGATAAATGGTAAGTTCTTGCATCTTGTACCACCTACTTCTAAGAGAAAAGCATGTCTTCACGATATAGACTGTACTGGGAGTATTGCTTTAATCCATTATTGATGGTATTGGAGGCTTTCAAACAAACACTTTCTACAGTATATTCCAGATGTGGGTGCAAGTACTTATGCCACTCTAGGGCCAAAAGAGGTACCCAAAGTTTATAAGGAAAGTCTTCTAAGCATCAAGAGGAAAGACCCTTGACATACTACAAGCACCTAGTACAAACTGAGCTCATGTAAAATCAAGGAATTATATAGCCAGTGTTGTCCATTGTGATCTGAGTATTATAAGATCCACCAACTTGTAAGTTAAGTGGGAACAATAACAATCTATCATATAATGGGCATAAAATATTTTGGATTGAGCCAGAACAGATCTAGAAGACACAAGTGAATGACTAAAAGAAACAACTGTTCTTTCTCTACTCAAATTTCTGACACTAAATGGATTTCTTCCCCACCAAAAGCCAACTACCCAACTCTCTAGGCACCAAGTGGTGGCCTACTACTCATTTCAATCTGACACTATCTATTGAGAGTTTGCATCAAATCTCACAGGTTAAGGGCTCAGTCCCAAAAGACTGTCTATATTTTGGATGTCAAGCATGCATTAAGATATCTGATCCAAACAGCTACACATAGGGGATTCCACAACCTTTTTCTCCAGTTAGATGATTTACTAAAATAGCTCACAGAACCCAAGGAAACACATTCCTTACTATAATCGTTTTATTATAAATGATATAGTAAAACATACAAATAAACAACCAAATAAAGAATTACACTGGGCAAGGAATGTAAAGAGATGCAGGGCTTCTGTGCCCTCTCCAGGTACCATTTTCCTACCACTTTGAGGGGTTGATTACTCACAAGCTCTTTGTTTAGGGTTTTTATGGGATTTCCACTATACAGATATGTTTGCTTAAATCATTGACTTGTTGGTGAATAAACTCAATGTCTCAATTCTTCCTTCTCTAAAGGTTAAGGGGTGGGGCTGAGAAAGTTCCTACCCCCTAAGCACAGTTTGGTTCCTCTGGCAATCAATTCCCAACCTGAAGCTATCTAGGGGGCTTTAGCCACCATTATTTTATTCATATATATTTTTTAATTCACTCATCACTCTGAAGAATCCAAGGATCTTAAATGTTCTATAACAGGAACTCGGGGAAGTGACAAAATGCATACTTATAATTATGTCACAATTACATTAGTAGGGCACCCTTCCATGTCTCCTACCTCTATTCAGTGATATTTGTCCTTCAGTTCACATTTATTACTTGAAAGTTCATATTAACTATGACCAACTAGGGAAAAAGAAAGACCTGAAGTTGGTTTGTAAAAAGTGCAATATGTTAGTATTAACCAAAAATTGAGCCGGGCGTGGTGGCGCATGCCTGTAATCCCAGCACTCAGGCAGGATCACTGTGAGTTCGAGACCAGCCTGGGCTACATAGTGGTTCCAGGTCAGTCTCAACTACATAGTGAGACCCTGTCTCAAAAAAAAAAAATTGAACTTAGATTAAAGCCCTACTTAAAAATGACTAAAGGACATTTCCCAGTGGTAAATATTTGCAGGGGCAGAGAGGGAACATTATCCTTTGTCATTCAATACACAGAGAGGAAAAGAAAACTGAGTTATATATATACACCAACACCTGAATGGGAAATGGCTTAATGGTAAGGAGCCTGGAAGGAGCACAGTTGGAAGATCAGAAACAAGGTAGTCTGGGGCACAGATACATAAATACAGCTATGGGAATAGGCATAAAGAATGCAGACTTTGTTTCTTCTCATGCCCACCAAAGATGACCCATGACCAAAGAAACTCTCAACATTGGGCATATTTGTCCCATAGAATGAGCCACCCTGTCTCCTCAACCAATACTGATACGATGATCCCAAAAACAGAGTAACAGTGGCTAGAGAGATAAAAGCTACACGTGGGACCCAAAGCACAGGCTCCCTTTCACCATGATCGGTTTGGCTCTTTCTCCTGATGTATACCTGATATATACCAGAAGCAGAGATCCACCTGGAACCTTCAATACAGGACAACTTCTAAAGGAGAACAGCAGCCACTTGGAGACATTCGGTTATATCAGATCCCTTTTATCCTAGAGGGGACATCAATTTGTCCTTACTAGAACTGATACTTTAGCTTTGAGTTTGCCTTCTGTCTTCATCCACTGTCTGCTATTATAATAGAGTATTAGAGTCTAATTATAGTATGAGTAATGTATAAAGAACAAATGATTATTTGACACATAGTTCTGGATTCTGGAAGACCAAGCACATGGCACCAGTATTAACCCATTTGTTCTGTCTCTGTAGCTCTCCCCTCATGACTTACTCACCTCTTAAAAGTTTTATCTCTTAATACTATTGCAATAGCAATTAAATATCAATATGAATTTTGGAGGGGTCATTCAAACAAAACACCTTCCTTGCCTCTACTCAAAAGCTTATAGCATCTAAATATTAAAACAGAAACACTAAACTTGCTGGAAGGTAAGTTAGGCAGAACTCTGGAAGACATTGGCATAGGAAAAAACTTTATGAACAAATCCTCAGTAGCACAGGAACTAGCAGATAGAATCAACAACTGGGATCTCATCTTATTAAAAAACTTCTGTACTTCAAAAGAAACCATCAACAGAACTAAGACACAACCTACAATGTGGGAAAAAATTTTTACCAGCCGTTCCTCAGACAAAGGACTATTATCAAGAATATATAAAGAACTCAAAACAATCACCCCCCCAAATATAAAGACCCGATTCAAAAATGGCCATCCGAAATGAACAGACATTTATCAGACAAAGAAGTCAAAGCAGCAAGTAAATATATGAAAAAGTGTTCCACATCACTGATCATTCGAGAGATGCAGATGAAAACAACACTGAGATTCCACCTCACCCTACAAAGAATGGCTGCTATCAAGAAATCACACAATAACAAATGTTGGCAGGGTTGTGGGGAGAAAGGAACCCTTCTCCATTGTTGGTGGGAGTGCAGACTGGTGCAACCACTACGGAAATCAATATGGAGATACCTCAAAGAGCTTGGACTGGAGGTTCCATTTGACCCAGCCATCCCTCTGCTGGGTATCTTTCCAAAAGAACTAAAAGAATCATATCACAGAGAAGTATGCGCACCCATGTTTATAGTGGCACAGTATGTAATAGCTAAAACTTGGAAAAAGCCTATTTGCCCATCCGTTGGAAACTGGATAAAGAAGATGTGGTTTTTCTATAAAATGGAATATTACTCAGCCACAAAGAATGATAAAATAGATTCATTCATAGGAAAATGGATACATATTGAAGATATACTCCTAAGTGAAATAAATAAGACATACACGTGTAAACACCGAATAGTTTCTCTGGTGTGAATAATCTGCAATAATACAGAAGATCCTAATAAGATTACTGACATTGTGAAATGGGAAGAGAGGAGCTAAAGGTATAGGGAAGGTGGTATGGGTAGAGGAAGGGTAATAAGGGAAAAGAAAAAATGTGAGATAATGAAAACATGGAAATAAAGTGGTTGTAGATGGGGAGGGGAGGAGGGGGTAAAGGGAGGGCAGGGACAAGGGGAAAAAATGAGAACCAAGACTTATCATATAGAGGTACAAGATCCCAACAATGAATGTAACTATACTGTATCCCTAAAATGTACCAATAAACTCAAAGCTGAAAAAAAAACTTATGCTTGATTTATCAACATTATGCACATTGCTTTGGGTCAAAGATCTCACTTTATAACACAGAAGGAGAACGAACTGGCACATGGCTATGACCACAGGGTCAACTTGTCTAACCAGGTACTCCATCTCCAGAAATAGCAAGTTTCTGAATACTAAACTGACCTATTAAAGTTCCAGCTAAGACTCCAGCTAAGGTTCTGTACCCTATGGACTGTGTTACTATTTTCTAAGATGTACTACATATGCTAAAATAAAGGCCTATTTGTGCTGTTATGACCCCAGTAGCTAGAGTTCATAAAAGCAAAAGGAAATTGGTGTAGTCACCATAACTTTCTGTAACCACATGCAGAGTTTATCCTTTCTAATTCTACAATACTGCACCATGCCAGGTTAGAGGCCTGTTCCCAGGGACAGAATATCTGTTTTGGGGAACTAAGTAAGGGTTCACTGAACTGAAAGCTATGACTATTATCTGGCTACTTTGGGCTCTCCATGCCAATGGACCAATGAAGAGGAAAGTATTCATTTAATGGTAGGATAAATCCACCCTGACTTCCATGAGGAGTCAAGGTTATTGCTATACAACAAAGGCAGTGAGGAGGAATGGGGTGCTGGGAGATGTGCTAAGACTTGTTTAATGGAATGTGGAGAAGGAGCAGAAGTAGGGCTTTTCTTCATAAATTACTAAACTTTTCTCCCTGCATCTTGTATTTACTCTGAATAAGAGCCATGGAGTGAGCTTCTGTTGATGTAAAAATGTACACACCCTGCCACCCTTGAGGACTAATTTAAACTTGTCCTTAAGTATATATTTTCAAGTTAAGAAAAATAACACAAGGAAGCCAGATCTAAGTGCCAAGAAAATTAGTTATATAGTCATACTGGGCTAGTAGAGTTCCTAAAGAAGAAATAATTCTCTCTGGAGGCTCATGTAGGCAAGTACCACCTGCAGAGTGTGAGCTTGAGGTTGACTTTACCGATACTCATTGTCTTATGCACTAGAAGAAGGGGTTGGTAAAAGGCTTTCCTTGCAGATACAGGGAATGACCTTTCATTTGAGCCTGGCTCTTGTACCTGCTGTGAAGCTCGAAGCATATTTCTGTGTCATGTGAATGCTCACCAAGGATCATCCAGAGTAGATAAGACTCTGGATAATCAGAGCGAGAGCTAAATTTTTTTGGATGAACTCTTTCCCCAAACACCTGAGTGCTTACTAAAGTGACCTGAGTATGAAGTGGCCATGGCAGCATGATGGATAGAGGTTATTCATAGGATTGCCAACTTGAACTTCCTCTCACCAAGGCTGACTTGTTTATCACTGTTGCCAAGTGCCTTACCTGCCAAAAGCAGAGAACAGTACTAAGCCATCTATATGATACCATTTCCCATGGGTCCAGCCAGCCACTGATTATACAAGCTATACGGGTTGATTATGCTGGCTCTTATCTATCATGGAGGGGGCAGAAAGTTACCCTCACTATAACAGACACATATTCTGGTTTATGGATTTGCCGTCCTTGCTTGTAATGCTTCTGCTAGCACCACTTTTTGTGGGCTTATGGAATGTCTTATTCACCATGATGGTATTCCTCACAACATTGCTTTTAATCAAGAAATTCATTTCTCAACAAAAGAAGTGCGGCAATGGGCTTAGGCCTGTGGAATTCACTCTTATTATATACCTCATCACCCAGAAGCAACTGGCCTAAAAGAATGGTAGAATGAACTCCTAATACCTACATTGTGATCCCAGGTAGGTGACAGCCCACTGAAATAATGAGGTTATGTCACACAGAATACACTATATACTTTGAGTTAAGGACCCATACACAGTGCTATTTCTCCAATAGGTAGATCACATATATCTCAGAATCAAAGGGTGGAAGCACAAGTGACTCCTCTCATCATTGTACCTAATAACTCCTCCACAAAAGTTTTGCTTCCCATCACTGCAGTTTTGAGCTCCACTACTCCGGAGGTCTTGGTTCCCAAGGGAGAAAAGCTTCTATCAGAAAAAACCAAGAATGGCTCCACTGAACTAGGAATTGAGACCCCTCCCTGGCTATTCTGTGTTCCTTGTACCACTGAATCAACAGATAAGAAAACAAGATTACTCTTCTAGTTCAGGGTCATTGATCTCAAGAGGAAATATGGGTCCAAGAATGACTATGTCTGAAGCCCAGGAGATTCACCTCACCCTACTTCCATGTTCAATAGTAAAAGTTAATGGAAATTATAGTAACCCAAAATACACAGGAACTCTATGGATTCAGACCCCTGAGGAATGAAGCTTTGGGTCTCACCCAAAGAAATGCTTACCAGGTGACATCCTGGCAAGGGTGATATAACACAAATGAGTAACTGGAAAAGGGAAATTTTGCACATTTACTCACTTTATGACCAGTTATATCAGCAAGAATTATAACAGTGATGGATATTTTCTCCTTTCTGTATGTAGATTATTTTACTTTCTGGCTCCTTTCTCTTATTACGTTATACAAGTTGTTAGGAATTAACTTTGCAATTTACTTTTGTAGGGGGTGGGGATCCTGGTGATTTGATCCAGCCGGGGCTTTTCACTGATTTCACTGGGCTACATCCCTAGTTCACCACTTTTGTTTTTCCTCTCTCTCTCCCCCTCCCTTCCTCCCCACTCTCTTTGTTTTAATTTTGAGACAAATTTTTGTTAGGTCAAAAAGTTGCCTAGGTTGGGCTCAAACTTTGCTTTATATAAAAAAAATATTCAGATGATAGAACTGTGACTTCCTTAGAGAATCATTAATATGGCCTAATAACAGATAGTGTGGTTGCCTCCCAGAAATGGATACAAGGACCATTGAAATTTTGCATCTCTTCATTTTGGGAAAAGGATGAGAATGTTTCTTTGTAAAGATGGTTGTATCTTGTTTGATGAAAGAACAATTGTTCTTAAGGATGTAGGAAGTTCAAATCTGTGTAGAAAAGAATATATGGGAGTTGAGTATCTGTGTTAGTTACTTTTGTCTCATTACTGAGACAAAATACTCAACACCCACAGTTAAAGGAAGGAAGGTTTTTCCAGCCTACAGTTCATAGAGGTTTAAGTCCATCATCAGCTGGCTCCAAGGCAGGATAGCAGAAGGGCAACAGCTCATGGTAGCAGAAGGAAGGCAGCAGAAGCACCAAGAGTGACCTTAACCACATCTTAACCTCATCTTTCTGCCCTTTTTATCTTATTCAGACTAATTAGGGCCAATAGCATTCACGGCCTTAATCCTAGTGCCCTCGGGTCCAGCCTTACCATGAATCAATCACACATTCTAGATTTCACCAAGTCTGGAAAAGCATCCAAACAGTATCCAAAGAGGTAATCTGTCAAAACCATTGTCTCCTGAATTTGAACCAATCCTTCTAAATTTTATTTCACAATACTAGGGTTTCTGCTTTGCTACTGGGGTTTCTGGTTTAGCTCCCTATTGATAGAGATCTGCTAACTGAAACTACTGGAGGAAGACTATAGAGCTGAAAAGGAATGCATAATTGGGTCCTTTCTGCTGAAGTCCTGTTTATTTCCTTTGACTGTTAGAATCGTTTGCCCATGAGTGGCAATGTGTTTCACAGCAGAAGTTGAATACAGTTGAAAGTTTTTGCAGTATAGCCTCACTCTACCCTGTCAACTAGCTGGAACCTCTATTCAGAAGGTTTGAGCTCCAACTCTGGGAACCATGAGTCAAACTTAGAGACCCAAGCTCCAGCCAAGTAGCTCTCCCTCAGAGGTTTAACTTTTAGCAAAATGGGTTCCCCCAATTCTAAGGATGGTGGCTATTTCCCCAAGTTGCTATTTCCATGATATTGTAGTGTTCTCTCTTTTCCTTTTAGTGAGTTAACAATTCTTGGCTATTTTGGAGTCTTTTGAGCGAGTGCTCCTTATTTAAAATGTTTAAAATATCTTCTGTGTCTTGGTTAGACCCAGACTAATGCATGTCTCAAGACATAAGGATCTGTACAATGAGGCAGTGGGACAAAGGCCTTCACCGTGTCATCACAAGCCCTCATACAAGTCTGACACCAGCCTCACACATTAAGCTCCTTCCACATCCCATCTGACTGCACTTCCCCATACACCTGTGATTTCTGCTTCTTTATTTTCACCTCTTCTGGGAGCCATTACAAATCTATCCCTTCGTGGTGAAAGGGCACATAACGAAGATGGAACCAGAGGCACAGCGTGGGCCAGGCATTGAGTAGAACCCCAAGAATGTAGCTTTTTTTAGTTTTTTTAGACAGGGTCTCACTAGGCATTTCAGGCTGTTCTTGAACTCACTTTGTAACCCAGGCTGGCCTCGCATTGTCAACAATCCTCCTGCCTCAGCTTTCGATTGCTGGGATGGTGTCTGACACCATGCTCTGGCAAGAATGTGACTTTAGACTGTTCAGAGTGAGAGGAATTTTAAACAGAAGAATTAATTATATGGCAACAATGGCACTTCAGGCAATTTGTCTGGAAGCCATATTAGAGTGCTCTCCCAGCCTGAAATTTCTCCTTCCTATTCTATCCTTAAAGAAAAGGTGCCCTCAAAGAGGAACCCCTTCCTTCCTCTCCTTAGCCTGTTAGTGTCCCTCTGAGGGAAAACTCACACCATTTCTCCACCCAGAAGAAAATCCTACACCTCCATCATCACTGCTATCCTTGCCACCGTTGCATTGCATGGGTTACCAGAAGTGTGTGGGGTAAGTTAACCATGGAAACAGAAGACTGAGAAATGAAAGAGTAGAAACTGATGGAAGAGGAAGCCGAAAGAAAGAAATTGGTAAAAAAAAAAAAAAAAAAAAAAAAAAA
>NW_022900928.1:64307935-64379795 GCF_012274545.1 Fukomys damarensis
TGGAAAAAAAAAAAAAAAAAAAAAAAAAAGAAATTCGTAAGAGGAGAAATGAGTAGATGGGCCTTAGTAAGAGCAGGATGCTCTTATAAATGAACACCTAAATCCATTCTGTAACTACACAGCAAAGTAGAGAGTGAGAGATCGAACACAGCTCAGACCTCCTTCCTCCAGCAAAATGCTATGTTTGAAAGCAACATGATTGGCAACTTGATACTGTGAACCTAAGAGGAATGAAGAAAACAATTCTTAGAATGAGCTTATCCTTAATCTACTCCATTTCACTATAAAAAGTGAAAGGTGAAACTTAAGAAAGGCTAAAATTATGGGAAGAACAGATGTAGCTTAAAGATTTCCTCTTATAAGGACCACAACAGAAGGAACATCGTTTAAGTAAGACCCCTTCTTAACCAACATGATTCCAAACTTCTCATTCACTAAACAAATATTTAAATGAGTCTGGCTGTGCAAGATGTTGGTTTCACAGCATTTAAGTAGGCAGATGGTGTGCTTGCCTTCATGGGAGTTGCAGTCCATAAATGAAGATGTGCATATAACATAATGTTAAATGCCTTAAGAGATAAAGCAGTGTGGGGTTGTAAAAAGGTGAAAAATATTTAGCAGAAGAGAACCAATGAAAAAATTTTGTGAAAATGTAGCATGTGATGATGGGTTTAGAAAGGGGGGGTAAAATTTGACCAAGTAGTGAGGAAGAGGAAGGGCACTGAAGGCATAGGAAGGGAAACAAAAAACAAGCAAAGGAATGGGAGACCTTGGGACAGCGGGGTTATAAGCATGAAGTACAACGTGACCAATACAGTCCTCACCTCTCTATCTCCACCCCACAAGCATTGCCCTAGTTTCACCCACTACTCTACCATTTCCATCTCTTGCTACCCATACCTCCCCATCTCAGTCTGCAGGGAACCCTCAACCCAATTGGACAGATTTATGGGCAGCAGTACTCCCTTCCTCAGATCAATGGCCAAAGATCAATAGCTATAATGCAGTAAATTAATCCATATTCATTAGAATTGAATTGAGCAAATGATATTATAAAACTTTCCTTAGAAATCTATGGAAAAGAATTAAAGAGAAAGTTGTTCTAATGTTGCTAGAGTCTGCACAGCCACAGGTTTAAGAAATTTAGGCAAGGGGGGCAACTGTTCATTCTCAAAGACAGCTTACAGCATTCTTCAGGGGGATACCTATATTTACCACTTAGATGCAAGAGTGTGGAGATGGGTGAGATTTTTCTTCCCTGTAGATTTGTAGATCTAGGAAGGATAATTGACTAAATGAATTATGGGTCACCTCCAGTCCTAAGCATTCTGTCACTCTCAGATTCCTCCCTGACATCATGAAGCAGCACAAATGGGTTTAAGGATTATCAGCCATAATTACTAATTCAGAAAATAGCCCTGGCTCCTGAAGACCACCCTGTCACGTGGTCCCCTCTCTGTCCCAAGAAGTCTCTGGCCTTTCTCACAGCTAACTCCTAAGTCTCCATCTATCAAACGGCTCACAAAACAAGAGCAGACACAGGAGTCTCAGGGGAGATTTGAGCTAATGCAGCTGTGAAAAGTGGAGGAAACTTAGAGGGAAGACACAAGCATGACTGGGGAAAAGATCACAGGATGCAAGCAGAAGGCCTGTGTTCCAGTTTTTACTTCGCCTACAGGCAGGTATCTTATTAATGGAATATCTCGCTAGGTTTCATGAGGTCCATGAGTGCCCTAAAATTATATGTCCAAATGTGTATCTATGTCAGATGCACAGTTTGGTGAAGGAAGAGGACATGTGGCTTTTAACAAATAATCTAAAAGGGATGACCAGTAGAGATTAAAAATTGAGGGCCCCTGACATAAAGACACAGAGAAGTGGCCTTATCTCTGTGCAGTCTTCTATTTATCACAGCAGAAGACTTTATCTAAGCAGGAATCACTGCAAGATGAACATCAAAGTCAGGGAGAGAAGTTTTAAGTCCTAGGTGGTAAGGCACAGAAATGGTATGTGTGCTGACTTGTCTTGAGCAGTTGTAATGGTACAATGGCTTCCTGGCCTGATTGTCAACTCTCCATCCAGGGCCTTCATCCAGTCCAACTCTAGGGAGTTCTGTTCAGTTCGGTGTGACCAGAGCCCTTGGGGTACAAGCACAGGACTTGATCTTCATGTACCATATGCGTACTGCCTGAGAAGACAAAGAAATGACCCTCTCTCCACCTATAGCTCTTCCACTTTGCTCCTGATACTCCGTCTCTGCAGTTAAAGTAATCAGAGGTTCCCCGATAACTCCTTACAGTCTCCAACTCCAGCTGCTTCCTTCTGGACATTCTGGGAAATTCTTACCTAGGGAATACAGGGAGTGGGGAGACCTAGATTGCATGTTACTTTATACAATCTCATGTTTGGAATCCAGACCCTTAGACAGGGAAGCACTAATCTAAGAGGCTTACCTGACATCTCTCTGTGATCTCTGGAATCCTCTAAGGGGGCGGGACTGATCAAAGCCATAGCTCAGTGAAGTCATGGCTGGACAAGTGTAGGTATTTTCTGTTTTTATTTTTTCATGTCACTTTATTCTCCTCTGATGCCACATGCAAATCCTGAAGGCTTCTGATCAATGTCTTTTCTTGTGCCCTTAGAAGGTGAGAGCTGCTATGACCTCAGTGTCTCCCAAAATCCATGTGTTAAAATTTAAACTCCAAAGTAAGAGGTGGGACCTTTAGGAAGTAACTTATGAGCACAGAGTTGTCATGGGCAGGACTAAAACTCTTATAAAACAACTTTAAGAAGTGATTTCACCCTTTTCCATCCCTTCTGCCATGTGAGGACATAGTGTTCATCCCGTCTGGAGGGTGCTCCAATAAGGCACCATCTTTTTAGCAGAGACTGGGTCCTTACTAGGTATTAAACTTAGTGCACTTTGATCTTGGACTTCTTGGCCTACCTAGAAATGTGAAAAATAAATTTCTATTTCTATAAATTACTCAGTCTGTGGTATCTTGTTATCACAGCATAAACAGGATAAGATGGAGGAAGACCTGATAATGAAAGGAAATGAAAATATTATCTTGTCCTTGCCCCACCTCTGACAACTCTGTCTCTTTCTTTCCCTAAAAGGCTTCCCTGAAAGGATAGACATTTCACAAATTCCCCTCATTAGAAGAACTTCCTCCAGGGTTTGACCCAAGTTCCATTAAGGTGCCATGTGAAACAGGGCAAATGACTCTCTCTAGGCTTAGCCCATTCCTGCTCAGGATTTCTGCCATTATCAGGGCCCTTAACTACTATGAATCTCTTCTCTTCATCTGGGATATATGTATCTCTTTCTGGGAAACTGCCAAGTATTTGGGGGAGGCAGTGTGGGCAGAAATGTCCACAAAGCTAAAGGGAATGCTTAAGGAGTCCAACAACCATTCAACAAGGATTTATTGGGCATCTGTCATGTTCCAGGAACTATACAAGACACACAGGAGAGATGGGCTCTGCCTGGGCGAGCAGCTCCCACAACCCAGCTTCTGAGGACAGCGTAGCTACTCTACAAATCAGCTCTACAAACTTCTTCTATTTTTGTGAAATTCATTTTGGTCTGTCAATGGGTGGCACAGCAATTTGTGGAAGGGACTTACACCTTACTGAGCTGCAAATTCCTTATGGGTGAGGAAGGGGCACAAAAGTATTATCCACTTATTGGTTGAATTAATTACAAAGAGTTCACCCCTGTCTGCTATTACCTCTTGAGGTGGGGAAGGGCAATGTTAAATGAGAAAAGAGTAGTGACTATGCACAGTGCTCTTGAAGATTTCCCCTCTGTTAAATACACACATGCATGCATAGCGTGCATGCACACATATACACATTCAGGAGAGACTCTCAGTTCCCTGCTGCTTGCTTGAAAATGCAGGCTTCAAGAGACAATTAAATATTGATATCTTTACATCTCAGTATTTTCTTTTCAAATCCAAACAGCCCCAACAGGAGCCATTGCTGATACTTATTTAACTCCTTAGAAACATCCTTGAGGGGTTTTGTCCTTTTAAAATTAAATTGTTAAGAGTAGTGAAGATGCAATAGACTCTGGGGTGGGAATGGGCCCCCTTCCCCAAACAAGCTGAAGAAAGCCTCCAGTTTACTTTCTTAGACTCTACCCTGAACAGCCAACTCTAGAGGCCCAGACAAGCACTTTTGCATCTTGATTCCAGAGCTTGGCTTCCCCAACTGTACCCTTTCAATGGCCTGCAAAAGACAAAGGGACACTTTCTTGGCTGCTTTCCCCAATAGGCACTTGAGTGCCCTGCAATCAGCAGCTTAGCAGGGTTATGCAAATTGCCTATGCATAATGATGTCCTCATTGAATCCATTAACCCAGCAGGGGTCCAGGATGGGGAGCAAGCAGGTGCTGGCTGCTGGACCCTCAGCCTTCTTCCAGGGCACCAGGAGTGGGGACACTGCTTTTGCAGAAAGCTGCTATTGGTCTTCTCACCACACTGCACCTATCACCTTCTCATCTAACACAAACCACAATCACAGTCAGCCCCAACAGCCCATCTTCTGGGATCTCCAAGGTTGAGCTGGAATGGCAAGGGACAAAACCCCTTTCCAGGAGTTGTTTTTGCTAAGGGTGGGTGGGGGGAGTCAAATAACTGCATCTTAGGCCCCCATGTGTCCTTGACTTACATGTTTGTGTCTCATTCCCTGTCTTGTGGGCAGGACACATTTCCTCATGTTCTCCATGAGATCCAATTCAATAAATACCCAGCAAATGCTTTCTGAATAGAATTGAATTCCAAAATTATGGACTAGAATGCATCTTTGAAGTAATCAACAGACATAATCTGATTGTGATTCATGCACCATGTACTCTACAAACACTGGCATTCGAATTCTAAATGAGTTCCTCCTAAGCTCCTTGACATTATAGGCAAATTATACCTTTGTGTGCTTTTTTATGGAAAGAGGGTCCACAGCTTTCACCAGTTTCTTCATGGGGATATAACCTCCTTGAAAAATTTGCTAAGAACTACTAGTCTAATGGGAAGTACAGACACAAAAACCAACACCCAATACAGTGTGATATGCCCTGGACAGAGATAAGTACAGGATACATTGGGGACAGAGAGCTGGGTCCAGTCAGCAGAGGAAAGCACCCTGAAATCAGGATAATTTCCTTTCATAGCATATTATTAGTCCCATTTCACTAATAAGGAAAATGAGCCTTAGAGAGGTGAGGCTGCTTGCTCAAGGTCACACATCAATAGAGCCAATGTTGAACTCTAAGTCTCTGACTCTAAGCTTAGGGCTATCTTGCCTCCCCAACTCTCTGCAGCTGCCTTGGCATTTTATCAACTGGCCTTGAGACCCCTTGTGCTCTCCCAGACAGGGAACCCCACAATGGCTGTATGAATTCTGAATAGCCATGGCACAGGCTTGTTGGAGAGCCCTCTCCATGCCTGGCGTGCACATCTTTGCATGCTTCAGTGGACTTTGTGGAGTCTATTTACCACATCTAAGACCAATTTCCTTCCCTTCAGTTGCTTTGAAGATAATTGAAGGTACTTGCATTGTCTGCCTGGAAATGTAAAAAGCCAGCTAATGCTGCAATCGATGCTTCCTGCTTAATGCTGTGCCTCCGCCCAAGCAGCCCTGAGCAGCAAGCAGCTAACTCGGCCTTCAATGATGGCTTCAGCAGATCTTCCCGGCTAGCTACTTTGTTAATCAGAAAGGGGCTGAGGGCTGTGGGGCCGCAGGATAATGGCAGGCAGATTGAGTTGTTAAGCCTGAATGAAATATTTAGTAGTGCATTTACAGGATCCGGCAGGTGGGAGCAGTCCTCGCAGCACTGCCTGGGGGGGAAGTGGGGGAGGGTACCTGCCTTGAGCTTCCCAGGCAGGGCATTGATGAGGCCATTCCAGCATGCACTGAGGCAGAGAGCAGCAGGATCACCCCACCTAAGAAAATGCCACAGAGAGGAGGAAGTTGAGGACCAGCCAGGACACAACCTCCGGGCTGGCATCATCCCCAGAGCAGTCTGGGATCGCCACAGGAGTGCAGGAGGCTGGGCTCTGCAGAGCTTGCACCTGCACCTCTTAGAGGGTGTGAAACAAAAGCCCCACCACCACCACAGGGAAAACACCCATTTGACTCCATTCATCCACACTGGGCCCCATGCTCTGCATCAAAGATCAGCTTATCCTGAAAGTTTAACAAGGACTTGTAAGACTGGCAGAAGCTTGGGATGTGAAAATAGGAAATGGAAAAGATGCTATTCTCTTTTCCCTCCTCTAAACTACTCTAGCAGCAAAGCATCCCAGTCCTGTGTACTTTCTACCAGATCATACTAACTTCCTCCTTTTAACAATCATGGAATCTTGGCATGAAGATGGAACTTGATGGTTACATGTTTGTTCAACATGTATTGAGCTGCTAACCTACTATGGGTAGGAATACACCAGGCCATCTCGTGCTCAGTTTTTGAATGCCCCCTGGAGGATTCTATATTAGCCAGGCAGTGTTTGAGTGCCTTCATGGCACTAAACTTCCCTCAATCGTCATTCCAACCAAACATTGCTAGAAATGCTTTCTTTTTATCAAGTCACAGTATAGTCCTTTTCAGCTTCTGTTTATGCACTTTGCCCCAGTTCCTCTGTGCCCCTCCCCCATTATTGCCACAGCTACACAAGAGGCCTTCAGATATCTGAAAACAGCTTCTAGGTTCCTTCTGACTTAGTAGCAAGACCAAAATGCAATTACTAATCTGAGGAACAAGGTAGACTCTGGCAGTGCTAAGCCTTTTGTTTGTCAAGTAACTTAAATCGTTTTCTAACTCTTAGCCTCACATTTATTTGATCCCTTTTCTATTTAACTCCAGAAAGCCTTCACAAGACTCTTTCATAAAAGCGGGTTACAATATTTCAGTTCTTGTCTGTCTAGACTGGCTTCTATCAGACAAATTCTCCTGTTAATAAAAACTTTTCTTTTCGGTACCGGAGATCGAACTCAGTTCCTTGCGCTTGCAAGGCAGGCGGCGGAACCACTGAGCTAAATCCCCAGCCCTAAAAACTTTTCTTAAAAAAAATAAAGTTTAAAAAAATCATCCGAGAGCTACCAAAGCAGCCAGGACTTATGAACCAAAATCCCCAAAAGCAGTGAAATTAATTAAGAAGCAACCTACACTCATGATTGCCTTTCCCCTTCATGTATTCACTGAGTCATATGTAGCAGCTCAGCGGTTGCAAAGACAAGTGTGAATAGTAGCTATGACACTGTAAAGCTGAGCAGAGCTGTTGACAGTCACAGGAGGCTGAGGAGACATAAATAGGAATTCAAAGCTACCAAGGCAACCAGGACATAAGGGGCTGAGATCCTGGAGAGAGAAGAAGGTCAAAGAAATGAGCCCAATATTTAACAGCAATTCTTCACAAGGCATTTGTGACCTATAATCAATAGCTCAGGACGCAAGAAGCCTAACAAAAATGTGACTTTAATGCTCTTATATAGTTTGAAGGAGACAATAATTGGAGAAGACCAAGAAGATATGGTAAAGCTTCCAGGCTTTCATTTGAGACCTATTAAATATTAAAGCCAAAAGTAAAAACAAGTACAGAATATGCTAACCTTTACAGAGACTGGAGCCCGGCCTCGAATACAGTTGACCATCTCCCATCCCACTTGACTAAGTAAATCTTCCCCAGAAAGAAATATTATCTAAATATTACTAATTCTGTCTGCTTACCATTCAATAGCCAGTATTTGGGAAACTAGTGTTGGTGGAAGGAAATCAAGTTTATTAATGGCCAGCGTCCTGGAAGCTGGGAGAGCAATTACTCCCCCAAAATATAATCTCAGAAAACTCAGTTGTGTAAAGGGGCTTTTGTTTTGTTTTGTTGCCAGGGCCCTTGCACCTGGGAGGCAGTTGTCAGAACCACGGAGCCAAATTGCCAGCCCCTGTAAAAGGGCTTTTAATGGAGATGTGGTGGGACAATGGGCAGAAAGCTGCGTGCTCAGTGGTGTCATCATTATCCAGGGTGTGTGTCTCTGGCCAGAATATTACAATTGGCATTGACCTCTGGAAGCCAGTTCCTGTAATTTTCTTTAGACAAACATTAGTCTTCTGCAAGTTAAAAATCACAGCAATTTACCCCTTCTGTGTTAGGTGATGCATGAGATTAAAGACTGAGAGCATTACACATTCTGATGTTGTCTGAAGATAATCAGATGTTCTGGATTCTGTAAATCTAAAGAAATATTATTTATCAGTTACCATCTTAATCATTTAGGTGTGGCTTTTCTTTAGAATTTAGAATGCTAAGCAAAGACAGAGGAAGCAAAAGTAATGTAACTGCCAAAGAAAACTACCAAAAAGGAGTGACCACTGTTACACAGAGACTAGAATTTTGCATAACAATGTCTGGCATTCAAAAGCAATGACTTGGCATTCTAGAATACAGAATAAAGTAACTAAGAACCAAATAAAAGAACAGATTCTCTGTTAAACGAAATATTGATCTTTTCAAACACAGACTTTAAAATATCTGTGATGAATATCTTCCACAAAAATTTAAAATGGGAAATTTCAGAAAAACTCACCTGAATTCTATAAAAATAACTAAAATATAAGTCTATAACTAAGATATATAATAACTAAAATCAATAATTTAGGTTTGGCAAGACATTAACTGGTACTAAAGCCAGGAAGAGGTTGGAGTGATAGATTGGAAGATAAGAACCAGGGTGATAAGACAGAATATTTTAAAAACTAGAAATATAGAAAGGTGTGTAAGAGACATATGAAACACAATAAAAACAAATCTAACAGATGTATAATTGGAGTCCCAGAAGACTAGGAAAGCAAAACTGTGGCCTAAATAATATTTGGAGAATGTGGCTGAGAATTTTGTGAAACTGATAAAAGACGTCAAGTCACAGATTTTCAGAAAACCCTAAACAGGATAGATATATGTACCTAACCCTTTCATGGCAAAACTCCTTAAAATCTCAAACCAAGAATACTTAAAGAAACCAGAATAGAAAAATTTTCACCTTATTTTCAAATGAATAATAGTAAAACATGAATACATTCTTAGTAGGAATGACAGAAGTGGCAAAATCTTCCATCACAATATATCAAAGATGTATGTGGTAATCTCATGGACAACAACTATAAGACTAGTATTATACTATAGTGCTGAAGCAACAATACGAATAATAAAACCTTTTTATTAACTCGATAAAACAAAGAAAGAAGGACAAAAGAGCATAGAATATACAGGGCACATTTAAACCTAAATATATCAGTAATTATGTCAAAGGGTAAAAATACTACATTCTTCTATTGGATACAAAAATTGTCAGTCTATTGACAAATTCTTAGTACCTATTACACTATCCTGAAAACAAACATGTTTTCTGGATTCACAGACTATTACACTTACAGTGGCAGCTACCTTAGTTCCCAATGCCCAAGTCTGTCCCTTAATGGTGGTGCAAGGAGAATCAGATGGGAGGCCTCCGTATGCAAAAGGGGGAGTTCCTGGACCCAAAGAAGGGGGTTCCCAAAACTAGGAATCCAGATGTTTGTATAGAAAGTCCTGTGCCCCTGCCTTCTTCCCCTTTTGAAAGGGGAACATGAATTTTATCTTTCTAAAGTAAACAAATTTTCTCCCGGAAGAGAGAAAAGAAAGTCCTTACTCTGAAATGCAAGTATTTAGCTTTGGGCAAGGTAAGTTTACTTACTCATCCTTTGAATAAGAGCAGATGGCTCTGTTAGGAAGGAGAAAAGTGGCTCAGGTCTATTATCCTTGGTCTGTAAGGAGGAAATGCATCTCAGGTAAAAAGACTTTCTCCATTACTTATAGTATGTTTATTTTCTTTCTTTGAAAAGCTCTATCCATGCAGAAATAGGAAAACATTTGTATTGTTTTTCAACAACCATGATTGAAAAAAAAGTCCAACTTTATGCCACTTACAAGTGATGCATTTTAAATAGCACCACAGAAAAGATAAAAGGAAAAGTCTAGAAAAAGATATACTATGCAAACACTATACTTATATCAGTCAAAATTTACTTCGAAACAAGAATTACCAAAGATAAAGAAAGATACTTTACAATTACAAAAGACTCAAACCACTAAGAATTCTAAATTTTTATACAACTCAAAACATTACCTCAAAATGCAAATAGCAAAATTTAAAACAAGGAGAAACAAATAATTCAACACTTTTCTCAGCAACTACTAGAATCATTAAAAGCATGCAAGATTTGAAAAATACATTCAGCACACACTAATTAAAATGTATAAAATATTATAACTGATATCCACTTGGAGCCAAGGTACAATAACTAGTGCTAGATATATCCCCCAACCTAAAACAACTAGAACATTTAAGAAAATTTTATATTTTTTATTGCAATACAATGGTTCTCAAGACTCTGGATATTAGACAATGAAGAACAATGATTCCTAAAAGATAGAAAGAAGGTGAGTGAACCTTATAGCTGCTTCCAACTAATTGCCTGAAGAAAGTTTCTAGGCTGTGGTGAGAACAGTGGAAACTGAGGTACAGTCCCATGGTCTTAAGTGAACAGAGAAAATTTATTTAAAAGTCTGGGAGGTTAAGATAGTAGAATTCACTCATTCTACAGATCACTAATTTGCTCTTTTTGTTTTCAGACTTAAAAAAAAAACCTCTGTGTTTCATTATCATAATTTCATACATATTTAGGATCTTAAAAAACTGCAGTTTTTATCAATGGAATGTCAATGTGGATATTTTATATCTGACATGACTCTACTTACACACAATATAATTCAATATGCCCTCTAGCTTATTGAATATAGGGAGTATATTCATAAAAAATGCTTCCATGATCTTTTCTACTAATTTTATCATCTAAAACAGTTTTGATTTGTTGATTTTTCTCCCCATTATGGGTACAATTTTGTTGTTTCTTCGTATATTTGATGATTTTTATAGGATGTCGAGCATTCTAAATTTTATTTGGATGGGTGATAAATGTTTTTATGCTCATATATTATTCTTTAGCTTTTTTCTAGAATGCAGTTGTTTGGAAACATGTTGACCTTTCATGTAAGTCTTGTTATGTAGGACTAGAGAAGCATTTAGTGTAAGTTTCATCTTCTCCAATAATGGAGCAAAACTCTGCAGGGTTGTTGCCTGCTGCTCAATGAGTTGTGATTTTCACTCTGGATGGTGGAAATAGGCACTATTCTCAGTCATGTGGAATGGACACTCTAAACATTTCAGGTGTTTCCTGCCTTAGATTGTTCTGTTCTCAGATTTTCCTCAAATGAGTACTCTTAGCAGTAGCCAAATGAATACTTACAGAGGAACCTTCACAGATATTTAGATCTCTCTCTCTCTCTCTCTCTCTCTCTCCTTATCCCTTATGTTAAAAATGCATACATAAACTTAGCAAATCCCAAAAATGACAAAATGAAATTATAGATAATACATCATCCAAAGCAATAAAATGGAATTATAAAAAATAACCAATACAAATAACAGCTGACATCTTAAGAAGCCTAGTAAAATAATATATAGATAATACATTGTGACTAGCAATGCAAGTTGGCTCAACATTCAAAAGTCAAAGTAATTCACCACTGAGACCAAAAAATACAAACCACATACTCATTTCAATAGATATGTAAAAAACATTTGACAAAATTCAAGACCACGCTTTATTTAACATATCTCAGAAAACCACAACTCAAAGAGAAGTTCTTCATTCTGATAAAATGCCATCTATAAAACTCTATAAGCACATATCTCAATTAAAGAATAACTCAGGTACAGATGGCTTCACCAGTGAACTGTACAATACATTTAAGAAACAAATAATGCCAGCCCTATACTAACTCTTACAGAGAACAGAAAAAGAAGTTTCATTTCTCAACTTATTTATGAATCCAATAAAATCTCATCTGCAAGGATTTTACAAGAAAAATCTATCCATCAATCTCACTCATGAACATAGATGCAAAAATCCTAAACAAATTATTAGCAAATTGAATCTGTCAACACGTAAAATGAATCACAACCAACTCAGGCTTATTTCAGAAAAATAAAATTTACAATTTGAAAATCTATCAAAGTGATTGTTTATAATTCATCAATTAATAGGCTAAAATGGGAGTAAAATTGCATAATCAACTCAATAGATGAAGAAAAATCATTTGATAAAGTTCAATACCCACTCATATTTGAAACTGATGCCTAGCAAAGTAGTAACAGAAACTTTCTTAATTTTAAAAAGGATAACTAAAAGTATCTGCCACAAAACCATTCTTAATAATAAAGACCGAAAGATTTGTCCTTGATATCAGGAATGAGAAATGGCCTCCCCTCCCCTATTTAACACTGGATAAGCCCTGTAGAGTTAAATAGAAAGAAGGGAAAATTCATATGTAAAAAAAAATTCTATTTTTCCCTGGTACTAAAAAAAAAATAATAATAATTCTATTTTTATACACAACTAATAAGTAGAAAATATTCTAAAGGTGCCACTTAATGTCATCAAGACATAAAATACCTAAAAATAAATCCAACAAAAGATATATAACACCTCTAGACAAAAACCTATATACTTTATGAAGATAAAGACTGAAATGGAAGAGGTGATCTATGTATGGGTGGGAAGAATCAATATGGTAAAGGTGTCAACCTTCTCAAAATTGATATAAAGTTCAATTTTTTCCTAATCAAAATCTCAACGCATTTTTCATTTTGTTGAGATCGCAAACTGATTATAAAACTTATATGAAAATATATGCAAATCATTAAAATAATCAAAACATTCCCAAAGAGTAACAAATCTGGATGACCTAAACTACTAGATATTAAGATACATTACAATGCTCCAAAATTAAGACCCATGTGGAATTGGCACATCATTAGCCTATGCACAATTACAGAATCCAAAAACAGAGGCATGTATTCTGGACAGTCTTTAATACATGGAGCTCAATCCACTGGGAGAAAATTTTGAACTTTATCTAACACCATACACAAAAATCAATTTCAGATATGTTAGAACCAACAAGTGAAAGGTAAAGTAACAAAGCTTCTGGGACACAGGAATATATGGTAATGATCTTGGATCAGTGAATATTTCATAAACAGAAAATAAAATTCACCAACCATAAAGAGAAATGTTGATAATAAGGCTATATTAAAATGTAAAACTTCTATTTGTCAAATGATGCCTTAAAACTAGTAAAAGGCAATTTACATAGCATGAGAAGACATATATATATATATATATATATATACATATAATATATAATTCATGTCATATAATAAGGCTATATTAAAATGTAAAACTTCTATTTGTCAAATGATGCCTTAAAACTAGTAAAAGGCAATTTACATAGCATGAGAAGACATATATATATATATATATATATATACATATAATATATATAATTCATGTCAGAATATATAAACGACTCAACAATCCATATGAAAATGCACTGAAGATTCAGCAGACAACTTGGGAAAAGGTGAATAAATACTTGACAAAAGATGATATCCGTGAGTCCAATAATTATATGACAAGGCACTCAATTTCATTAGTTATTAGGAGATTGCAAATTAAAACTGCCATATGTTATTACTGCATACACACCAGAATTAAAAAAAAGTAAAGTACTGATAATAACCAAAGATGTTTAATTAGTCTGCCACCCTTAATCTCAGTCTCCCACAAAGCCTCTGGACATGAGCAAAATGTGGACAAATTTTCTGCATAACACACATGATCTAGAATCCTACTGCCAATGCAGTTTGTTCCCAACTGAAACCCCCTGAGCTTGGTCTTTACCATCTGCCTTTCCATCAGTGCTCCCATTAAGTTCAGTTTACAGAAGCATCTCCAAAACTTTCCAAATTCCTCCTGTCACCCAGTCCCAAAGGCTTCTAGACAACATGGTCAGGTAACAGTCACAGCAATTACTCCACTCCTGGTATTAAAATATGCCCTAGTCATGTTCTTATTGCTGACACAAAATACCAAACACCTGAAATTTAAAAGAGGAGAGGTTTGCTTTCTCTCACATTTTCAGTCCATGGTCAGATAGCTCCAGAGCAGGAACAGCACGGTGGAAGGGCCTGGTGGAAGAAAGCTGCTCACATGGTGGCTGAGAGAAAGACAGGGAAGAGGGGAGTGAGGGAAAGAGATATGCCCTTCCAGGTTACATGCCCAGGGACCCACCTCCTTTGACCAGACCCTACCTGCTAAAAGCACATCAGCTATGAACCAGTGGACCAATTCATCAATGAGTGTAGCCATGGATGATCCAATCACCTTCCAAACACAGGGGACTTGGTGGCGGGGAGATTCTTGATTCAAAGCATAAGAGATGTTGAGCAAATGGGATTCTTATATACTGCTGGTACAAGTATGAGTTGGTAAAACCATAAATCTATTTCTAAGTATATGCCTTAGAAAACGTGATGCAGAAATTTACGTAGAAACACACACATGTGTACCAAAAGACATTACTAATAATAACACTCTGGGTGAGTGGAAATGGAAGTCCGTTGATAGAATGGATAAAGTATGAAAGGCTCATACAACGGAATTCTAAACTAATGACCGAGTGCTACATAAAACAACTTGAGTAGTTACCTTACAAATATAACGTAGAGCAAAAGAAGTCACATGGAGAAGAGCATATGCTGTATAACTCTATTCGTAAAGAATTCAAAAGAAGGCAAACCTGTAGTGATAGAAGTAAGAATAAGGGCTATGTTTGGTGGGGTTAATGATAAGAAAAGCATGGGAGGTGTGGGGGTTCAGGTAACACTATTTCTTGATCTGAATGGTCATTAGTTACATGAAAGAGAAAACTTGTGGACTTGTATACTTACAATTTGTGCATTTCTTTATATGCTTTCACTACTTCAAAATTTTTTAACAATTATTGCTATAATCTGAATCTTAAATGTCCCCCGAGAGCCTATGTAGTAAGTGCTTGGCCTCCAGCTTGGCACTATTGGAAAGTAATGGAACCTTTAAGAGGTGGAGCCCAGGGGAAGGTCTTTAAGCAATTGGGGGTGTGCCCCCAAAGGGGCTGTGGAACCCTTTTCCCTTCCTCTGTCTCTTTCACTTCCTGGCCTTGAGGTGTGTATCTCTGTTTCTGCCAAGAAGTGCTGTCTTGACACAGACCCAAAGCAACAGTCAATCAATCACGGACTGAAACTTCCAAACTTGATTGAGGCAAAATGAACCTTTGCTCTTCCCCAACACACACCCCCAGTACCAGGGATCAAATTCAGGACCTTGTGTTTCCAAGGCAGGTGCAGTGCCACTGGGCTAAACCCCCAGCCTGAATCTTTGCTCTTTGTAAATTGATTATCTCAGATGTTTAGAAAGCTAACACATTTGTCAAAAAAAAAAATTTTACAAACATCATCTGCAGCATGGTTTTATATATGTAAATTTGTATAAAGAACATATACTGAGCACATTACATATAACTGTATATATCAAAATTCAAACAGTAATTATCTCTAAATTATCTCTATTTGTTGATTTATGAGCAACTTTCACTTTCCTCTTTATACCCTTTGGTATTTGTCTGAATGTTTTCAAAGAGAATGTATTACTTTCATAAAAGCTAAAAATAATAAAGCTTTAAATAAAGATCTCCTTTTTAAAAGGTAAAATCATTTTGCAGAGTCTTTATCTCTTACAAATACATAATTGAAGCATTTACTGATAAAATAATATGATGTCTGGCAGGGGTTAGGGAAAAATAAGGAATATAGATTTTTTTAAATAGCCGTATCCTGGTAATTGTTTAGCTGAGTGATAGTCTGTGGCGATTCATTATACTCTTTCCTCTATCTATGTGTGTTTGAATAATAAAATGTTGAAAAGCAAACAAACATTTTTTCATAAGACTTACACAAAAAAGATATTAGCCATAGCAAAAGCTATGTGTCATCTCTATACAGCTAAATAGAAGGTAAATTATTAGAGCATGATTTCTTATTCTTGGGAGGAGAGAAGCTGGACTCCAGTGAAAATAAGTCTGGCATAGAGATTATATTCATTCCACATTAAAGGTCCTCTGGGACCCAAGCTTTCATCAGGAATTCATTGATAGAAAAATTACTCCAAAAGAAGAAAACCACTTGTAAGACGCCAACCTCCCACCAATCCAGAGAGGATCCAATGCCCAAAAGATGGTGCACCACTATTTCTTCCTCCAAAAGGTGATGAGTCAATTTCTTTTGTGGAGAAACAAGAAATAGCTTAAAAGTTTCTTGTTCTTTTAAGCCTAGAAATGTATCTTATTTGTTGTATTTATTTATTGGCTGATTGATGGATTTACTTTCTTTTGGGGTTTTTGTTTGTTTTGTGTGGCATCTCTTTGTAATATTTCTTTTTCTTAATAAATTTTATTTTATTTTTATCCCATTCCCCCTTCAAGCACCACCCCCTCCCTATGTACAAAAGCTTTGTTTCCATTTTTTCCTATTTTTACTTTTTTCTTGTCCTTTCCTTCCTTTCTCCCCACCTCCTCCTTTATTCCCCTTCACATTTGAACATTTTTTTTCCAAGTTCCCAACATCCAATACACACCTCAGTCCTTATTTCCACATTTAGTTTCATACACCAGAGAAACAATGCAGTTTTTAAACATGTGTGTTGGATATATTTCACTTAAGAGTATGGTCTCAAGGTCCATCATTTGACTATAAATGTCCTTCTTTATGACAGTGTGTTTTTAAAAACACACACACATCTTCATTACCCACTCATCATTTGATGGGCATTTAGACTGTTTCCAAGATTTGGCTATTAGAAACTGTGCTGCTATAAACATGGGTGTACATGT
The DNA here is from genome assembly GCF_012274545.1 of Fukomys damarensis. Lineage (NCBI taxonomy): Eukaryota > Metazoa > Chordata > Mammalia > Rodentia > Bathyergidae > Fukomys > Fukomys damarensis. Next base: position 64,324,804 of record NW_022900928.1, read on the forward strand.
ATCCCTGTGATACAGTGCTTTTAATTATTTTAGGAAAATACCAAGAAGAGGTATAGCTGAGTCAAATAGAACCTTGTTTTATTTTTTGAGATATCGCCACACTGATATCCACAATAGTTGCACCAGTCTACATTCCCACCAGCAGTGGAGAAGTATTCCTTTTTCCCCACATCATGTCCAGCATTTGTTATTGGGTGATTTCTTGATAGCAGCCATTCTTTCTGGAGTGAGATGGCATCTCAGCGTTGTTTTTTTGCCATGTCTAACTCTTTACCTGAGTATCTTTTTATTTCAGATGCCCATTTTTGCAAAGGGTCTTTACATTTGAGAGATTTTTTTTTTTTAGTTCTTTATATATTCTAGATAATAGTCCTTTATCTGAATGGCTGGTAAAAAAAAATTTCCCACTTTGTGGGTTGTCTCTTCACTTTGTTGGTGGATTCTCTTGCTGAGCAAAAGCTTTTCAATAAGATGAGGTCCCAGTTGTTGATTCTTCATAGTATTTCCTGTGCAGTCAGATTGAGATAAAGACCATCTATACCGATTTTCTGTAAGTTTTTATCACAAATGGGTGTTGGACCTTGTCAAATGCTTTTTCTGCATTTCTTGAGAAGCCCATATAGCTTTTGTCCTTGGCTGTGATATTTTACTATATCAAGAAAAGGAATTGGTGATGAGATGTAGGGGAAAAGAGTTTAACTGCATCACATGAAAAGGCAGCAGCTGCTGAGAACTGGCTAGAGCTGGAGGCCCTTGGGTGCTATCAACAGTTACCCTTATGTCCCAGGTCAGACTTCCTCTGGTGACTCTAGTGCTGACTCTGTCTGCCCTTCTAAGCTTGATTTAGCCTTGATCTGAGTATGATCATACCTTAAGCTGTCTTTTTTACCAAACTGGCCTTGACACTCTAGGAAGCTATAGTCTTTTGTATAAACTCTTCTTGTTAAGGGGTAAAATTCACACTGTGAATTGTCAACAAATTTTAAGTATAGGTCAAAGACCTTCATTTCTTTTTGAAAGAGTTATTAGGTAGGAGAATCAAGAGAGTAGCTGAGATCTAAATGAAGAAAAGACTACCATGCCTCTTCACAAAAATCAGGTGAATTAGGCTGCTACAAAATTTATGAGTTTCAGTTTTTATTTGCTTGTTTGTTCTTTAATTGACACATAATAATTGTACATATTTATAAGAAACAGTATGATATTTTGATACATGGATAAAATGTGTCAAGATCAAATAGGTGTAATTAGCATATACATCACCTCAAAAATTAATTCTTTGTGGTAACAACATTCAAAATCCTCTCCTCTAGCTGATGTGAAATATACAATAAATTATTATTAACTATAGTCACCCTACTGTGCTATAGAATATGAGAGCTTATTGCTCTTGTCAAACTATAATTTTGTAACAATTAACCATCCCCTCCCTCCTTCTTGCTCCCCTCTGTCTTTTCCAGCCTCTCCTAAACACTATTCTATTCTCCATTGTCATATTCCCACATGAAAAATTTGCAGAATTAATCCTTCAAAAAAAAGGCAAGTGAAATACTAAAAAGATATGTCTGGAAAAAATACAACATGATACAAATTAATCACACTTCCAAAGTTAGGCACAAGGGGCAGGATGGAGTGATGAAGAAGCCTTGGCTTTGGAGCCACAGTGATCCTCAGTTACTGTGTGTCGATTCTCTTGTGGAAAATGGGGTTAAGATATCTGCTTCTCGGTTAAGGTAAGAATTAAATGAATTACAATATAGTACCTAGGAAAAGCCTTACCCAGAGTGCGTGCAAAAAGTGCATTGTTTTATTTTTGTTGTCACTATTCGTTCAGATGTGATGTTGTCACTATTCGTTCATTGTGTTACATTTCACAATGTAACAAATGCTTTAAAAAATCAAGGCAGGGCCGGGGATTTATCTCAGTGGCACCATGACTGCCCTGCAAGCACAAGGATCCGAGTTCAATCCCCAGTACCAAAAAAAAAAAAAAAAAAAAATCAAGGCATATAAAGAAGTACTAGTGAATGTGGGGCAGTGAACAACGTCCACAGGACTTGTCCTTATTAAGAAAAGCTTCTACTCAGCTCTGTAGTGCAAGACTTCGGCACTGGTACTTGTGCCACACTTATTTACAGAATCTGCAGAGCAACAAATTAGCTCAGAGATGTAGCACTGTCCTATCTGTTCATTGTTTTTCTGGCTTTTTTTTTTTTCAAGGAGGTAATGGGGAAGTTTCTACAGGATACAGGTGGGATGCACCCCATGCCCCAAAGATGCAGAATCCAGGAAAGGCAAGAAATAAAAAGATGACTACAGAGAGACAGCTTCCAAAAAAACTGGAGGGAGCAGGTTTTTGGATCACTTCTATGTCCCCTCACCTCTGCTTTACTTTCTAAGCTGCCCAGTGCTGATCAGGGGACCAACGCACTATGATGAGCCAGTAACTTCTGTACAGGTGCAGCTAAATAGCATCTCACCTGCTGCAGCAGATCTCATCAGAAGTGTGAGTCTAGAGCAGAGGAGCATGTTGACTGCCTACAGGAACCTGCCCGGGGACACAGGGCTTAAGCACTGCCTAGTAATGGTGGTCATCAATGTGCAAGAGTTTATGTTGTTCTTGCTCCACACCACATGGCATCACAGTGTGAACCTCCACCTTCTCCCTCCTCTTCTCCTCTCCCAACATCTGGACTCCCTCTCCAGTGATCACCCTGTGCCTTCCGTGGCACATCTTCAGAGAGGGGGCTGTGACCTTGAGCTTCTCCTGGCCTGCCCAATTCCTGACAGACTACAAGCCAGTGACAGTTCCTAGGGTCCTGCCTTGTGCATGAGGTGGGTATCTTCCAGTCAGACCATCAATAAAGATTTAGTATATACCAGGCTGTACCTCAAGAATGTCACTAGAAAGGAGACCTCAGGAGTCCAAAAAACAATGAGGCAATGAAGAGAAAGCCCAGATCTGAGGAAAGGCAGAGCTGCCTTTTACTGAATCCTACTATGTCTAAACACTATACCTTATAGGCACTGCCTAATTTAGCCTTCACCTCGCCTTTGTTGAGACAGAAATTATTATTTACAGATGGGGAAATTAATGCAGCTCATAGGGTGAAAGTAATTTGTTTAAGGTCCTACCTAGAGGATTTGACATAGCTGATACTAGATGCCATATCTCTCTGATTTTTTACTAAGAATAGTCTCTAAATTTTCTGTAAACATCTAGGCTTCCTAGGCCCCAGGGAGTAAATGTAAGTGAGAAAGTCAATAGAATGTGTGTTGGGGAAATAGTTGTGGAATCTCCTGTTCCCTGTGGGAAACCTCACCCAGTTCAAACCCTTAGCCAACTGTGATTGTGCACCCAGTACTCTCATTCACACACAAGGAACTTTCATTACTATAATACCATCATCCTGCCTCTGTCTAGAATCTTTGGCATCTGCCATCTCCCTCCCATAGTAGAACAGGAGCAGCTGAGATGAGGCCAGCTCAGCCTGGAAGCTAACTCATCAGTGCCCCAGGCCTACTCTAATCTAAGAAGCTTATGGTTGGAAGGATTCTTCAAGGTCATCTTCTCCAACTCCCCAACTATAGTTGGAATCATCTCCATATGGACTCTAACTGCCTGTCACTCTCTCCCCTTATAAAGTTTCTTAGCCTGTGCTTGATGGCTTAAATTCAGTAACCAAGAACTTGTTACCTCCCTAGGAGGCTAGGATCAGTCTTGCTCAGTCCCAGTCCCAGAAAGCTCTTCCACGCATGGAGCCCTAAGTCACCTTCCTTATGGCTTTCCACACACATCCTATGTGTATCCTTTAGGGATGTGACTAACAAGTGAGTCCTCTCTTGCTCACAGTAATCAGAAAATGGTTATACGCCCCTGCAATATTTTGGCCTCCAGACTGGATAGCTTCATTACTTTCAACCATTCCTCATAAGACATTGTGTTTAACTCCCACTATCTGCTTCCCTCTCCACTGCATATGCTCTGACTAACAAATATCTCTATCATGTACAAGGGGTTCATTATGTGCTGGAATTCTCTCCTCTCTCCCTCCCTCTCACCCTCTCACCCTCTCTCTTCTCTTCCTCATCTTTCCTCTCTCCCTTCTCCTCTCTCTCTCTCTCTCTCTCTCTCTCTCTCTCTCTCTCTCTCTCTTCCCTTCACCTCACCCCAGCCATGCCCATCACAATGTAAAAGTTACATCAGAGACCCTGGGGCCTCATCTCCAGGCATCCCCTGGATGGCTCTGGCAACCACTTTGTTAGTATCTCTCTCTCTCTCTCTCTCAGAGGTGCATCTGGGCCCAATCTCTCCAAGCCTCATGATCTCACAGAGATCATTGATACGGGTCACAGACACATACAATCAGAACAGCTTAAATGGTCAAGGCTTCCGAGTAGGAGCTCAGAAAACTTTCAGAACTCTTTGAGTACTGCTGTGGGACAACCTGCCTCTTCAACTCAATTGTATTATCTTCCTCTCCATACTCTGGGAAAGTCTAGGGTAAATAAGAGCTTCCACATCAACTGCCTTTAGTGCTAGGAGAGGACACTTTGTTTTCAAAGACATTTTTATGTCACCTGTCAGTCTCCTTTCCTTTCTTAGAACACCATGAATGGGAGATCACATGTGATGGGATGCCCTGGACCATAGGCTTGGATACCTAAACTCATGGCAAATTTATCTGAGAATACCCACCGAGATGGTCCATTGCCTAAAGTTGAGGAATAGCAGGGCACTCTTTTACCCACACATTTTGGGACAGTCCCTCTGACATGGAAAGCACATCTTGAAACCCAGGGGGAATCCACACACAGGGGACCTGCCCCTCACACTTCCACAATCAGCCTGTGTTCCTGTAAGACAGGCTGGAAAGTACAAGAAAGGCAAACTTCATTCCTCCCACAGCTAGCTATGCATCTCCTGCTTCTGGTTAGCTTGGCTGTAGAAGCATCCTAGGGACAACAGGGGCATCACACTGGGCAGAGAGGCCTGGGACCAGGGGCTACCATGCTTATTTTATATGCTAAGACCTATCACCAAGGCTGTACAGTCAGCCAAGGCACACATCATACCCCTGATGGTAGTAACTTCAATCACACTACAGGAGCAGAGAGTAGAGCATAAGCTCTTCAGGGAGTTAATCACCCGAAAGTCTGGAGAAGGGATGCTAAAGCGAAAGATATTTCCAGGAGGACATGAGGGACATCTAATAATTCACTGACACAGTACATTTCCTCTACTGGTTATACTGATGTTGGCCCAGATGGGATAGTCTCCCAGATGGTACCTTTAGATCCATGCACCCACTCCCCACACCCCTCCCCCCATCCAGCAGTCCAACCTCCAGCTCTAGCCCAGCAGCTTGGGGGATATTGCAAAGTAAAGATCAGTCCATTCCAGGGTTCCAGGCTCTCTTTATATATCTTCCTGCATTCCTGGCTTGTCTACCCTGGTGCTCATTCCCATCTATAAGCAATGGGAGAGGAATCTGATAAGCACATCCACGCCTATGTGTTGCCTTTTTTTAAAATTGGCTTTAAATTAAAGAAATAGCATTCAAATGGTGGAATCTTAGGCATTCAAGCTTGGGTAGGGGTATTTCTGGTTCAGAAAGTGGGAGGAAATGCTTCCTCCTTACCACTTGTCTCCTCTGATTACCATGGGGCTCTTGCTATCTCCTGGGCTAAAAATCTCACTGAGCTACAGCAGGATATCCTACATCCCTCTTTCCCCATTCCCATTGTGGTCTATGGTTAAGTATCCACATTCAACTGTAGATAGTCCCTGCCAGTTCCCATCCTAGATGAACCACAAGTTCACCACATGACCCATAGAAAGCCTTTTATCCTTTGCCTGGTTTTCTCCTAAGCCCACCTCCTTCCTTGCATTCTGGTCACCTGGGTCTCTACGCTGCAGATGACATAGCCTCTTGTTAGGAAAAACTGTCACCATTCTCCCCCACAACTTCTCTCCTAGTGAACTGCATTCTCAAACTCAACAAGAAAAGAAAATTTGGGAAATATGCACCAAAAGGCTCCTCACTTTTTCTGGCCCTTTTTTTTTTTTTTTTTGCAGGCACTTAGGAGATACTGTGGGGACAGGAAAGTAGGTGCTAGAAAGAGCATCTCAAGTATCACTAATAGGCCTATTCGATGTTTTTCTCCTGGCATAGGATGAGAAAAGAGGGGAAAGAAGTTACTAGAGGCTGAACTTGATAGTCCAACCCAATTAGATCCTAATTTGAATAAACATCCAGCCCAGTGTCCACCCCAGGGCAGAACACAAGGATAGAGAGAGGCCAAGATGATGCCTCCTTTCTCTCCAGGTTGAGCTGCTCCATCACTTCTGTTGACGATAGGAGATGGCCTGGCAGGAGGGCTGGCAAAAGTATTCCAGCTTCGTATAGGGGACTAGGGGACTCTCTGGCACTGAGACCTCATCCAGTTCTGTGAGCCTATGAGAAATGATGCCCATGTGGTCATTTCATTTCTCCAGACCATTTCCCTGAGAAAAGCAGCTATGCCCACCATATCTGTCCCTGCTTATAGCCTTCTGCTAGCTGAGGGCCCATTTCCAAGGCTGGATGCCCATGTGGGTCACAGTCAGCAGCACCATTGCCACCCCCCACCCCCCAACCCTCTGTGCATACTCAGATTCCTATTTATGGACATGGAAGAGAGAAAGCAGGGCGGGGAAACAGCCATTTCTATGCTAAGTGCCCACATGCAGCCTGGGGCGTTAGAAAATGAAACTGTAAAATTGCTCAGAATTCAGGGGAGCCAGAGTACCTGGCCCTGAAGGCCGAAAAGAGAGAACCCAAACCAACTGAGTCTGTCCTGGATTTGAGCCCTTGCCCTAGACACTGAGGACCTATCAGGAGCTGGGGAAAGGGTTGCTGTCCCCAGGAACCAGCAACTCTACTTAGAACACCGCTGTGCTCAAGAGTAAAGAAAGCATTTGACCCACTTAGCACAGTGACAGCCTCACACAGCAACCTGCCCTTGCCTTCTCCTTGTTAAAAATGACTCTTCAGAAGGAGATGGAAACACCCAATGGAAGAAGCTCAGCCAGGATTGTCCAACCAGATCACTCAGACTATGTCCTTCTCTGGGCCTTGGTTTCCCCATAAGGGTTCTAGCCATATGACTCCAAAGGCTCTTCCAAACCATGGCCTCCAAACAGGGAATCTGATAGATTCATTTACAGAGAGATGAGGGTAAATGATAAGGCCAAAGCATTTCCCTTCCCAGATCGAAGTAGAGCCACGCCTTCTCCCGCCCCAGCTGTCATCGCTCCAGCGCCGGGAGGTAGCCTGGGCCCGGATCCACCTCGGGAAGGAGAGCCACCACGCCTGCTCCCAACCCAGGACTCGTTATCTTCTAACAGAGAGAAAAACCTCTACTAGGAGCAGGAAGGGACAGGGACAGAATTTCCAATGGGAGGACAAATCTGTCATTGTATCCTCTTGGGACAGAGTAAAGATGGGAGTAATGTTCTCTGACAAGGGTGAAGGGTTTGACCTAAAGTGGAAACTCCAACCTCACTATTTGGCCGAGTTGTACCCCAAAACAGGCAGAAAGGGCAAAGTGGTCATCGACCTAGGCCCCAAACTCATATGGATATCCCAGGAATGGCCAAAGCAACCGTCTCCAGATGTAACCCAATGCCCCCACACACACACACTGTCAGCCTGAGTATCTATCAGGACAAAGATGCCAGGTATTTCCAGCGCCACAGACTTGGGGGATGATGACGAGGGATTCCACTTTATACACAAGGAGAAATGGATTAAAATGAATAGTAAGGGCAGCCTTACATGATGGAAAGTTGACAATACATGCAGTCCAGGAGGAGATGATGGATTGAGCAGGGAAGCAAACCCTACCTATGAGCAGCAGTGATTAAGAAGAAGTTGATAATATTATGTGGCATATGAACATCTGGTGGGATTTTTTTTTTTTTTTGGTACTCCTGGCTGAGCCACTTGGCAGCCCTGCCCAGCATACAGACCTCCCAGTCTGCATGCCCTCCTTGTCAGGAGTAACATCTGGCATTAATTAATGACCTTGCCCAACAATTATAGACTTCTGATTTCATCCACACATATTGTATCATTTAAATTTTGTTCCGTTTTACTAACAAGAAAATGGGGTCTCAGAATGATTAACTATTTAGCTAAATTCAGTCATTTAATTATTGGACTTGAACCCAGATCTCCAGACTCTGCACCCAGAATGCCTTTCATGATATCAGAGCTGACAGGCTGGGATGGGAGTGAGGCAAGCGCCTGCTTGTGAGCGGGCACCAGTCAGCTCCCCCATGGCAGGAGGGCAGCAGGGCCAGTGCTGATGGAGGCCCAGGAGCCCATGGCATGGCGGAGGAGTTTTCTCACAAAATAGAGCAGGCTGCCAGCATGCTCATTACCCAACCTTATTCCATCTCATAATAAATGGAGCCCCCGGAGGGCCAGGCATGATGGGGTGGGGTGATATGGGGAGTGAAGACTATTACAGGATTTTAACCTTCGTCTTCTCTTTCTGGGCCTCTGGAACAGCTGTTCAACAAAATGGATCTGTGCAGACAATCATTTTTGCTGCATTACTTAATATACAGTTGCTCTCGGCAAGAGATATAATTGACTTGCTTAACTAATCAATCTTTCTATAAGCATAGCTGCTTTTCCTTTCCCACTAGGGGAGGGAAGCAGGGGGAGAGGGAGGAAAAGAGAAATTGCAAGGAACAACCTTTGGCATGAATTACAGCACTCTAACACCCAGCTGAGGGTTCAGAGCTGGGGGGCATAAGCTGCTGCAAAGATTCCCATCAAGGGTCCTTCTCACATCAGATGTGGTCTGCAGTGGCTGGGGTCACAGTCACCCAGTGTGCAAGGGGGACCTGAGTGCCAAAAGAGGGCAAAGAAGCCCTATGCCACATGATCCAAAAATCATGCTGATTGTCTTTGGAGTGGTTTGCTATAAATTTAGTAAGAAGAGTATGTCTGTCCAATGACCAGGGAGACTTCAAAACTCTCAAATGAAGTAATGAAACCATGGGTGAAAATCTTACTTGATTAAGCAAAAAAATGTCTACCTTCCCACAGGCTCCAGCCACCCCTTGTTGCAACTCAGTGTCACCCAAACCCATTTTGCCCACTACACAGCACGCCAAGCCCTCAAATGACGAGTTTTGCAAAACAGAAATAGTTTCTTCACAAGGCACCAATCATAAGGAGGGAGCCCATGTCTCAAATCTACTTCCCTGAGCATAAAACAGGGTTAGAGGTATTTATGGGATGCAGAAAGGGTGGCTGGAGGTCTGGGAAAAGGTGACTGGAATCAGGGAAAGCAGAAGTTATTTGTTGACTGAATATGTATTATCAAACTTCATGGCTTTTCACAGAATGCATATTTACAGCATGGCTGCCTTCGCATGGTATGAAAATGGTGGCATCAGTGTGATCTCATGTGCACTCAGACTGACTTCTCGGAGGCTGCTGCTTGTCTATGTGCAGGTTTCCCCAGCTCCATATCATGGAGCCCTGTGAAAACAAGGATTCTGACTTGAACACCAGTTCTTCCTCAGTGCCTTGTACTTTGTGTGGAATACAGCTGAACATTCCATGCAGCATTAATATAGTTAGGCAGTTAAAAATTACAGTGTTGGTACTTAAAGAGAACAGATTCTTGTCTCCAGGTGGGATGCCTTCTCTAAAAACCAGACACAGGATCTATCTTGTTTCAGTTAACATCTTTATCGATGGCATGGTTGAAGTTTGAGAAAGGATGTTTACCTAATTTCTATACAACAAAGCTTGAAGAAATTAATTGCATGGCACTTGTAGACTCTGACTATTCATCCGGCTAAAGCCACACAGATGAAATTTAGTAGAGCTAAGTATGAAGTCCTGCATTTAGATTCAAGCAATCAATTGAATGAGTACAAGAGAAAGGCACTCTGGCTTGGCAGAAATTCATGAGAAAAAAGATGCTGGGGTTTGAGATGACAACAAGCTCAATATGGTGGTGCAATCTCTAAGAAGAGAAAAAAAGTCTTAAAGGGGCACATTAAAAGGGAAAAACAACAAATTGTCTATAGTCCACTGTGGTTGGCCAAAATTTGGAGCTCGGCATTATGTATGCTCTTACTATTTCATCTTAAAAGGAGCAGAACAGAGGTGTCCAGAACACCTAAGAGTCTAGAAATATTGACCCAAGCTCAGGGAATGCTTCTTCTAGAATAAATGGCAGTTTCCAACATGAGACAGGCTGCAGCTGAGGAGAGGGAAGTTAAGATCTACCTGATATTTTGCAAGTTTAAAAGGCAGCTCAGGTGCTAGAACAACCTGGGTTCAAACCCTTACTCAGCCCTTTATACACAGTGGGCCTAAAGGCAACTTTCTCCCCTTCTCTGTCCCCTAGTTTACTCAGGTATAGTTATTCTTAGCCTGTCAGTTAAATCAGTTAACATGCGCAAAAAGCTCTCCAAAAGGAGAACAGCACCAAATCAACAGTCAAAGAATGATGGCTACCACTCTTCTAAAACTGCACAAGGCAGACCAGGATGAAGTGTCTAAGTCACCAGGGAACTTATTTCAAAGGTGGGAAAATTTCCTAACAACAGAGCTGCTGCCCATGTAAGATGGGAGGCCTGAAAGGTAGAGTTCCTGATTCTTGGCCGGACACCATGCACAGAACCTCTGTACTAGATGAAGGGCTGGAGGTGATTCCATTTGAAGACCCTTACAACTAACTCTCAGACTCGTATAGTCTCCAGGAAATCTTCCCATCCTGACCTCTTTTGTACAAGGAATAGAATGAGGATGTAGCTCAGTGGTGGAGTGCTTGTCTAGCATGCACAAGGCCCTAAGATTGATTTCCAACAAAATATACATACACCCACACACATACACATGCACATGCACACACACAAGGATATAATACCAACAAGATTTCATACATGGTACAAGGGGCCTCAAGACCCTCTGCAGCTCCACTGCTAAGCCTTTGAGCCCTAGCCTATTAGGACAGTCTGTGCCAACAGTGAGCCTGGGTCCACAGGACCCACTGCTGTGAAACACCCCCACCCCTACCCTCTGGTGAGCCCCTAGGTCCCACAAAGTGGCTTTAAATCTTAGCCCTAAGCAATAAGCGAGCATCAGAAAAGGCCAGGTGCCTAGGGTTTCTGAGAGGAAACACATGAGATTTAGTTACAAGTGCCACCAAGCTCCTCTGGGGACAGAGTCTTCAAAGCCAGGTCCAGGACTGAGGGTGACAGTTCAGGAGGTTCAGGGAAAAGGGCTCCCTTTCTCCTCATGCCTCTGCTCACAGATGCTGCCAGTATGTTATTTCAGCAGAAACCACCTTGGCCAGCTGGGGCCCCAGTGACAACACATCAGCTCCAGGAGGTGTTGATTGAATTACTGACCCAGAAAAGTGAGAATGGGCAGGTGGGCATGGTCAGGTGTCCGGGGGGCTGCATGGAGATTTGTGCTGAGGACACACTCCCTGAGATCCAGCTCTGCTTTGGCCTTGGCTTGGAATGAATAATGGTTTTACCACTCTCCCCTTGGGCAGCCTTGGAACAAGCTACTACATTTCTTCAGGACTCACCTTCTATGTCCATGAAATGAGGCTCTGCGTGTGGTGCCATGAAAGGCCCCTTGCTGTTCATACACAACTTTCCAAGAAACTGCATGTCTGTGAGTTACTTACCTCTCCCAATGACCCATTTGGCAGGCCAAATTCTAGAGTTTAAAAACCTTAAGAGAAGGAAGTTCCTCACCTAAATTCACAGAGCTAGAAAGTCAAAGAAAAGGGACCAAAGCCCAAGCCTGTGTGACCCTCAAAAGTGGGGCATTTTTCACCACCTAGTAGGCAGCCATAGTTTCCTACCGGAGTTACAGTCTCCACTCTGTCATGGTGACCCACAGTGAGTAGGGTGGTATCAAGAAAAGGGACAGGGATTGCTAAGGGTCAAGGCCAGCTCCTTCTTGGTTCCTTGGACAGAAAATGAGAATTGATTCTTTCCAGGAAGCAGCTTTCTGGTCCCAGAGAGAAAATTAATCGGGGTTTGATGCTGTAAGCACACAGCATTGTTTTTCGCACACTAGCTACAAGCCTTTCTCTGCAAATGGATGTAATTTTTATGGCATTGTTTATGGAGCTGAGTATTCAGAGTGATTCTCTTTTTTCCTTTCCCAGAGCTGGAAGGAACAGAAATATCACAACTACCCCTCACCCTTGGGTGTGAAACTGTTGGCTCAGTCCCTTTCCTTCCTGAAAACCCCAATACAGTTTCCCATAATACAGGGGCAGACTCCCAGGCTTCTGATGTTTCTGATCCCCATCCATTCCCTCCCCTGAAACCTAGAAGGCTGTGATTAAGAAAACAAGACAAAACAAATAAAATAAAACAGAGTAAAGTGAAGAAGAGGGAGTCCCTGAGCCATTCCGAGTGGGCTGTGTCATCTGGGGCTCCTGCTTATCCACTCCTCCAGAGACTGACATTATCTGCTGGGGATCTCTGAACAGGTGCCTTCCCATTAAATTAGCAGAAACCTGTTCTCTACTCACTCACAGAGCAGTGACCACAAGCTTCTCGCTAGCAGTTCTCATCTGTGGCTGTAAGACCCATTCCAGGCCAGTAGCCAGCCACTTGCTTTCCTTGGTAGGCAACAGTATAGCACCCCAAACCCAACCCCTCTTCCAACCCAAATCCACCAATCTTACCAGAACATTCTTATCTGTTAGGGTTTAGATCTATAATTTCCCTCCACACTCTCAGAGGTGAGTTTTTGGAAGGTAACTGGATCACGGGGGCATAGTACTCATCAGTGGATTCATGCACTAACTAGTTCAGTAGCTGAATGTGCTGTTAGGAGGTGGGACCTTGGGGACAAGACAGGACACTGGTTAGAGGCAGGACATTGGGGGCTTGACCTGGAAAGATTTACCCTTCCTCCAGCTTCTCTTTGCTCCTGGCTACCAGGACATGAGCAGCTTTTCTTCTCAACAGGCCCTTTCAATGTCCTGTTTCTACATTTAAGCCTGCCTACCATGGGCTGCACTTCTGTAACTATAAGCCAAAATAAGCTTCTCCCCCTTTAAATTGTGGGTGTAAGGTGTGGTGTCCTGTGACAGGAAGAGAATAAGACAAACCTCAGTCCTTCATTTACATACAACATGGACAGGTTCTGGGTCCTATATACTTTTCTCCTCTTACAGATTCCTGAAGCATATAAGTATCTAAAAAACAGCCCGAGTCCTAGAATGAAGCAACAGCCTTTACTGTGTTTAACCCAAGATTCTTAACCCAAGGTTTGCTTAACAAACCTGTTTAACTATTAATTCCTTTCCCCCTCTTTCCTGGAACTAGGGTTCCAGAAAATATATTTCAGGAAACTTGACTAGCTGATTCTCTGGATGCCTCATAAAACCTGACCATTTATGATTCTATAATCTAAATCTCTACCACATCATTCAACATGGCTAGAGATACACGCTGTCTTTCTGGGTCTCCATGGCATACTTCTGTGGTCCAAGCCTTGTCTGTGGGGTGACTGAATATTCCTCCTTTGCCATTTACCTGATGAAAAGCAAAGGTTTTAAGGTCTACATTTTTGAATCTCAGTTTGATTGCTGACCTTTCTACCTATTGCTCCTGTATCACCACAACCACTGTGGGCTCTTACAAGTCAAGTTTCAGTTCTGTCTCTGCCATTTATAGCTATAGGGCATCTGACCCTCAAGGTGATATGCAGAATTCTAAGACAGCTGCCAAGATTCCCATGCTAGCTGTTGTTCTCTGTATAATCCCCTCCCCTGTAATGTGGAGTATCACATATGTGATTAATTAATAATCTCTTGGCTTTGAGTTAATCAGAAAGGAGGCCATCTTGGGTAGGCCTGACCTAATCACGTGACATCTTTCTAAACTGGTGATGGGTCAGAGAATGCTCCCTTGCAGGCTTGTGTTTTTTGTTGCTATAACAAAATACCTGAGGCTGAGTACTTTACAGAGAAGAGGCATTTAATTTGGCTCACAGTTCTGGAGGGTAAAAATTCAAAAGCATGGGGCCAGCATCTACCTGGCTTCTAGAAAGGGCCCTGTGTGGCCTCACAACATGATAAAGAAGCACAAAGCAAAGAAGGTGGCTGGGGATTTAGCTCAGTGGTTCTGCCACCTGCCTTGCAAGCCCAAGGACCTGAGTTCAGGCCTTAGTACCAAAAAAAAAAGCAGCCATACACACACACACACACACACACACACACACACACACACACGCAAAAGATAGAGGAAGACTGACCTGCTTTATAGCAACCCAATTTTGTGTTAACTAATCTGGTCCTGATGACCAAACTCATTCCCACAAGACCTAATCCAGCCTGGAGAGAATTTACCCATTCTCAGAGAAAGGCATTAATCCCTCCATGAGGTCACTGCTTCTCCCTAATCACCTCCCTCTAGGTCCCACTTCTTAAATGTCCCACTACCTCTCAATTCAGTTACATTAGTGACCATACCTTTAGCACTCACCTTCTGAGAGGTAAGCCATATCTAAACCATAGTAGCCACTGAAAGAACTCCAAATGTTAGCCAGAAAAACTCAAGGACAACTGCAGAAAAGTTAATTCTGCCAAACACCAAATTAACATGAAAAAGAATCCTAAGATACTGTAAGACCATATCTTTGGCTGGCAAAGCCCAGCTGCCCCACGCCTGGACCTGTGACCTATAGAAACTGTAAGACAATAGGAAAATGTTTAAAACCACAAAGTTTATCCCAACTTCTTACATAGCAGTAGAAATCAAATATACTCTGTTCTGTGAGATGGGAAGAAAAATCTCCTCATAGGCTCTTGAGAGGATTTTGTATAGTCCATGCTTAACATAGAGACTAATATATGCTGTATGTTCAATAAATTCTAATATTAAAGTGGAGATAGTAATAATATCTATTATGTGAGATTATCTCAAAGATTAAAAGATAATAGTGCATCTAAAGATGCTGAAAAAGTTTTTACAGGGCCAGGCATTTAGCTCAGTAGCTCCACTGACTGCCTCACAAGTGAAATGTCCTGAGTTCAATCCCTGGTACCAAAAAAAATCAAACAAAAACAAAAAACCCAAAGTTTGTACCGAGATTACTACCATAACTGGGACACAGGAAATGTCACCAGAGTTGACATTAAGGTATTTTTGTTTTTTTTCTTTGAGTTTATTGGTACATTTTAGGGATACAGTACAGTTACATTCATTGTTGGGATCTTGTAGCTCTACATGACAGGTCTTGGTTCTCATTTTTTCCCCTTGTCCCTACCCTCCCTTCACCCCCTCCTCCCCTCCCCATCTACAAACACTTTATTTCCATCTTTTCATTATCTCACATTTTTTTCTTTTCCCTTATTACCCTTCCTCTACCCATCCCACCTTCCCTACACCTTTAGCTCCTTTCTTCCCATTTCACAATGTCAGTAATCTTATTAGGATCTTATGTATTATTACAGTTTATTCACACCAGAGAAACTATTCAGTTTTTACACATGTATGAATTATTTATTTCACTTAGGAGTATATCTTCAATATGTATTCATTTGACATTAAGGTTTTTAAAGAGCCAAATAGTCCTTTCTATCCACAGCCTTTTGCCATTTCCCATTAAGACCCCAGAACTCTGTCTCATCATTGGAACCAGCCTTACTGAGTTGCTATCTAGAGAGCCTGTCCAGAGGTTCTTGCTGGGGAGTAACCTTGACCGGAGAAACCATCCTCCTCTATCAAGGGTGGTCATCCTCTTCAACCAAGAGCATAGCTCTGGGAGGGACAAACATGGAGGGGTGAGGGAGGAAGGAGATACTAGCCTACACAGATCAACCGGATCAACCTGGCAATCTGGGGTGACAGAGTCACAGCCAGATAGCCTACATATCCTGTGTTGCCATCCAGGAAGCTAGTCACTTCTATTCTTATGCCCATCTTTTTCCACTCTCTTTCCTGGTATGCCATGAGAGTGGTTTGAGCAGGATCAAGCCATAACCCATCAGGTGGAAAGAGAAACTTCTGAAGACCAGTTTAACAGGTATTTAAGTTTCCTAGAAGCAGAACATTCTTACCAATAGCTTATAGTTTGAACATGTGTTGGAAACTTAATCCCCAAAGATTCATGTATTGGAAAGTGAATCCTCCAAGTCATATGTTAATGTTATTCAGAAGTTAGACCTTTGGGAGGTAATTAGGATGAGGGTATGAAGATGGAACATCCATGGTAGCATTAGTGGTTTTGTAAAAGAAAGAGAGACCAAACTAGCACACTTGCACTGTCTTGTCCATGATGTCCTCTATCACATTATAATGCAGCAAGAAGACTCTTATCAAATGCTAAGCAGATGCTAGAACTATACTCTTGGACTTCTGGAGACTCTACAGCCACGAGTCAAATAAATTTCTATTCGTTATAAATTATCTAGTTTGGAGTACTTTGTTAAAGAAACAGAAGCATACTAATACAAAAAGATTTCAAACCCTACTTAGGAAATAGCCAATGGTCAGGTTCAGTGACAATCACTCATGTTTACATTCAGTGGCAGTTGCTTGTTGTGTATTGGACATGTGTGATGGGTGTTAGGAATAAGACAGCATTTTAGGGATTTAAAGAGTTCTTTATGTGTTAGAGGTGCAAAAAGATAGTGACAATAATAAAAACTCCACCAGGTACCAAGTCTCAGATTAGAATTCCAAAGTAATACTTGGCTGTATCAAAGGATAGACAATAACTGCTTATTTATTTGAAGTAAACATTAAATGCCCAAGTAGAAAATTTTCAAGCAGTCTGTTACCAAGGCTGCTCTCTAATTTTGAGGTACTGGCTATAGAGCTAGGGGAGAAAACACTCTGCCAGGAGACAAAGTACCTGAATCAGGTAAATCTGTTGATCTAGTGAACAGAGACAGAAAAAGTGACAGCAGGTCTGGGTGTGAGCATTTGCTGCCTCTTATTACTCCTGGTCTTTGGAAAACATACAAATAAAAAGGAAAAGCTTGAGTAGAAGATTCAGAGTGACACATCCTGACACATTCATGAAACAAGTAAAAAGAGATTACTGCTTCCTGGACATTGTAGACATATGCAGGAAAGTTTTGCCATGTTAAGAAAGTCATCATCATGGTCTCATCAAGAAGGTGTGATTCAAGAAAGACTGGAAGAAAATAAGTCCTATTCCCCAAAGTAATATGTTAATGGTATTTGGAGGTTGGACCTTTGGGAGGTGATTAGGATAAGTGCATGAAGATGGGGCATTCATGGTGGCATTGGTGGTTTTGTGAGAGGAAAAGAAACATAAGTCTAACTTTATAGAGTTAGCCAAGCAAGTATCTAGAAAAATAATTTTTCAGGTTAAAGGAATACCTAGAGCAAAGACCCCAGGGAAGAACTTGTCTGGGAGCACAGAGGAGGTTAGTTTATCTATAGCAGAGTAAGTCACAATGAGAGCAATGAAATAGGAGGTAAAATAAATTTGAGGGGAGTGGGTTCTACTTTACTCTGAGAAGAACATGGAGCCACTGCAGCGTTTTGAACAGAGGAATGATATGGTCATTCTTAAGCTTTAAATGGATGGCTCTGGTTGTTATCCTGGAAATAAAGGAGAGACCCGTACGTTAATGAGTAACTCAGGTATGTGAAGGTGGTCCCAGCCAGTATGAGAGAAAATGGAAGTGTGGGAATTGGTCAGAATCCTTATACATTTCTAAAGTAAGAGTGCTTCCTGCAAACTGGATGAGGTATGTAAGAGAAGAGAAGTCAACAACAACTACTTTTATTTGCCTAAAGCAACGGCAAAGTTGGGGTTGTCCTCAGTGGAAGTAAAGAAGGCTGCAGGTGGGATAGATTTGGAATGAGTTGGGTGGCAGCAGGCGGGTGGGTGATGAGAAGTTCTGTGTGGGGTCCACCAAGTGTGAGAAGTCTAACAGAATTCTAGTAAATGCAAGGATGTTTTCAGGCTCGCAGAGGCCACTGGATACACAAACCTCTGTTCAGGAAAGAGACCATCACCGGGGTCAACAGTGTACAGCTAGTATTTCAAGACTAGATGAGATCACGATGACCAAGAGTGAGCCTTGGGGGTGGGGGTAAAGTAAGTTCAACATTTAGAAATTTCACAGGTGTGCCGGGGATTTAGTTCAGCGGTTCAGTGGCCTGCCTCGCAAGCGCAAGGACCCAAGTTCAATCCCCAGTACCAAACAGCAAAAAAATAAAAAGATGAGGCACATTATCTGTGCGATGTGACCGTCCTATCCAGGAAAACAAGGAAATGGTGCAGCCACTGGAATGGAAGCACTGCTGATGGACCACACCAAATTTAGAACACTGTTCACTGAGTGTAGCAAAAAAGGAGGTTGCTGGTGTTCTCAGTAAAAGGAGTTGCATAGAGGTATGCTAAGAGGCCTTACTGAGTGGGGCCAACTCTTTTGAGGAGTTTTACTAGCATAAGAAGGTATGGGCATTATCTTAAAAGAGAAATAGCATCAATAGAAGAGGTTGGGGGGGCATGTTTTTTATATACCTTGCTTCTTTTTTTCCTCTTTCCTTCCCCTCCCTCCAACCTCTCTTTCCCTCTATTAATAAAAGCTTTGTTTCCATTTTTTCCCTTCTATTCTTATTTTTTCTTGTCCCTTTTTTCCTCCCACTTCTTGTTCCCCATTTGAACATCTTTTACCGATTTCCCAATATCTACTGTACATTTGGGTCCTTAATTACACTTTTGGTTTCCCACAGCAGAGAAATTGTGCAATATTTGAAAATGTGTGTCCAATGTATTTCACTTAAGAGTATGGTCTCAAGGTGCATCCATTTAGTTAGAAATGTCTCAAGCTTACCTTTCTCTGTGGCAGAATAGTGCCCTATTGTATATAAAAAAGTTTCTTTAGCCATTCACCGGTTGATGTGCATTTGGGTTGTTTCCAAGATTTAGCTATTTCAAACTGTGCCACTATAAACATGAGTGTGCATATATTGCTGTGGTATTATGCTTATAATTCTTCTAGAAAGATAACAAGAAAGGGAGTATCTGGATGAAATGGAACTTCTAGTTTTAGTTTTTTGAAAAATTTACCACTGATTTTCACAATGGTCGCATCAGTCTAGACTCCCACCAAAAGTATAGAAGGTTTTCTTTTCCCCCACAGCCCCGCAAGCATCTGTTATTGGTTGTTTTCTTTTCTTTTCCTTTTTGGTACCAGGGATTGAACTTGGGTCCTTGCGCTTGCAAGGCATGCCACCGAACCGCTGAGCTAAATCCCTTGCTGGTTGTTTTCTTGATAATGACCATTCTCTCTGGAGATGGAATCTTAGTGTTGTTTTAATTTGTACCTCCCAAATGACCAGTGATGTTGAACATTATTTTCATATATTTATTTGCCATTTCTATTTCTTCATCTAATAAAAATCTATTCATTTCAGATGCCCATTTTTTAACTGGTTTTTTTTAATTTAGGGGGTTGACTTTTTGTGTGTGTTCTTTATATACTCTAGGTATTAATTCTTTGAGGAACAGCTGGCAAATTTTTTTTTCCTACACTGTGGGCTGTTTCTTCACTCTGTTGGAGGTTTCTTTTGAGATGCAAAAGCTTTTTAATAAGATGAGGTTCCAGTTGTTGATTCTTTGTGATATTTCCTGTGCAATGGGAATTTTGTTCATAAAGTCTTTGCCTGCACCACTATTTTCAAGAGTACTACCTATTTTATCTCCTAGCAGATTTAGTGTTTCTGTTTTAATATTTAGATCTTTGATCCATTTCGATTTTAGTTTAGTGCATGGTAAAAGATATGGATGTAGTTTTAAATTTCAGCATGTAGAGTCCAGGGATTTAGCTCAGTGGTTCTGCTGCCTGCCTTGCAAGTGCAAGGTCCTGAGTTAAATCCCAGGTACCAAAATAAAAATACAATAAAATAAAAATAGACTTCAGTATGTGGAAAGCCAGATTCTAGCACATTTATTAAAGAGGCTGTCTTTCTTCCAGTAAAGGTATTTGGCTCCTTTGTCAATGATAAGATGGCTGAGTATACTTGGAGTTGCTTCTGCATCTTCTGATTTACTCCATTGATCCTCGGGTCTGTTTTTTTGCCAGTATTATGCTGTTTTTAATCACAGTAACGTGGGCTGGGGATTTAGCTCAGTGGTTCTGCTGCCTGCCTCACAAGTGCAAGGACCAGAGTTTGATCCCCCATATGGTAACTTTGTAATATAATTTCAAGTAGAGACTGTGATGCTTCTGGCCATGCCTTTACAGCCCAGAATAGCTTTTGCTATTCTCGGTCTCTTCTGGTTCCATATAAATTGTAGTATTGTTTTACTATGGTATTAGTATTGTGAGATATGCTATTGGTACTCTGATCAGTATTGCACTAAATCTGTATAATTGTGAAAATATGGCCATTTTCACTATATTAGTTCTTCCTGCTCTAAAACAAGATATATCTTTCCATTTTCTGATATCCTCTTTGAACTCCTTTTTCAGAGAACTGTAGTTTTCAATGTAAAGATCTTTTACATCCTTCATTAGATTGATTCCTAGGTATTTCATTCCTTTGGCTGCTATTGGGAAAGGTGTTGTTTTCCTAATTTCTCTCTCAGTGAGTTTGTTATTTGTGTACAAGAATGCTATTTATTTTTGAATGTTGACTTTGTATCCAGATATGCTACTGAATTTAGTTATTAAATCTTTTGGTGGAGTTTTTGGGTACTCTACTTCTATGTAGAGTATCACATCATCTACAAATAATGATAATTTAGCTTCTTACTTCAAAATTCTTATTTATTTTATTTCTTTCTCTTTGTCTAATTTTTCTGGCTAATATTTCCAGAACTATATTCAATAAGAGTGGTGACAGTGGACAGCCTTATCTTGTTCCTGATTTTCGAGTGAAAACTCATTTTTTTCTTCACTTAGTATGATGTTGGCTGTTGGTTTTTTATAGACAGCTTTTATCAGATGGAGATAAAGACCATCTATTGCAATTTTCTGGAGGGTTTTTTATCATGAATAAATGTTGGAATTTGTCAAGCACTTTTCTAGCTTCTATTAAGATGATCGTGCAATTTTTGTCCTTGGCTCTGTTAATATGCCATATTACATTTATTGATTTGGGTATGTTCAACCATCCCTGTATTCCTGAGATGAATCTATTTGGTCATAGTGTATAATATCTTGATAATGCAATGCATTCTATTTGCCAGTATCTTATTGAGGATTTTTGCATCTATAGTCATTAGGGAGATGTGCCTGTCATTTTCTTTTTGGTTGGATCTTTCTCTGGTTTTAGTATCAGGGTAATGCTTGCCTCCAGTAATGAATTTAGAGGTGTTTCTTCCTTTCAATATCATTAAAGAGTTTGAGAAGTATCAGCATAAGGTCTTCTCTAAATTTCTTGTAGAATTCATCAGTGATTCCATTTGAGCCTGGGCTTTTCTTTGTTAGTAGGTTTTTAATCACATGTTCAATTTCATTAACTGATATTGGTTTATTTAGAATTTTTTATTCAGTTTTGGTAATTCATATGTATCTAGGAATCTGCGCATTTCTTCTGTGTTTTCCATCTTATAGAATAGGAGCTCTCAAAGTAGATACTGATGATCTTCTGGATTTCTGCAAGATCTGTTGTGATTTCATCTTTTTTATTGCTAATTAGATGGATTTGAGTTTTTGCTTTCCCTTTCCTTTTTTGATAAGGTTGGCTAAGAGTTTGTCAATTTTATTTAATTTGTCAACCAACTCTTCGATTCACTGGTTCTTTTTATTGTTTTTTAATGTTCACTGCATTCATTTCTACTCTGATCTCTATAATTTCTTCCCTCATATGAGCTTTAGGCTTGACTTGCTTTTCTTTTTCTACAAGCTTGAGGTTCAACCTGAGGTTATTTGAGCTTGCTCTGTTTTTCTAATATGGAAACTCAATACTATAAATTTCCCTCATAAGACTGCTTTCTTTGCATCCATAAGTTCCAATATGTAGTGCTGGCATTATCATTTAATGGTAGAAACTGTCAAATTTCTTTAATTACATCTGTGATCCACTGGTTGTTCAAGAGTGTTATTTAATTTCTATGTGTTTATGAAGTTCTTGTGGTTTCTTTTGTCATTGATTCCCATATGGTCTGATAATATGCAGGGATAATTTCAATTCCTTTGCATTTACTTAAGCATGTTCTATGTGCTAGTATGTTGTCTATTTTGGAGAACATCTCATGTGCAGCTGAGAAGAATGTGTATTCTGGTGTTGTGGGATGGAACACTCTGTAGACATCTAATAAGTACATTTGTTCAAATATTTGACTCAGTTCTGATATTTCATTGTTGATTTTTTTTGTCTAGTTGTTATCTGTATCTGCTTGAGTCATTAAGCATGGCTTTCACTATATCACCATTTCTGTAGTTATCTGAGAAATTATTTCTGATTTGATTTTTTTCTAGAGCTGTATTAATCTGCTTCATTGCTTTTGCTGTTACTACTTCAGAGTGTTCAGGTGGGTGGTTTTCAACTTGTTCCACCTCATTGCCTTTTAAGTTTTCTTTTGGTGAGCTGAAAGTCTTGGGTTGCATCTTGTTTAAATATCTTCTCATTTTCTATTTATTTTTTAAAATTCAACCCCTAGGATGATCCTTGTAAATTGCTCATGGTGAGCAGCTTTATTGATAGAATTTAGAACCTTTAGGAAATGCCTACTTCTCAGAGATGTCTTCCAGGTGTAGCTGACTTTTGAATTTTGAGTCTTTTGCAAGATCCTATCTCGTCAACTTATTGAAGATGAGAAGTTGCTGCCTTCTTGTCCCAGCCCCTTGTTGTTTGGCACTGGTCTATAGAACATTTTATGACTCTTGGACAATCTCAGTCTTGGCTTACCAGGAAGAACAACTGATTAGAATAATGATACCACCTTGGCTAAAGTGGTACAATCATCTATAACAATAACATCAAACACAGCCTAGAAAATGACAAACTGTGGTAGCTATTAATTTGCCACCTTTAACCATATGAACTAGATTTGGTTGTGTAAAAATTCTAAAACAAACCTGAAAATTGTATATAGTAAATAAGCCCTCATTATGGTGATTTTTACCCTTAGAGGAGAAAATTTAAAAATGTTTAGGGGGAAAAGATAGGGAAATAAAAGAGGAGGAAGAAAGTAGCAAGGCTGGAAGAAGATTACTCAAACTGTGGGAAACTGGTGGAGGAAACAGAGAAGGAAGAAATACAAACAAGAACAGAACAGAAAAAAAACTAGAAACCATTTTCACACTCATATAAAACAAGAACAATCAAAATAAAAAACAGAAACAAGAAAAGAAAAAAACAGTGTTCACTTCAGTCATGTCTCTGCTGTCACTGGTAGATAAAGTGGTCATACTTTGCCCAGATCCATGTTGATTAGTACCAGCAGGCCAACTATAGTTTTACAGTGGGGTAGTGGATAATCTCAGCAAGTCTGCACATTTAGTTCCACTGAAGTTCAGGCTAGTTTCTGGCTGTGGGGCTGAAACCCAATTTGTTCAGTTTGTAACATTCGGTGTGTTTCTCACCAGCTTGAACTCAACTCCTTGGCTTCCTGATGACTTGAACTTGGCAGCCCTACCTTGACACTGGGAGCTGCTGGATGGAGCTGCCAGTTGCTCTGAGTTACAAGTTCAGTTGGGCCTTCTCCAAGATGGTTACCAGCCCTCTCCTGGAGTAACATCTAAACCTGAATAACTCAACAGTCACTGTAGTCTACCGAGTCCACTGTTTTGTTCCACTGATGCATTTCTCCACAGAGGCCTCTGGGTTGCCAGTAGTCACCATGTGTCTCCAGGTTCAAGATGCTCCTCCATGCAGTGAGTCAGGGCTCAGGGAGAAAGTGCCACTTGCCACCTCCTTCTTCTGCACTGACATCTCTCTCTTCACTCTCTCCATTAAATTATTGCTTTAGATCCTTCCCAAGTCTTGGGGACCCACTTCCCTCCATATTCTCTTCCTCACATTGCTATATTCCAGCATCTGGACATCAAACCTTAGAGAGGCTGTTTCTCTGCTGCTTACCACTCCATCATCTTGATTGGAACTTCTCAACATGGAAGAATACTAATTAGCATATTTATATGCAGGTAGTAATGCTCCAGTACAAAGCCTAAAACTGAATAAGCATAAAGAGGTAAGAATTGCTATTGCTGAAGAAAGAGGAAAGGGGATCCAGTACATATGAGACAGAGGAGAAGTGGACTGACTCTTGCTCTTTCCTGAGACATATAGAACAGGTCATGGACAGCTGTCACCACTCCTTGTTTCCCTTCACTCCCATTCCTGCTACTCCTAAAGTTACTTTATGGCTGTTCTGGGCCTGACTACTCTGAGAGGATGTGTAGCTCTGTTGATGGCTATGATTCTCCTCCCTGGCTCTTGCCAATCCATTTGGAAGAAATGTCAAAGAACCACCCCTTACAGGGCAAAGATCAAAGAGGAATCTGAACCTGCTGTTAACATCCTCAAAATCCCCAAGCCACAATAAACCATAACTAACATGTCTAGCCCTCCTGGAGATTTCCCAAAATTAGCAGCCATCCCAATTTTAACCTAGTAATTTCATGGGCCTGTAGCAGCTATCTGTCAAGGAGCTACTCCTTCCCAGATTTCTCTGAACTGTTCCCATGACAGCTATGGCTGGTCTGAATGCCCTGCATCTACCCTGGGAGATATTTTGCTCTGACTACAGCAAGCTTTAAACCAAGCAGCAGAATTGACTTTGGACCAATCCTTAGGCTTGACTCATAGGCTCAAATTTGGACCAGTCGCAGGCCTTCTGCCATTCTACATAAACAGTAGTCCTTTCACACTTCGAGTGGGATAGGAGCACTTTCTCTGGTGCTCTAACTAGCCCTCCATCTCCACCCCCACCCCTACCTTCACTACCTGCCATGCTACAACACAAACCTTGTCTAAATAAAGCCTTGCTCTGGTGGTCCTATAAATATCATGATTCATTTCTTGTATAGTATGGACAGAGTGGGTCACTTTTGAAGAGTAAAGGCCCTGGCTTTACTCTCCAGAACTACCACCAAAAATAAATAAATAAATAAAAATAAATTTTAAAAAAACTGTTAAAAAAAAGCTAAGCATTGCTAGCTATGAAGAGTTTCAGAGATTGGCAGCTGAGACAAGTAGCCTTAGAGACTTAGCAGTGGCAGTAACCAGAGGTGTGGATCATGACCAGTGATGACTGGCACTGTCTGGTGTCAGCAGTAGCCTGGGGCATCCAGCAGCAATACATGACAACTGGCAGAGACCAACAAGGTTTAACCAAAATGGGTGCAGACCACTGGAAGCTGTATGAGGAGCTCAGGCAGCTTCCAAGCATTAGCCTTGACTGCAGAGGAGCTGATAGGTAGCTTAGAGCCCTAGAGCTGTAACACTAAAAGCTGAGGGCTATAGGCACTCAGAATCCCAGAGCTATAACACTAGCACTCAAGGCTTGCAGCTGCTAGCAGAGCTATGCTTTGCTGTTTTATGATTTCTATCCTAATCCAGCAAAAGAACTCTCAACAGACTGGCACCACACACAGCTAAAAGAGTTAGCATTAGATAGGAGCACAGACAGTTAATCCATGCATCCTAGAGGAAAGCAAAGTTTGAGGGACAGGTGCTGCTATGTGGGTAGACAAAGAGGTAGAGTTCATGCACATCCTTTGACTGCTTCAATTTTCTCAACACAGTAGGAAGTAAGTTAAAAATAGGGTAAGGGATGTGTCCTTTGAGAAACCCTTGGGTATGCTGCCACAATCAGATGTTAAGATATACAATATTTCAGGGCTGGGGATTTAACTCAGTAGTTCCACTGCCTGCCTCACAAGCACAAAGTCCTGAATTCAATCCCCAGTATCAAAAAAAAAGACATACAATATTTCTCCAGATTTTGCCTCAGGTCAGGTACTACATTCTTGACATACATCATTTTCACAACAACCCCCAGAGGTTATTACATACCCCTGAAAGATGAAGAAATGAGGCTCAAAATGATTAGACAAATGGCCTTTGGTCACCTGCTTCATCATGTAAGAGGCAGGATCCAAACACTAGGCTGAATGACTGCAAAGACTGTGCCCTTAACTGGGGTGGGAGCAGAAGGCAGAAGAGAGGGATGGTAAGGGGACGGGGAGAAGGATACTTTCTCTAGTGAAAGTCAGTGAAGAATGAGAAGAGGAGCTGGTTGACTGCCTCAAAGATCTGTGAACAAATGAATTAATCAATGAGTTGCTCAGATGTTTCTTACACCTGCCAGGTTCCTTTGAGGGGCTCTTATTATGTTTTGCACATATCTTAATTAGAGACTGCATTTCTCATGGTCTATTAGACTCCATTATCATGTACCTCAGGCTTTCTCTGACTTCATCAGGCAGTTCCAGAACATGTGAGAAACATGATTGTTTTGGCATGAGTTTCCTGTTGTTGCTGTGACAGGTTAAGAACAATTTAGTTGTGCTCAAAACAACAGAAATTCATTATCCTATAGTTCTGAAAGTCAGAAGTCTGGCATATAAAGATGCTAGCAGAGTTGTGTTCCCTTCTGGGCACTTCAGTGAAGTTTTTTTTTTTTTTTTGCCTTTTCCAGATGCTACCTACTTCCCTTGGCTTGTGGCTCCTTCCTCCAACTTCTGAACCAGCAATGCAGGCTCAGTTCTTTCACAAAGAATCACTCTAATCTCTTCTGCCTCCATCCTCCACTTTGAGAGACCTTTGTAATTATATTGGGTCTGCCCAGATAACTCAGGACACTCTCTCTATTTTAAAGTCAGTAACTTTCATTTCTCTTTGTTATTTTCACAGGTTCTAGAACATAGATGTAGAGGGTGATGGCATTACTGTGCCCATCACAGTGGCTCTAAATTTCTAGCTCATAGTACACAAATGTCACCTCTCTAGAACACTAGCCTTCAAATTCTTATTGTCTTCATTCACACAGAAATCAGAATGTTAGGAATCAGCCCTGGGAGTCCATCTCCTGCCTCAGGTGCAATGCTTTGTAATGGATGTGTTATTTTGCCCATGAATCTTTCAGAATGTCTGAAATAAAAAAGAAAATTTGCATCTAATCCACTATGTTCCCTGGAGGGTGTAAGGGTTGCTGGAGAAGCAAGGGAAGGTGAAATGGGAGTGGGGTGGAAATGGTCCCCTCTGTGACCCCAGAACCTTTTCTGCACCTTCCTTGGACAGGATATAGCAGAGTACGGGGTGAGACCTGATGGGCTGTGTTTTTTTTCTGACAAACTTTTTCACAAGGCTATTTAAATCATTCTAATTGCTCCAGAAATACCTCATTAAGTTTTCCAGTGATGGATGCTGAAGCAAAGGATGAAGAGAAATTGAGAAGAGGCTGAAAAAGAAAAGCTACTAACCAACTTGCTATTGCTCCCACATCCTCTTATGTAGATTGCTTAAAGCAGGGAGACAGGGGAGGGAGCCAAGGGCAAGAGAGAAAACAGATAGTGTCAGGTCTTGTCATTAGAAATGTAAAATTCATTAGAAAAACAATGATTGCAAAGAATTGATTTGGTAGTGATTTGCTTGTCAGGCCTAAAGTACATCCAAGAAATGTATGATTATGATTCAGAATTTGTTACAAAGAAGATAAGAGAGGAAGGACATGCTGCTGCAGCTTTCTGTTGTCAGACACCCACACTTGGCCAGGGAGCTGCTCCCCGATACCCCTATTATCTCATGGAGGAACTCGTGATTTGCCTGGCACAGCCCCAGGGCTTGTAGCGTGCCTGTGTGCTCTGCAGAGAGATACACACCTATGGGACATGACCCCACCACATGGGCAACATCTGACAATTCTTTATTGCTGCCTCCTCCCAGGGAGAGGAGACCACACTCCAGCTCTGATAGAGCTCTACTGATTATTCCCACCTTTGTCTTTCTCCACCCCAACCCCTTGCAGTGAATTTAGCACATCTGGATCTGAAGCCAGATAATGAACAGAGGATTCAAGTTACATTGGATGCCCAGCCAATGCTAACCTGATCCAGCTGCCCACTCTTTGAAGACCCCACTCTTACCTTTCACTACACACTTTCCTGTGATGAAGAGGCCCATCCCTTCTCACTCCTTTAGGGCCCTGGAAATGACAGGTCCTTTCTTGTTTAGGATCCTGGTATATTCCTTTTGGCATCTGGCCTTGACTTCACCCTCATCATCAACATGGATTCTCTAGAAAAATCTTGATTTTTTTCTGTACCATCTTTCCAACCTCTGACTAAAGCCAAGTTCCAGCTGATTTTGAAGAAGGCATTCCATCCACTAAAACCACTGGTTATTTTCTATTTTATTGCTGAGCAATTTTTAGAAGACAATTTCCCCATCCCTGCACATCAATTCTAACATCTACTTTCCCACATTTGACACTGTCCTTACAGGGCATTGTTTCCCCTCTCCTCTCTGCTTTTCTCAGCTCCATTCCCTCAACTCCCTGGACAACTACAGAATCTTCCCCATTGCTCAATTTGGACATCACCTCCCTTTGCAAAGTTTCTTGACCACTGACACTGGATCTTCCTTTGTAAAATAAGCATGATGATAAGTTTGTCTACCCACTTCAGAGGATCAGAAACAACTGCCTGGATGTAAAAGCTTTGCAAGCCAAAAGGGTTACTCAAATATAAACTACATTTTTTCTCCAATTCAGGGATTCACAAAATAATTAATATTTTGAAAGCAGGGCCAGGGATTTAGCTCAGTGGTTCCGCCACCTGCCTTGCAAGCACAAGGACCCAAGTTCAATACCCGGTACCAAAAAAAAAAAAAAAAAAAAAAAAATTGAAAGCAATTATCAGCAGTTAGTATTAAATAAGAAATACTTTTGGACACAGTGAGTCTCAACCCTGGATGAGAAATAATAATTCCATTGGTCTGGATATTAATTGAAGAATAAAATGGGTTTCTTTCTGATATTTTCATGCATGCAGATATTGCATGTAAACCAAGCATTCCTCAAAAGCTCCTAGGAAATGTATTTTTGCAGCCAGGATCAAGATCCAATGATCATGCTTGACTTTTTCATTTTATAGAGCCATCATCTATCTAACTCTTGGTCCAAGAACACAATCTCTTTCTCTACCTGCTCTCCTCCCAACCTTCCTTCCTTATCTCCTTTACCCCAAGTAGGTCTTGGGAAAGAGAAGTGTAAGTGGGACAAAGTCCTTGAATTTGGGAGTCTGAAGAAAGACAACAGGGTGATCCCTACCTGCTGCCAGGCTTCACTTTGTTTCACAGAATGACGAGGAGTTCCATCTTTCTCCAAAGGTCACCAGTCAAGTCTCTGCCTTCTGTTCCTTCTATTGTACTCTTCACTTCTCTCACCCAGTTCCAGCCCTACTTCTACTAACATCCAGCAATGACTCTTGTGTTGAGGTTATTCAGCCATCTATGTCTCAATTCCAACCTCTGCTAACAGATAGCAATTTATTTCAACAAACCTAAAATGCCATAATTTATAAAATGTAACATCACTGTATGTATCACCAAGAAAGAAAAGTATACTGTCTAATTATGATGTGACATCTGTGACAAAGTACGTCCTGGAGTCCAATGCTAAAATGTGAAGAAATTTTACCCATTGGCTCCACCCACCCTTTGTTCACCATGGAACTGACGTTCCTCAACTGCTTATCTGGAGCTAATCTAACTCAGGCCTCTGGCTTTATATCACTCTATAATTCCTGCTTCCCTCTAGCTGTTCACTAAAAAGACAGGGAAAAAAAGCATTCCTGTTCTCAGTACCCTTTGCCTTTTCCATACCAAAAAGTAGTTCTGGTGATAGCAATAGAACCAGAGGGACTGAGGTATAAGGCAGAGCTTCAGACAAAGCCCCAACTGAATGAAGCAATCTTTGCCCCACCAGGCTGAGCTGACAGTAGTCACCTCCATTTGAGCAATGCTACAGGGACATATAAATTACATTACACGTCAGGGTACAAGGACTTGATCCTGACCTCAAGCATCCTATTTCATTGTAGACAGCTGCCAACTCTAAAACATGTAAAGCACTCTACTGTAGAATTTGATCTAAATGGAGGCAGCCCCTTACTCTGTTGGAGGCTGGTAAGAAAGTCAGACTTAGCAGAACTGACAAGGAGCCAGGTATAGGATAAAGAGGAAATTAACAAGCCAAGAAAACAGAAAGTAATCCAGGAAGAAGGACAAATATGAACAAAGAAAACCAGCTATAAAAGTTCAAAGCATAATGAGGAGCAATAATTGACCCAGAAGGGTTGAAATAAAGAAGTGCTTTAGTGGGAGGTAGTAAAGGATAAAATGGAATATGGCTGTGAAAATCCTGAATGATAAGCCTTTAGAGTTAAGACTTTGGCCCTAGCATAAGAATCATAGAAGGTATTTGAGCAGGAAGTTTGGCATGCTTTCTATGCATGCATGTAGCATATTTAGCTTACAACTTTTGCTTTATAAATAGATCTCAGTGATATCTTTATCCCTCATACTACATTTTTTCATAGGCTTCACCTCTGCTTCCAGCAGATGTGAAAGTCCAAGGATAGCATAGATATCAACTCAGGAGGCTTAGCTTGGGGGAATTCTCAGAAGCATTTAATGAAATCAGTAGCACTGAACCAGAATGCAGCAATAGAACCTACTTCCTGCTGCAATTATTGGGGCTGGGTGGAGATCTCATATTGAAACCATTTGGAAGAGTAAAAGCTCTGGAGCTGAAAAAGGGTTTGAGGATGCAAAGTCAACCTGAGTTCCTGGTCATCACCTGTCACACTACGCAATTCTCCAAAAGGCAAGTGCTTTGGCCCTAAGGCTTGATGTATTCAGGGAAGCTGCTTCTATCCACAGTCTTAAATGATGATTCTCAGGCACAAGAGTAAAACAGTGATCCTTCTGAAGAGTAAAATTTCCTGGAAGAGCACCTGAGCTTCTGTAAGCATGCCTATTCATCTTAACCTACACTGTAGGAGGTGCTGCATTGTGACTTGGGCTTCCCTTCAAGTGACAAGAAGGATCCCAATCTATGGGACTCTGATCTATGGTAAGAATTTGGAGACAACATCATTGAGAAAGGTTTGGGAGAGCGGAGTTCTTGAGACCATTTCCTAAAAGAGAAGAGACAATGTATTAATTCTAGCTGCTGTAACAAATAAACCCCAAGTCTCAGTAGTTTAACCCAATGGAAGTTTTCTTTCTGTTTAGAAAAGTTCTCTGTTTTAAGGAGTCATTCAAGGACTCAGACCAATAAAATCTGTGTTACCATTAACATGTGGCTGCCCAGGACTATCTCACACACTTACTTCTAGTCAGTAAAGAGGGGAAGATAGAAAGGATATACACCTTGAAATGCTATTAGAAATGAGGTCTTTGACAGGCACCTATCAACCACTTCCACTTAGTTACGTGGCCCACATAAACGCAGCCTGTGAGGGAGACATGGTCCTTGTCTGCACTACTGAAGGAAAACTGCAATCTTTGGTGCACAGCTAGCCATCTGCTCCAGGTAAACAAATCTGGTATAAATAAGGGAAAGGACAATGGACTGGGAGTCTGAGTGTTATGACTACTCCAGCTCTCTCATTACTGTCTCATTTCCTCCTTAGGCTGCACTGTCTTTGTCCAGAAAAAGGGGAAGACTTGGAAGTAATGGTCTCCAGCAGGCTGCGACCATAATGCTGAAGTTGAAGTTGTGCTATGAGAAAGGAACAGTTATCTGAACCCATAGAAAGTTCCGCCCAGCAAGCCAGCCCCCAGGCATGGAGTCACACTGCTTTAGAAAGACTGTACCAAGCCAGTGTCACTCTCCACCTGACATCATACAAATGGGACCCCAGAGAGGATGGAAATTGAACGGTCCCCACAGGAGAGAAAACATGAAAGGTTACATGATTTGAGCCTACATGGGGGTCCAAGCGACCTTTCCTTGAGTGGAAAGACACAGGCTGCTGTTGAGTGACCAATAAGGCAGACAGTGCTGGGAGCTGGGGTGTCCCCCAGAGACCACAAAGACTGAGCAGAGGGCTCATGCTGTCTGAGTCACAAAGGCAAGCATATTGCATGCAGGCAGGAAATGCCATAGCTATACTGAAACACACAGGACCCATCTGTCACC
Source organism: Fukomys damarensis (assembly GCF_012274545.1). Taxonomy (NCBI): domain Eukaryota; kingdom Metazoa; phylum Chordata; class Mammalia; order Rodentia; family Bathyergidae; genus Fukomys; species Fukomys damarensis. The sequence continues at coordinate 64,356,948 of NW_022900928.1, forward strand.
ATAAACTCAAGCAGTATTTACTAAGGTGGACACCCATGGTCAGGTACACACCACAAATGCACACATATGGGTGTGAGCATATGCACAGGTCCACATAGATGAATGCACAAGCAGTACATGCTTGCCCATCTCAGACAAGGATGACCTTGTACACACACAATAATCCACACTTAAGACACACAGAGGGGCATTTGATTAGCTGGACTCAAGATGGATATGTAATCAGGAGTATGGTAGATGGCCACAAAACACAGAATTTATGTTGATTATGTTGATTCACAGTGTTCTCGTGGATATCCACATAGCTTCCCACAGATAGAACTGAACCCAGGAACACATACACAGCAATAAATGCAGCCACACATACATGATTGACACCATGTGTATATATACACATTCACATAGAGGCACAACATCTCATGACACAAACATCTCATGTTAACCATATACCTTCAGAAATGGGAACTGGGAGCTGGTTCTTAGGCCCTAGTTAGATGTGTTGACCTAGGCAAATCATTGCCTCTCTGACATCATCAGCAGTGATCACATCTGTGTGGACGGCCAGGGTTCCAGGAGATCAAACAAAGGCACCAGTGCTTTCCTTAAAGAAGGCTCAGGGCTAGGGATTTAGCTCAGTGATTTTGCTGCCTGCCTCGAAAGCACAAGGTCCCGAGTTCAATCCCTAGTACCAAAAAAAGAAAGCTCAGCCTCCAGAAGTGGATAGCTAGAAGGCAAGCCAGACAGTCTTCTACCTTTTTGGCAGGGTACTAGTGCAGCCTCCAGAGGTCAGTTTTAAGGGGAACTCAAGAAGGAAAGAATAGGAAGGAGCTTTCTGTCAAGTCCCTGGATACTGAGGCCAGGTAAATATGTCCAGGGGTCTTCCAGAAGGCTAGAGCCACTTGAAGACATCCAGATTGGCAACATGCTGTGATCTGTTAGAAAAACGCTAGAGATGGGCTAGATGCTGGTCACTCTGCCAACACAAAGCCCACAGCAGCCCTCTGGCTTAAGAAACTCCATAAAGAGTACTCAGAGTAAATCTGTGCACTCTGTCTTCTACCGTCAAGTGGCTCACAGCTCCCTGTAGGATAATACTGCCAAGTTCCAAGGAAGAGCATAAGTGTATACATAGTCTGAGCCTCTTGAGGCATTATGCTCACATAGGAGGACTTGCATGTACCATGTGACTATGTGTGCATGAGGCTACACGGGGAGTTTTACTGGGTCTCTCTGCACATATCTGACTATGTTGCCTGTATCACATAGGCAGAACTGCTTATATGTGCATCCTTGACCATCTAAACCTCTTGCATAAACATATTTGAATATACAAATGTCCTGTGTATAAATGTATTTGTGTATATTTTAATCCATTTTAGCTATCGAGATGTATCTACCTTGAAGAGATAACCATTTCCCATGTCTTTGCCTCACTCACACAATTGGGAAGAAATCCTCTGCCCTGCTCTACATTGGCCTCCCTTCTTTGTCTCTCTCCTTACCTAACTGGAAAGGCTGGAGAAAGCCTGGGTCATGGTGCCTCAAAGGCCAGAGTTAGGAGTAGGGTGCATATATTATCCCTTTCTTGGCAGGTAAGATGGCCAAAGCAAGCTCTGCCCAAGAGCAGGGAAGCTTTCGGGTGTCTGGGTTGTGACTCTCTTCTCAGAAAGCTGAAAGCAGAACAGAAGGGTAGAAAGCCCATGGGAGCATCATTTCTTTAAATCAACTTTGCTAGCTAGAAACCTGGTATGCCAACAAATCTAATTGGGGTATGCTTTACAATCTATGAGCTATCTATTGTGAAACATGCTCCAGTGTGAAAATATGTGCGTCTTAAAAAGAGATGAAACACAGAAATATGTGTGTCTATTTTTTACTTGAATAAGAAATTGACAGGAAGAGGGAAGCAGTTAATCATCATTCTCAAGTCTCTAAACATTTGCGCACATCTGTACATGGGGGTATCCATGTATATTCAACCATTTTAGCTGGGCCTGTGGTGTCTGCCCACCATAGGTTATTGTTTGTGTACGCTGATCACTGATAACCTGCATTTATGTGTGTGACTCACTGAGCATGCAGTAGCTTTATGCACAGGTATTTGTATGTGAGTATGAAGGGTTTCACGTACTTTCAGCATGTACTGTCTGTGGGTGTGAATATGAGTCACAGTTCCAGAGCCAGACACAACCCCCACCCCCAAGCCAGCATCCTGAAAGGGCCCAGCTATAAACCAGGGGAATAAGAGTACAGCAGCCCCTCTTTCTTGCTCCTTCACTCTCCTTGGCCGGCTTTTCTCTCCGAGAGGTCATCAGAGACTCTACAGAGATAGGCCCCACCTTGCCAATCTGGGAACAATGAGCACAAAACAATCTAGTAATTAGTAAGAATCTTGTCTTCCTGACAAGCCATTTCACCAGGACAAAGAAATAGCTCAGGAGGTTCTGAGAGCCAGGAACAAGAAGGATGAGGGAATTGCTCCTTCAGATATCTGGAACAGAGCAGAGAGCCCTACTCTCTTCCCCATTCCCATATCTACCTTCTGTCCTAGCCTGCCTTTTTTCTGTTCTTTGCCTCCTAGTGCCCAGGCAGGCCTCATTCCCCAGACACACAGAGAGAATGACATGTGTGGTGGCACAAAAGCACCCAGATGCAGTCCCAGGCCCTAGGCCAGATTTGCCAGGACTCTACTCATAGACTCAGACTTCACAGGACACATATTTTGCAGAGCTGAATTGTCTTAAAACAAGCCCCTAGAGCACATGCCTCAGCAGTCATCCCAGCACTCTGAATGATACCTCCTGAAGACAGATGGGTTCTTAATTCCTACAGCATTCACAGGAGTTTCTTGGGTAGGAGGAGAGTTACAGAGGGACCAGAGCCGTGGTTCTTCTCTTGAGGGGTTTGAGCCCCACAAGAAGGAAAGAAAATGTCCACAAATGATTGTAACACAGACAACAGAGAAAAGGTGTCCTGAGAAAAAGGCTATCAAGGACTTGGGGAGATGAGACCCCTGACACCTAGGAAAATTAAGAAATGTTTATGGGAAAAGAAAACATTTAAACTGAACAATTAAGAACTGAGAAATAAAGGATTCAAATGCAGAAGACGGGCACAGGGCATTTAGGACACAGAATATTATAAAGATGAAAATCATAATGATGAGGATTATAATAAACATGATGGCAAACAGCATCAATGACAATAAAAAAATTCCCTTGTCCCCTTCTAGTGTCTTTTCTTGAACTCAAGCTTAGTCACTCTGCTCAGTATTGCCTGATGTTTTTACCGCTTCTGCTTCTGCTTCCTAGAATTCCTAAACATTGAGGTGATCCAATCTGCCTTCTGTAGCAGTGCACCACTGTGATATAGTAGAAGATAAGTCTTTGGTCCTGGTTCAATTACAGGGTAACCTGTGAATAGATGAGATGATAATAAAAGGAAAGGGGAAAAAAGATAAGACTTTGCATCTGTATAATGCCTTATAGCTTTCAAAGCCCTTTCATATACATTATCTCACGTGGGCAGGAAAGGTAATATCAGCCATACTGCAAAGATGATAATCAGATATGGAGAGGTGGGAATGATCCAAAATCACACAACTGGCCTGGGTTCCAAATGCTGCCACACCACTGTGTCTAGAAGGACAAGTGTGGACCCACTCTGAGCCAACCAAGAGGCAATAGGTATATGCTCTGAGAATCAATCTCTCCACAGTGTGCCTTTCAACCACTGGTTCAAAAGAACAAGAGAAGCCAGATGTCAGCAAAGTCCAGGCCAGAGAGCTGTTGCTTCAATTCCAGGTCCTGTGTTTAATTTTCAACTGAGGCCCCAATCCCTCTCTGGCAGCAAATGTTCTAGGAATGACTGAGATTCTGGCCCTAGCCAGTCTTAGGTACCAATCTTAGCACCTACCAGGGACAAAGCCACCCCAAGGATACTATTCCTTCAAAACTGAACTATGCCAGTTCAGATGCCTATAGGGCAAAGCTGAACGTTCCATAACCTGGCCCAACCTGATCTTCCACCATCCCTCCCTGGTCATCTTTTTCAACCACAACACTGAGGCATTCACCATTCATCCTCCAGACTCACCGCAAGCCCTGCCTCTGGACCTTTGCTCCTTCAGTCCTCTCTACCTAACACCCACCCTATGCTGGCCTTCCTGATCACCTTTAGACTTTGCTTCCTTTGGGAAGCCTTCCTTCTCCAATTATACCAGCATCCATCTCTCCCTCCAAGCAGCACTTTCTCTCTACCATATCATACTTATGCCAGCCCACCAGGTTTCAGGATGATTGATGGATGCCTCCATCTCCCCCAAGAGGCCCTGGGTCTATAGGAAACCACAGGGCAGACCCCTTTACCTCTGCTTCTCCCGGACTTCCCCACCATACACACAGAGCAGGCACCTGGTTCATATTAATTATTGTTTCCGCACAAAGGACACAGTGACCTTCGCCAATGCTGTTCCTGAATCTAGTATTTGCATGACAGGGTTCCACCAGGAGGGCACAGAATAGAGCTGGGTTTCATGGTGTTAATCTGCCCTGGGCACAGACCTGGCTTGGGGCCAGTGCAGTATGGATGGAGAGGTATCCCAGGCCTGCTAGGCTCAGAAAGACCCACCTGGAAAAGCCTCACTTGCAAATTGTCTCAATCAGACCTGCCCAGAGGGAAAAAAGACACTGAGGACCTTTTAGATCCCCAGAAATGTCAACACTCCTTGAAAGAGGTCTCCATTAGCCCAAAAATCTCCAGGTTGCCAGTACTTGTGATAACCACAGTAAATAAAACAATGAGAACTTGACTTTGATGAGTTTAAAAGACAAAGGAAAGAAAGGAGAATGAGTTTCCTCTTGGGTCCACATTTGTTTATTCTGCTTCTGAAAAGCCAGAGCCTACAAGTTTTATGGTTTCAAAGGCCCCTAAATGTTCCTTGAATTCCACACCAGGCTGCAGTTGGACAGGAGGTACCTGTCTACCCTAAGCCAGAAGAGATACAGCCACAGGGCATCCTGGAGAGGTCCTGCCATAGAGCCAAGAAGCAAACATGGGGAACAAAGAAAAACAGGTTAGAGCCACCACTAGTAGCAGACAGAAGAGGAAGGGGGACTCCCTGTAAAGGGAAAATCACTGGTATAGGTGGCTGTGACATGCAAACATTGGAGCCCCTGAAGGAAGGTCTAAGGGGTGCACATACTTATTGTGAAACTGAAAATAGAGTCTTGGACCAGGAGTCCGGAGTTCGGGGCTTAGGCCCTGATCAGCCACCAACTTGTCCCTTGCCTTGTCTCTGCTCTCTTTTACACCTTGTCTTTATAAAAGGTCCTCTCCAAGGTGCCTATGGGCCCTGAGTTGACACCAACCATGCTGGGAAGTGGCTCCACCTTGGGTCTTCTTCTTGGCCCTTCTCCTCCACAGCTGGCCCCAAACCCATGCCATCCATACCCCATCCTACAAGAGCTTCAACGGTCAGCACACCGCCACCCAACACTTCCTCATCCCTGGGAACCTCAATAGTGGCCCCTCGAAATGTTTCCCTTCATCTTGGAAACTTGAAGCTCAGCCCTGGGGAGCTACAACCTGGCAGCAGTGTGCAGTGCCTCCATTAATACCACTACCAGCAGAGGTTAATATCTCTTTCGTCCTTACTGCGTGTCAGGCTATTTCCATATGCTCGTTCTGTCATATAGCTCTTTTTACACGAGAGAAAATCGAGGCTTGAAACCACTAAGTGATTTGCCCTCGTAGCACATTCGCAAAAGGCCCCCGCACCCATTTCATTCTCACAACACACCTGCCAGGTGGGTGGCCAGCTATTCCCATTTTAGCAAAAAGAAAGGGGAAAATGCAAAAGGTGAAGGAAGCCTTTGCCAAGATCACAGCCAACAGGGCAGCATTTCGACTGGGTCCCGCTCTCAATTGCTTTACTGTTCTCCTTCCAGGGACAGGAAGGCTGTGCGCTGGCTCACACTCAGGAGGAAGAAAGAAAAAGGCTGCAGGAGGGACCGAGGGAAGCCAAGCTATTAACTGCTGCACCCCTTTCCAGAACACCCAGACACCCTCCTGCCCAAGATAGCCCCCACCTCGCCCCATTCCCGGCATCATCCCACTGAGTGCACAAGACACTAATTGGCCCTGAAGTGCCGTCAGGATTTCCGCGGGGAAACACTGCCTCTGCCCGCCCCTGAAGAGCTAGAAGTTTTACTGCCCGCCTGCAGGTGACGCTGCGGCGACAGACGCGGCCGCGCTACCACTCTAGGATCCCGGATTGCCTACCTGTTGCTTCTGCTGTGAGGCCCGCAATGAATGGAATTCTAAGCATTTGGCCTGGAAGGAAGCAGCCATAATAGAGTTCGAGAGGACGTGCCCTCTTCAGAGGTGTAACAAAGATAGTCATCAGAGACGGACTAGAACCTACAGACTGAAGACCTGGCGCCCCACACACGCCGCCCTGGGCCACTCCACACACGCCGCCCTGGGCCACTCCGCACTCAGGACTCTTGCAGCGCAGAAGCTGAGCTGACCCAGGATAGTGACAAACTACGTCGCGTGCGTGCGTGCGTGCGTGCGTGCTTGCGTGCCCGTCTCCCTGGTAAAGAAACCCGGGGCTTCACTGTGCTCTACCACTGAGCTACATCCCCGGCCCTCCTGTAGGGCTGAGATCAGGTAAAGAATAGAGAAGAAATTCAAGAAGCCCAGTAAGCTTGAGTCAGAGTTTATGATTATTGACACATGCACCTGGCCCACAGTGAGGACACGAAAAAAAAAAAAAAATGAAGATAGCATCCAACTATTAAAACAGATCATGTGAAATAGGAAGATAAGACCCAAAGGGGAAGGGGGGGGAAACGGGGGAAAGGAATAAATATGAAAAAAGGAAAAAACGGAAACAAGTCTTTGTAAATAGGGAGGGGTGGAGGGAAGGGCAGAGGGATGGAGAAAAAATAAGAAACAAGATATATCATGTAAAGGTACAAATCCCCAGTGATGAATGTCATAATATTGTATAACTAAAATGTACTAATAAACTTATTGAATTTTAAAAAAAGAAATTTCTCATTGAGATTCAGATTCCTGACATAAGGGGGGGTGGGGTTAGTAGGGACCTAACTGAACCCAGGACCTTCATACCGAGCTACATTCCCAACCCTTTTATTTAATTTTTTCATTTTAAGACAAGCTCTCACTAAATTGCCAAATTGCCCAGGCTGGAATTTGCATTTCTCTTCCCTTAGCCTCCCAGAGTGTTGGGATTACAAGTGTGGGTTTCTTAGCTTCTCTGGATAAACACAGAAGACCTGGCCCCACTGACCCCCACTTCTTTACACTTTCACTTAACCATGTCCATTCCAAGAGCTGAATACCAAGGAGAAAGGGAGTGTAGAGATCAGTGCTGGCAACACACATTTCTTCAAGAAGCCCCCGTACAGGGTATGTTCATTCGCCACACTTTCCTAATTACCCGCCTAGACCACTTCTCATATTTCTGACCTTTGTCTGGCCACTGAGTCTGTGACTTCTTCCTCCACTAGACCGGCTGGTTAGGGCAGAGAGCTGAAGCAAATGTGACAAAATGCTAACCTGTCTTTAATCTGTGGCAGGTGCATGAGTGTTCGCTCCATTATGCTCTGCTTTTGTGTGAGTATTTTAATCTTTTCTAATTCAAAAACAAGAATGAAAGTAAAGAGTTGCTCACAAGTGAAATTCTAGGAGGGTGAAGGAAGAGGTGAAAGAAATCAAAGCAAGCAAAAGCTGTGCTCAGAATGGCTTTGAGAACATTTAGAGGTAGGGAAAGAAACTGTGATGCTGCTGTATTCTGTGAGCTATTGAGAGAAAGAGATGAAGAAAAAGTATTTTTTAAAGTTTTGTCGTATGTTAGGAATGAACATCCCCCTTTGGCATTTTTCAAGTAACTTCATAAAAGATTTAGATTATTTTTCAATGCTTTCTGGATGTCCATCTTCTGTTTCTTTTGATGTAACACTGTGGGATGTATGGGGAGAAAGTATCCACAAAACATTGTAAGGTTCATGACAGGGTCCTAGGGTAGCTCCTGATAGGGTAGTCCTCCTGACAGGGAGTCAAGAAAGGGCCCCAGGGAAGAATCCTTTAAAATGTGGCAGTGTAGATGTTAAACTAACACATGGTAGAAGGTGATGTGAGGAGTGATAGAACATTCCAGGTCAAGGGGACAGCTGGGTGAGGTTTGGAGAACAGGCACTTATTTCTGAAAATGGTTTGGGAAGTCTGGACAGCTAACTTGCAGTGGAGATTAAAGGGAGAGGGACTAAAGGGTGTGCAGCCTTCCAACAGAGCTCTGCCCCTGGCTCCAACATGGCTGCCAAGACATTTTATTGCCCTCAGAACCAGTCAACCCCTCAGGAGTAAACTGGTGACAGAGACAGGACTCTGTCTCTGCCCCAACTGTCTCCATGGATATGCAGAAGGTACTGCTTCCTTTTCCTCTTCACCTGCCAAATTCACAAATATGTTGAACTCACATGCCCCTCAAGCCAAATAACTCCATGTTTGGCTAAATAGAGAAGAGGAGATCGAGAATTTGAAGAGACACTTATTTATCTCTTTACCAGACAGTCTAATGAATAATTTCATGTTTGCAAAAGCTCATTTTGAAATTTGAAGACAAGAGATATATTGCGAAGGCTGCTTTAATACTGCGACATTAATTTTGCACTGAAAGATTTACTCAAAAATTAGATTTTACAATTTTAATGCCTCCATTCTTTTCTTTAAATAAGCTGTGAAATACAGTTAATTAGACTTAAACCCTGGAAGCTTAGACATTTGAGCTTTGGTGTAAGCTACAAAAGAAAGCAAGCTTTTTCACTTGCAAATTAAATCTAAATTCATTACATGCCTAAACCTATACCACTTGCACAAATCCTACCAGGCTGAGGAAGGGTCTTCTGGAGGCTCCAGATGTGTCCCTACAGAATCCTGGCTTCTGAGAGAAGGATTGAGAAAATGAAAAGAGACAGACTGGGGGTAGAGGAGACAGAGAGCATCTGACAAAGTTGTCTTGGCCAATATTAGTATATTCACTGGAACATCAGCTGCGAGATTTGGAGGAGGCAGGCTCAAAAACCTGAGGAAAGACTGCATGGTATGCTCCATTCTTGGAAAGTCCCAAGGTTTCAAGAAGTAAAACAAATAAGCAAATAAATAACAACAAAAAAAAAACTATTAAACTTTGTTTCATAAGAATTTTCTAAACATATTTGACTGTCAAGCCCTTTCTGGTCATAACACTTGATATTTGGGTCTATCCACTGTCCTGTAGAATAGAGTCTGTGCTGGGCTCCAACAACTCCATGAGAATAACTTTGTTCTCCTTAGATGTGGTTGAGATCCAACCCAACTATTCTCTGTCATGTTGATCTTTTTGGTGTGAGCAGTGAAAAATTCATCTATATAGCCAGCCAGGGAATACAAAATGGAATTCACAGTAGGCTGAAGAATTTCAGGTCCCAAGGCACATATGGTACAGGTATTCAGCCAAGGGATCCTGCCTGCTTGACATTGTTCAACACAACTATCACAGAAACAAACAGCTCAAAGGTGTAAGAAAGTCCAGGGGCCTTTGATCCCTAAAGCCCTATGTAATTCTGGACGCTTCTACAAAACCTTAATAAGTCAGCTTCATTCAGTACTTGAGCATTTATGCTTGGGAATTCTCTGCTCCATGGGTGCCCATCTCATCTCTGGACAGTCCTGACTTCACAGGTAGTCTCAAGGCTACCTCCTTGAAAGATTCCTCACTGGACTGGAGTACAAGTTGTTGAAGACCCTACCAGGTAAGCTCTAAACTGGCTGAACAAGGGATTCCATCCCCGATGACCTCTACATTTCTGAATTAAAGGGATCCTCTTTTCAACTACTAGTTTGTATCAGATGCTATGGCTGAATATCTTTCCTAAGTTTACTGCTTCCTAACTGCTTGAGAACATGAGCCCCATTGAGAATCTAATGCAACCAATGGATCTTCTTCCTAGAATTTTTTAATCATAAAGTTTCTCCAACACTTTAATTTTGTACATTGCTGTTGTCTGTATGACTTCCTAGTGGAGGCATTTTGATCTGATCATCAGAATTTGGCCAACCCACTAGACTTTAGGAAATGGGTCCTTTACTTTTCAGGGACCCTTTCTGCCTTCTGCCTATAAAAATCATTCAGGACATAATCCATCTTTAGCGAGTATAATAAAAAAATTCCATTTTTTCCATGATACAAATGGATCCTTGGCATCACAATGGAAAGACAGACTATATGTGCTTTTAATTACAAACAAAAGGATCAACAGATTATTTTGTATATGACAAGTGCTTCAATTTTAACATACCAAGGTTTGATACTGTTTGCCAACTATGTGACTTTGAGTGAGGTACTTCACCTCTGGGATTAAGAGCAGAGTTGAAGACATGGAGCTAGCGACCAAGAGTGCTAAATAAGACAATACACATAGCATGCTTGGCATATGGTACATACTCAGCAGATGTTAGGCTAAAAAGAAATGTGGGCTAAGGAGAGGTAAGATTTAGATTTAGATTGGGCTCAGAAAGTGGTTGTAGGTATGAATATGTGGAAAACAGAATGAGGCCCATGGAAAGGTGTCCAGGCAGGAAACTACAATGTGCATGGGGGGGAGTTATTAATAAACTACAGTCTTGAATAGTAAATGTTGCATGTGTAGGGGGAGCAGAAAATGAAGAGTTGGGTAATTGGAGCTTTGGAATTTAAACTTCCTGCTAAAGCCAAGAGGATCCTTGAAGGTTTTGAACTAGAGAGTAATGTAGAATGATAGTCAGTGTCTGATAATTGGAAGACAGTAGAGACTAAAGACTAGAAACAAATTTGGAGGCTATTGCAGTGGTCTGGGTAACCCAAATATAAACTAATCTCCTTTTCATTTGGCTGTAGCTAGAAGCTTCCATCCTAGTCCCCCAGGCGCCCTCCCATATTCACCCTGAGCACATCAGGCAGAATCACAGGGCCTCTATTTCAAAATTCACATTTTGGTGGCCTGACTTGTCACACAGTTCCAAACTGTGCTTGAGATAGCTCTCCAGTGTTACTCTCCTAAGGACTGGACCCCTTTCCTTCAGACCTACTCACCCTGGTTATGGTTCACCATGTTGAAAATAGCAATATGACTAGGGTAGAGCTTCCTGGTAGAGTTTTTGCCTAACATGTGTGGATTCCAGACACTGTTCCATGGGGCGGGGAGGAAGGGAAGGAAAGAAAGGACTGGAGAACAGAAAGAGAGAGAAAAAAGAAGAGAAAAGAATGAGAGGGGAGGGGAAGAGAGGAGTCTGCAGTCCAGTACAGAAGCAAGCTATGTACAAGAATGACTATAAATCAGGGTTACACATGGCTCAATGAGTTCCTTATAATTGCTCCCAGTAAGTGGCTATGGCTATTCTTTTTTTAAAAAATGATAAGTAGCCTGGCATGTAATCCCAGCACTCAGGAGGCTGAGGCAGGAGGATTGCTGTGAGTTTGAGACCAGCCTGGGCTACATAGTGAGTTCCAGGACAGTCTCAACTACATAGTGAGACCCTGTCCCAAAAAAACCAAAAAACAAAACAAAGCAAATCCTAAGAGAAGCCTTCACAGGTCTTCATTTCTTCAGCTAATATGATTGTTTCCATCAGAGCTTCACACTGCTATCTCCAAAGGGCTTGGCTGCCATGAGACATGGTCAACATGGCTTCTTGACCTGACTCTGGAGATCCTTTCCTCTCTCTTCATACTTCTGAAACTGACTTTGGCTCTTCCTGACCAAAGCCATGGCTGCCACCTCACCTAGCCATTGAGGCATGTCTCACCCTCTATGGTGAGCAAACACACCTACAATGGAATTGGAGGGAAGGAAGGCATTTTGGGAACAGCGGAAGAAAAATACCAAGGACTATAAAAAGAAACACGTTTGCAAAGTGCTCATTTCTGAGCAAACTATTGACTTTTCAGACACAGCCTATACAGCCTCTGGTCCCTGGTCTCTTCATGTTGTTTCAACTTTTTCTTCTCTGAATACTTAAGGGATGTTCAGATGTCTCTCTAGGCAAATTAGGGCTGGCCCTGTTCCCAGACTCTGTGGTATCTTCAGTGTTCTCCTGAGTCTGCCTTGTCTCTGAATTTGGGTCCTGAGTCACCTCATTGGACAGACCACTGCTCTAGTATCCCTCATCCTGTTCACTTTGTTATTCTAGACATTTTGCTTGGAGTGTTGCTCTCGGCCCATATCCCAACCTGGGCCTCCTCCCATTCATTCATAGGCATCTTTGCTTCCATCTAAAACTTTCCCAATTGGGCCTGGAATAGTATTCTTGCCCACTCACCCCGTCATTATGTGTGCTTGGTATGCTGACCACTAGATGTCAGTTAAAACTTACTCTCTTCCCAGAGAAGCTCAGTTTCTGCACTCCTTACTCATCTAATCTTGCTCTCATAGACTTTCAGGAGGCCTTGACAGCTAACAACGTGTCTGAATCACCCTGTCACCTTTTAAGGATCAGAAATAGTTACCACAACCCTTTCTACCTAGATATCCCCTCCTTCTGTCTGTGCCCACCCTCCAGTCTCCCTAGGTGGGCGACACAGTTGTCCTACTTAGAGCAGCAAGTTGATGACTGCAGCAGCACCCTAAGCATCCTCCTGACCTCCAGCCTCCCCCTCCCTGGTCGGCATTCCACAACCCAGTGGGAGAAAGAGCTTTCCACAGAGCTTATCTGTGTCACTCCCCAGCTTTAAACTCCCAGCACCTGCCATCCTTTTCAGAAAACCAGGTGCAGACAGTGCTCAGCGTGCTCTTCTAGGCTGCATTCACAGCCTCCTTCCTGTGCACGCCCCATCCTACACCTGCCCTCCAGCCATTCGAGTTGGACATTGCCCTACTCCTCACGAGTGCCTCTACCTCTAGCCTAAGTCCTTCTATAAACATAGAGAATGCCTATTTAGCCTCCAGCTCACACATGGCCTTCACCAAGAGACGCCCTTTGATGTTCCTGGACAGAAGGAGCCACATGACTCTCTGAGGGTTCTGTGGTGCTGCATCTGAACCTGTATTACAAGACAATGCCATTTCTATAATTATGTATGTTCTGTCTCCCAAGACAGAATTGTGGACAAGGGCTCAGACTCAGAGCAGGATCAAATTCCAGCTCCGTCATTCACTGGCTAGGTGCCCTTGAGCGAGACCAGACCTCGGTCTCAGCTTCATCCTATATAAAATGATAATAAGGATAATGAGACCTACCTTGTACAATTGTGAGGCTTAAGTAAGTTGATGCATATAAAACACATTGCCTGATATATAGTAAGCAGCCACTCAAGGTTGATTTATTTGTCTTTAGGCTCTAGGACCCTAACTTCTTACATAAAAATTACATTTATCTAGCATTTAGCAGCACTTATTTGTATCCACTTATATAAGGTTTATTATAAGTGCATGAAGGTGCTATTTTATTTCCATTTTGCAGATAACAAAATAGAGGCAAACAACCTAATTAACTTGCCTATATTTGCACAACCAGTGAGCAGCAGGTCAAAAGCTTTCTAACCTAACAACCATACCCTGCTGTCTCTTTATCTCTTCAACTTTGCAACCTCAGTGACTTTCATGGACTCGACATATAATGAGTTCTCACAAGGACCTGTTGACTAATGAAGAACAGAGATGCCCAGTACAGGAAGTGAGGCTCTGTTATCAGCTCTCCACACTTCTCCATGCACTCTGATCATTCTTGTCTCAGGATCCCCAACAGAAAGGGACTCTCATCACCCTCACACTTCATGCATACAACAATGAGTCTAGTAAATGGAGCTGAAATCTCATTGACTGTGGAAGGGGAGGAAGGCCTCTCATAGATCCATGCATCTCTATCTCTGCTCCACTCCATCTGACCCCTGCTACTTGCAATCCTCTGTACAGAGAGAGGAGGGAAACAGCAAAGCTTGGACAGGAAGAGATAGAGAGAGCATTTGACTCATTAGCTGCATATTAAATCCTGACGTTTGAACTTGATGGAATCCAAGTAGGGCTGGAATAATGAATTAATCCCAGGGAAAAAGGCAGGTCTGCAGCTCCTAAGCTATTAGCAGCCTACTGAGAAGGCAGCCCTGCTGAGCTTACATGTGCCACAGAGTTTGTTCCCTACCACCTGTCTCCTCTTAGAAGCTCCCTGACCTGATTCAGCCAACCTCATGAAGGCACGTGGTAGGCCTTCAATATGTGCTTGCCTATGAAGACACCATTGAAAGAGTGGGTCACTTCTCCTGGGTTGCTGGAGCAAGACCAACCTCTTATGAGTCTGTACCCTAGTTAGCAGTCCTCACGTCTTTTACAGGTTATGTTATCTAGATCTTTCCCTGGTGGCCCCTTTTCTGGATCAGAGATCAAAGTATCTTTTATGTATAGGTCACAAGTAAAAAAGTAGTGGTCATCAGTCTCCAGGATTTATAGTCATTCCATTTTCCCCCCCCACACACACACACACACACACACACACACACACACACACACACACACGCACAAAGGGCACACACTCTCCCATATCCAACACATCCCCCTTCAGTCACCCCAGCTCCTGACATTCTAAGTGACACCAGATTGCAGGGCAGGGTGCTAGCACAAATCTTCAACAAGTAACAAGTGAAAGCATCAGAGAGGCATCCCTGCACCTCCACCCCCCAGCTCTCCTCCAGACTGGCTGTCTCTAACCCCAGGCCACAGAATTCATCGCTCACCCTGATTCACTGGGACAGTTATTTTATATTATTAAAATAAGAGATTATCATCACCACCAATCTCCATCTCCTTTCCAATCTCATCTGAAAAGCAAGCATTGCCTCCTGCTCCCGGACCCCTAATTCTCTCTGCCTCGGCTGTTAAATCATTTAACCTGGCAAAGTGTCTGGAGATGCATTTTACATGAGAGACTCGAGGCAGGATAAATCTGAGCTGACTGCAGTGTCTGAAAAGAAATATCTGAGATATGGCCAGGGGTCAAAGGAGGCTCAGATGAGATGCAAAGTCAAGGAAGGTAGTGTCTCCTCTCTCTCTTCTCATGCTTAAGGAACAAGAAAGCCAGAGCCTGATCCCTGTTTGCAGAGAGGCAACTGAAAACTAAGACATCACAGATGTCTTAGAGCATGCAATCAGGCATCAACATGCATGGACTCCTAGGCAGGGGGACTCGGCTTGGCCTCAGGAGGTGGCCTTCCATTTAATCCACTCAAGACTGGATGGCAGAGCTTGGCACTGCTGGGTTATCTCCAAATGCCTGGGCTATAGATTCCAAAGCAAAATTCTCTGGATTTACAGATGAGGAAACCAAAGCCAAGAGAAGGGTAGGGAATTAGTCAAGGATACAAGATACCAGCAAGAAACCAGAATTTACATTCAGGTTTCAGCCTAGGAATCCTGGCCCCTGATCTAGAGGTTTCAAGATGGGTTCTGATTGGGCCAGTTCTGTACACTGAAATCTTTGTGATTTGGAAATGACAACTTTGACTATGGGGGAGACTCAGTAAGAAGTAGGAAAAGTTCATTTACCCATGGACTCACTTCCTCAACTTTCATGGAGGGTCTCCTACATGTCAGCCTTGGTGCTGGGGGGCAGGGGGAGATGCAGCCCAAATACAGCTCTTCCACCAAGGGACCTATGGTTGGACAACTACACCTAAGATAAATGGAGGTACTATGGGTACCCTGAGTCCAAGGGAGAACAAACACTTCTGTAAACGGTGGCAGGCATATATTCTTGGGATCATAGGTTGAGAATGCAATTTTTCCATACGATTTGACAATCAAATGGAGATTTTACCAACTGTTGTATGAGATTCCCCACAAATGCTTAAGTGTCCCAGAGTTCAAGGTTGTTCATTTCTTGCTTGACCTAGAAAGTGAAAGCAACACTAGCATGGCTGGAAAGGCCATTCAAACTGCTTCTGGGACTTTTAGCATGAGGGCAGATGGTCCAGGGTTTGTGAGCCAGGAGTCCTGTTTGGGCTGTGATGTCACACTTCCCAGTTCAGCTTCCTGTACTTCAGACGGGGCTGCCAGATTTAGCAAATAAAAATATAAGATACCCAGTTCCATCTGAATTTTAGATAGACAACAAAAAAATTTTTTTGAGTATAAGTATGCTCCAAATATTATTTGACATACTTAGACTCAACAAAAATTATACACTGCCTAAAATTCAAATCCAATTAAGCATTCTTTATTTTACCTGGAAGATGGAGCGAGAGAGAGAACCACTTAGAGATTGGGCACACATAACTAAGGTGAGGGAAGCAGTGTCTTGGGAGCTGGGGGAATGTACAGAAGCCCTAGGGATCTCTTTCCAGTCCCAGAGGAGGCTGGGCCCTCCTCCCTCCAGCACAGCCTCTCCCAACTCGACAGCAACTTGTACAGCCTCTTGCAGCTGTGCTAACTACAATGCTCTTCCACAAACAACAGATTAATTGATTTAAAACTTTTAATGCCAGATGCTTGGTGGAAGCATTTTCATAATCCCTGAGTCCGAATTAATCATGTCTCCTGATCTTTAAGGAGGGCAGTTATTAAATCCTGCAGAGGCAGGGGAGTGGGGGCAGGGGAGGCAGAGCAATTTTTCCTGGGTCCTCTTCACAGCTCTGCTCTAATTAAGAGTGCTAGAGCCCACGTGGGGGTGTAGGTGGGGAGCAGAGGCAGGGGCACCTCTGAGTGTGGTCTGTCTAAAGGGCTCCTGAGTGGTAGGAGATGGGTTCATTTAGCCTGGATTCCTTACAGCCCACGGCCAAGGCAGGGTAGAAGGAAGGCTCATGCAGAGCTTCCCCTGTACAGGAATTGGCCACAGACCCAGGATGCTTGTGCTCAGCCCAGAACTAGACCACCTTTTTTCCTAGGGATGGGAAACCTGCTGGTAAATTCCTCTCCTCCCTCCCTTTTGATTTCCATAGCACTTTAAACAAATCAATGTATCTGAGTTTAGGAATAAAGAAAAGGGAAAAGTCTCCCTCTGTGGAATTGAGGGTCTCTGCTCTTCCATACTACCAAATGCTCTCTTGCCTCTCAGATCCCTGCCCTCCACAGCCCCTCCATGGCCCCAACACCCTTTCTCCTTGGCCTCTGCTGTAGTTTGAATGTGATTTTTCAACTCCAAAGCTCATCTTGAAATTTGGTCCACAGTGGAACAGAGTGGATGAATACTTGTTTTGTGGAAATGGGCTAGCTATTGTAGGAGTTCAGCCCCCTTTTCTCTTTCCCACAAGGACCTTCCACTTTGCACAGTGGGTTGAAGCAGCACAAGGCCCTCCCCAGACCCCAAACAGATGCCAGCACTTTGCTCCTGAACTTCCCAGCTTCCGGTACTACGAGCCAATATAAACTTTCCTGTCTGAAGCATTCTATGATAAAGCAATAGGAAATAGATGAAGATGAAGACGGCCACTCTCCTTGCACTCTGGCCAAGTGTTCTCTAGCCTCCTATCTCCCTCCCACCTCTCTCTATAAGGTACATGAATTCTCCCTTTGTGTCTCCTAACCCCACTCCCCTTTACTTGCCTGTTGCTGTCAACTCAGTTCTGTCTCCAATTCCTGGCAGCTCAGCCCCCTACACTTAGAATGTGACAAGTACTTTGCCACTGTAAGTTCTAGGCTTTATAGCCCTCCTATCCAGCTTATTACTACCTTTGTTTACAGAGGGGAAAATAGAGGCTCCATTATGTTCCATGACTTTCCATAGCTGTAGAGCTGCATTATCCAGCCTGGAGCCCCACTTCTACCTCAAAGGCTACCTATCCACATGTATTCTCTTAGCCTTGGTTTTCCTAGAGTCAGAATAATATCAGGGGGCCAGGGATGTAGCTCAGAGGCACAGCACCTGCCTGACAA
Organism: Fukomys damarensis; assembly: GCF_012274545.1. Lineage (NCBI taxonomy): Eukaryota > Metazoa > Chordata > Mammalia > Rodentia > Bathyergidae > Fukomys > Fukomys damarensis. The sequence goes on from NW_022900928.1 coordinate 64,374,854, forward strand.
GTGCAATTTCCCAATTTCAATCCCCAGGGCTAATAATAATAATAATAATAATAATAATAATAATAATAATAATACAAGGGAGTGCATTTTGCATGTGTTTACACTAAATGCATTTCCCCGTTCTAAGCTCCTAAAGGCCAGGGTTCATGTTGTGCACTCCCCTGTAGTGTGATCCCACTCCCTCACTGAGACAATATATCAGAAATATTTGAATGCAATAGGAAACTTCTGGCTGTGGTGAACTTATCTGGGCAGCCAAGCCTCCCAAAACTGAGCCAAGGGATTCTACTTCCCCAGAAGATAATTCTGACTACCAGGGAAGGGTTACTCCCACCTGGCCCCAGATACCCTCACATGACCCTCAGCACTGTCATGTAAGCTCCAAGCAGACAGGGGTCTGTCAGTGGTCTCTACCACACATGGGGTCTGATCTAAAAGTAACACAAGCCCAGAACAGCCTTCAGGGTGGCACACTCTGCCCCCTATTAATGCTGAACACCCTAGGCTCCCCTGGTCCCCAGATACCCCACTGTCAAAGCTAAATCGATACTCTCTTTTTTCTCTGCAAGAACATCTCAGTAATCCTAATTGGTCACTATGGCAACCCCAGCTGCTGCTGCTCATGGCCTCAATGAAGAGACAGAAGGATGAGAGGGGGTGAGATGGAGGTTAAGCCTACTTATTGTATAATGCTCTGCCTTTGATATCACCTAGATCCACATGCTAAGTACCTGGAAAGAAACAAAATCCCGTGTAAATTAGAATGATACCATCCAATCCCCTGCTTATACCCTCACTAGCAGCAGCCGATAAGGCCATTGTCTGCAGCCGATGGCCTGACCTCCTCTGTCTTGGCAGCTGATGAGGTTTCAGTGGTGGGTCACATTCATCAGGGAGGATGGCTGGAGCTTCAAATCCTGAAAGGCAAGATGGCTGTGCAGGAGCCACTGCCTGCAACACCTCCACACCTGTGTGATGTGGGTGACTGAGGGATGAGTGGAGGCAAGAAGACCACTGCATGGACTTTGCTCTGTGTCTCCTCCTTGGGGGTGGGACTTCATATCCTCAACAGGTGGATCCCACTCCTCACTTAATTGGGCTTAGTCTTAGTCTGTTTTATGCTGCTGTAACAGAGTAACACTAGCTAGGGAATTTATAAACAATAGAAGTTTATTCATCTCATGGTTCTGGAAGTAGAGAAATCCAAGATTGAGAGGATGCATTTGGTGAGGGCCTTCTGGTTAAATTACAACATGGCAGAAGGACAAGTTAGCACAATCACAAAACAGAGAGAAAATAAGGCAGAACTCTTCCTCTTTATCAGGAACTCATTCCAATTAGAACCCACTAAACCACTCCCTCTAGAACAGCATTCTTCACAAGGATGATGCCTCCGTGACATAATCACCTTTTAAAGGGCCTACTTTAAATGCTATCTCAATAGTAATTGAATTTTACATGAGTTTCAGAGAGGCATTCTACCCATAATAACAGGTATCCTCAACACCATTTCTCTTCCACAGACCCACAGACTCAGGGATAAAGTCTTCCCCACACTTGTACACACACACACACCTCCCTCCAAATTCATCTTCCTATCCAACCACATTCAGAAAACCCACTTCTCTCTTCATTCTTTATGGGATCCTGTATTAGCTGGATTCTCCAGAGAAACAGAATCAATAGGATCTATATTATATAGAAAAAGATTTATTATGAGGAATTTGCTCACATGGTAATAGAAGCTGAGAAGTCCCACAGTCTGTAGTGGGAATTTTCTCAAAGCCCAGAAAAGCTGATGGTACAATTAGACCTCCAGCCCAAACCCAAAGGGGAGAGAACAGAGAAGCTGATGGTATGTGTATACCTTCCTCCACCTGTTACTGGATAATGTCACCCACATTAGTAAGGGCTGTCTTTTTTGCCCAAGTTGACTGGCTCAAATGTTAAACTCTTCCAGAAACACTCTCACAGCCACACCCAGAATAATGTTTTACCAGCTCTTTGGACATTTCCCAGTCTGGCCCAATCGATGTGAAATTAAGCTCCCTATTCCCCCTCCCTTTCTATGCTGCTGCCCACATGGATAGACCTTTGTACTGTGACTACATAATCCTTCTATCTCTGGAGCAAAGGTTAACTCTGTTGCCACTGCCTATATTTCCCAGTGAGCTCAAATTCCTTCAGTTCTGACCCCTATGTTGTATTAACCAGACATTTTCCCTCTCCAAGAAGTGGTCTGAGCTTTCTCTCCCAACATATTGCCAACATATCGTGTTTTACATGTCCAGGTAGAATTCATAGTCCATTTCTGAGGTGCTACAGCAGAAGCCCTCTGAGCCTGTATTCTGGCCTGATTGAGGCCAGATTAATCAGCCCTATTAATGTTAGAATTCAGTGCAGCCTCTTCTCTCTCAGACCAGTTGCCTAAGTCTATTTCAGTAAAGCTTTTGATCCTACCCTGTTGCCCTCAGAGGGACCATTTTACTGAGAGCCCTCTCAGTTTCTCTGTGGCTTATTTGGTATTCTCTCCCGGGAAAGAGGAGAGAATGTCTCTAAATGTTAGCAAGTGAGAAAACCATTCTGGCTCTTTTTTGTCTCCACCTGTTATAGGTTCTCTTCCTTCAGCACGCATAGTTGCTAGACCAATGGTCAACCACCCATTTATGGGCTCTGGTCAACACTAAAGTCTTTCCACACTTTCTGGTAATTTCCTCTCTCAAGTGTTTGTCTTACAACTATTAAGAAGACATGTCACATTAAATAAATGTCCCTGTTTTCTAACTGAAAGAGGATCAGAGAGCCTGTTTTTCATCTGTAGAAGGAAAGTTTTATTCTTATTTATGTCTTGGGACAGAAAAGCAGAGGTATAGGTGGGAAGAAATGTCACTTTGGAAACAGACAGAAATTGTTGTTCTAGAAATTTTAAAAAAGTAAACATCTCTGAGCCACAGATTCATAGAGATCACAACATCTAGCCTGAAAGGTTATTGTAAGGATTGAATGTGATATTATATTGCCCAGAAGAAGGCTTTGAAAATGATAAAACATGGTACAAATGTCAGGAACTACCATTATCAACACAGCAATATGAGACTGGGGACTCGGTAAATGACTTCTCTTTCTTCCCCTGTGGATTCTGTTCTTGAAGAGGAAGAATTTCTTGTCCTTATCGGGCAATAACCCTGTGCTTTTTTTCCTCTTATCATCAAGGTTGGTCCAGAATAAATTATTGTGTTTATAAAACTTAGAGATGAGATTCTGTCACCTATATATAGGAGACAAACCAGATCCTTAGATATGATAACTGTATTTTCATCTATGTATCCAAAGCTCACCCACCTGGGAATGTGATCCCACCTCCAATTTTTATGTAGTTTTTTGGGGAGGGTTATGGGTGTAGGTATCTTTCAGATTCATCATTTGATCCCCAATACCTCTTGTTGTATGGATAAGGAAAGAATTGTACTTATGCTTATTACATCAACGAAGAACTGGGGTAAGAGAGATGAGTGACTTCTCCAAGGTCATGGAGCCTATGAGCTGCAGAACTGAGTCTTCTAATTCCCCAGTGCAAAAATCTGTGCTCTCTACCACCGTGCTGCAGCTGCCTGCCTCTTGGAAACCTGCTCCCTGTGCCCCGCTCATCTGCTATTCTGGCAGGGTAAACACTTGAAGAAGGCCTTTTGCTCAGAGGGCATGTTGAGTGGAATATCAGGTCAGAGTTCATCTGCATTTCTGGCAACAGAAGGCTGCAGAGATAATAGCAGCCCCTTTGTGCTCAGTGGGGCTGGATGGGAGTGAGTGGATGTCTGAAGGAGATTACAAGCAGTTATGGATATTGCTTGTCATGCTACCATCAACAGATGCCTTTTTCAATTGACTAGTTGCTTGTATTTCTAGAATAGGGAATGCCAGATGTATTTACAGCAGTGAAAGAGAGCGCTGAAGGCCCTTGGAAAGACACCCAGCTGTCGAGTATCCATGGAGGCCAGGATAGTTTAACCCTTCATAGCCTAGTAATTAGAATTCCTACTCAGCCAAGGACAGATGAGGCAGCACACATCTAAAGAATGAATTGAGACTTGAAAGTCCTTTCTAAGTTGCTTGTCTGAAATTCAAAATTCACTTTCCTATGCAAACAATGCTACTAGAACTAACATTTATTGAGATAGAATCAAGACATTCCATCTGCTTTTTTCATTACAATCTTGACTTATTACAATATATAATATAAAAGTGGCAGACCACTGACTTGTCATTCACCAAATCAGTAACCCTTTCCTCTTAAGTACACAATCATTTCCCTGCCTTCTTTGTATTAATTATAGATATGTGACAATGGAATGTAGGTGGAAATCATTCAAACCACTTTCTAATCTGGCCTATGAAAATGTCTCCTATTCAGTCCTTCATGCTCCTGCTCCTCCTTCATACGCCTGCACTTGATGTGGAGGAGCCAGTGAAAGATCCCTAAATGCTGGAGAATTACATCTACCAAATAGAAGGATCAGAGACCCCAAACATCTGCATAGAACCAAACTCCTCTACTGCCCTCCACTGAATTGAGGTATTAGTGAGAAATAAAGCTTTCTTGTGTTAAGTTGATGAGACTTGGTGAATTTAGTGACTGGAAGCCACCCATCCTAACTAATTATTAGTAAATAACAATTGTCCCCACTTTACAAATGTGGAAATCGTGGCTCAGAGAAGTAGCGTGACATGCCCAACATCACATAGCAAACAAGAACAGCCAAGACACACACCCCATGTCAGACTCCAAAGCCAGTGAGTCTTCCACTGATGTTCAGAGTACAGCAAAGGGATCCAACTCTGGTTAAATGGTGAATAAAAAAAGATCAGCCACACCCGGCGGCGAGCACGCGAGCTCCCGGCCTGCGCGACAACAGACCCAGGAAGGAAGGTAGCCGCGCAGGCGCCC
>NW_022900928.1:64385200-64404936 GCF_012274545.1 Fukomys damarensis
AAAAAAAAAAAAAAAAAAAAAAAGATCAGCCACAGCTCATGGGGTCAGCACCATGGACAACAGCCCTGCCTTCCTGCAAAAAACAAACAAAAAAACTGGATTAGAATCTGCAGAGTGAATTCTCATAAGATGCATTCCAAAATTGTTTTAGAGTAGTTTATTTATAACATGCCCCCACTACTAAGACTACGTTTTGATAACTAGGGGCCACTCTTTTGCTAAGGAATATGTAATTTGTGGGAATGGGTAAAGCTTGAGATGTGAAAGTTTGAAGACGGAATCTAGGAAAGAGCCATATTCTTGTGCATAATAAAATGGCAGTGAGAAATTTGCAAGCCAAGTTAGCTAAGGAAGTGAGATACTCCCACCAAGTATATGGGTAGTCAGAAAGAAGTTCCATGGGTAGAGTGGGGGAGCAAGGAGAAGACAGAGCTTGGTGTAGAGACAGAACTAGAGAAATGCTAAAAGGAAATTGTAGTAGACAGCCTCATCTACTCTCTGCCAGAAGTCCAGTAAATCCTACACCACTAACGTGTGCAACTGGGTTTATTTAGGAGATCGTAGAAGAGCTTGAATAGGGCACAGTGAGATTTGGGTTCCTCATGTGAACATGTATAAATTAATATCAGCCGGCTGGAGAGTTCTTTCACTGTGTGTCAGTGGAGAGCCTCCAGACTCTATTTTTTACTCCTGTGTTTCCACATGGCCTCCCTAATTGCCTTATTACACTTCAAGGGAAGGCATGGTACCTGCTATGTCTCCCTCCCTCCCTTCGTCTGGCACATTGGAAGACACATATTCACACATTCAAAAAATACTGAAAAGTCGATTTATTTCCCTGGCTGAGTCCCATTCAGAAAAGAACTATGAATTTTCCTCTGCCTACAGCAATCAGTGTTGCCAGAGTCTCCAGGTCATGGGCAATTTTAAATATTCTTTCCTCTTGTCATGATACATGTACCTCAACTAGTCAGATTATGAATTTGAATTTCAGATTTAGGGGGAAATATCTTTGCTTTTATGATCAATATAGGAATACACTAAAACACAAAACTGACGTGCTTGTCCTAATCCACATGTAAACTCCCACCCTACTAACAGTGTTACCTAGCAAAGGCTGGGTGGAATGCTCAGGGGTAGCCTGGGTTTAGGTCCTACATTCCATTGAGAGTCCTTGAGGAGCAATTGACCAAGAAGCTTCCACATCTGCAGAAACATCTTCTTTTACTTAGATCTAGAAGTGTGGTCCAAAGCTGTTGGGTGTGAGACGGTGGTGATGAGATGAATGCTCAATTAGGTTTGGAACCTCAGTCACTGTCCCATAGAAAATCCTATGAGCCATAGCTGAGGGTAGTTTAAAATACACTGAGTACTTTACTGGTAACATGCATTTTTCTCACTGGCCTAGGATAATTAATAGTACTTACCTCATCCAAAGAAAACATTTAGCTTCATAGCTATCATAAAGAGCCAATAGATGTAATTATTTAATATTATTATTATTATTATAATATAATTATTCTGCAGGCCCCAGGAACTGTTCTACATCTTCTCTTTGATCACTGCCACTTCCTAGACATGTTTTTTCCCCTCCCAATCCAATGTCACACAGTTTCTTTAGAAGTGATGCCACCTTCATTCTCCTCTAAACATTTGGCATTAAAATTAACACAAGTTTTCTGAGGATGTTTGCTATAACAGTAAAAAAGGAATGAGAATTAACAACAACAACAACAAAAAAAAAAACTAAAAGGACATCACTAAACTATAAGTGAGTTTAAATGTCTGCCATAAGTGGTTTCACTGCTTGCCATGTTAGTGGAGCTAACTCTAGAACAGTTTTTAGCCCTATGCTGTTCTTTCATTGATTTATGTTGTGGCTTGGCGGGGGTGTCTTAAAAGTACAGTATCTGCTCCTAATATTTTCTGAGTTTGCTTTTCTTAGAGCACATCTTTTGCTGAAACTGCCTATTTATGTAGATTATATTCTTTACCTTTGTATTCTCAACAATTTTCAAAATCTCAGCCATATTGTTTGGACTGAGTGAGTGAATAAATAATATAATAAACAAAAGGACAATTGAACTTGGTGAGCTGCACTTTTTTTATCCTAATTTTTCACTACCTCCTCCACAGTGTCCATAAACCCTTTTCAATGTGCCTGCAATTCTTCTCAGTTAAAGAATAGTGTGTATTTTCCTTCCCCTTGACTTTGTGTTTACATATGTGAGTTTCCTTGAGCATGTAATAAAGCAGAAATGACATTGATCTGGCCCTAACCCTAAGCTAGAGGTGGCAAACCTATAGCATGTGTGTTATTGGCTCTTTCTTTTAAGGCAAAAGATGTTAATCTAGAGTTGCTCTTTTATAAACTAAAGCTTCAGTATTCAGGTTTAATTGCAGTGCTGCCATTTGGCAATAAATAAGTGAGGCTTGTGTTGCAGTTTTGTACTCAGTCCCTAAAAGGCTCACGATCAGGCCATAAGCCTTAAGAGGTCTTGCACGAGGACAACCTATGCTGCCAACATGAAGACAAGAACCATGTGGAGCAGAGCTGTACAATTTGAAGCAGAGTCAATCTGGCTGCTCACAGTCCTGAAGCAAGGTGTGAAACTTGACAGTCAAGCACACTGCAGATGAGCCACTTCTCAGCTGACCTGCAGAGTCATCAGTGATAATGAATGACTGTTGGTTTAAGCCACTGAATCTCAAAGTTGATTTGTTACACAGCATTATTTTAGCAATAGCTAGCCAATACACAAAAGAAAATGCACAAATGGATTTTTTTTTAAATCAGAAGACCATGGCTTATATGGCTTAGTATCTCAGACTTAATTCCTCCTCTATAAAGTTTAGGTAGTAATTTCTAGCCAACTTAGTTCACAAAGGTCATGGCTAGCCTTAATGAGCAAATGATACAAGAGCACAGCAGTGAATTTACACAGAGAAAAGAGCTTTTGTTATTATGCATGGTTTTCATAAGTCTCTCTAACACCCTGACATACCAGTCACTACCCCTGGATCCATGAATACTCAGTTATAACAAGACACTACGTAGCTAAGGATAGGTATTTGGGTCCACAAAAATACTGGTAAAATCAATTCATTTCCAAGTAGGAACTTGAAATTGCCTTTTTCATATTTGACTGGGAAATTGAGCGAAGTTAGATGTTTGGAATAAGATTCCCACACATGCACTTCTACCCAATGCTTGCTTGATGCTCTTGACAACATCCTCTTTCAGAATTTTCAGGACCCACTTAACCCTCCAGTCAAAGGAAATTCAACTGTAAAGCAGCCTCTGCTGACTTTGGACAGCTCTGACTGTGAGAAAGCGCCTCCTTATCGTCCCTAACCCCAGACTGGGTCAATTTCTCTTGCTGTCAGCTTATGACACTTTATACTTTTTCTTCAGAACATATGTTATATATCACAATTTAAAAGTTATTTGTAGAATAAGTTATTCAGTATCTGTGTTTCCCACTACACTGAAAAAGTAATATGGGCAAAAATTGTATCTCTTATTCGTGCTATATCTTCAATACCTCTACAAGGAAATTAACAGGCATTCAACAAATGTTTATTTGTCTAGATGGGCGCACAGATTATTTTTAATTGTATTTAACAGTCTCACATAGCATTGACTTCACAAAGATTAACTTCCTTAATTTGAATGAATGAATGAATAATGAATCAATGAACAAAGGATGGTGTTTGTCTCCCTGAACTTTCTCCCTTCCAAGCAATACTAATTCTGTCTCTTGGGAGTCCCACAGAACGAGCCTTTACCATGTAGTATACATGTACATCTCACAGTATAAAAAGCTGACTCCTGGGAGATTTCTGATTAGAGGAGATAAAGGCTGAAGAGTGAAGAATTTATAATTCATATAACCATTATTTACTGAGTATTTTAATATTCCAAATGCTTTATGGGTATTTGGGGTTATAGCAGTAAATATAAGAAACATCGAAAGATTCCTTCCCTTGTGGAGATTATGCTCTAATAAGATGAAAGAGATAATAATAACTAAATACAATTTATCAAATGGTGGTAAGTGCAATAGAGAAAAATAAATCAGAAAAGACAGTAAGAAACCTAGAGGAAAGGTTACTGTTTGCTTGTTTGTTTGTTTTTTGAGACAGGGTCTCACTATGTAGTTGAGACTAACCAGGAACTCACTATGTAGCCCAGGCTGGTCTTGAACCCACAGTGATCCTCCTGCCTCAGCCTCCCAAGTGCTGGGATTATAGGCATGGGCCATCACGCCGGGCAAAAGGTTACTTTTTTAATGAGGGGATCGAGAGAGAGTTTTATGATATTTTCATATAGATCTGAAATTGGTGAGGGAATAAACCATGAAGGCAAATGCTAGAGGCAGAAAACGAGAAGTAGATAGCAAAAATGCTCCAAGCAGGAAAAAAAAATTCAAAGATCCTCAGTTGGGAACATGCCTGGCAGGATATGGAAAATGGAACCAGTGTACCAAAATCAGAGAGAGCAGCAAAAGATAAACTCAGATGAGTCAGAAAGCTTTATACTCATTGTAAACGCCTTGTTTCTTACTGTTATGAAATTTAGCATGTACATGCATAATTGAAGGTTTTTCAGCAGAATACTGAGACGTGACCTAATCACCTTGGCTGGTATCTCCAGTTCAGACTGGAGAAGATAAAGTGAGAGGCAGATCAACTAGAAGGATGTGGCAATAAATAGAGGTGAGGATGTTTAACCCAGGCCAGGCCAGGGTTTATGCTCCTCTGTATCCCTAGGACCTAGTACCAGAAAACAGCAGATAAATGTGGAATGGAGAGATGCTTAGTCAGATAAGTGAAAGAATTCTGTTCTTGGGACCCAAACAATAGGATTTGGCTCAGAATTCCACAGTTAAGACTGGCCTATATCCTCTGAATGTGTTTTCCCTAGAACTCTGTCTTCAGACTAAGAATGGAAATTAAAGTTATTAAAGCATGTGTAAAAGCGGCTGGCTTAGCCAGACACAAGAGACCACATCTTGTGCAATTCTATTTATATGAAATGTCCAGAAGAGGGGGATCCACTGAGAAAGAAGGTAGATTAGAGAAAAATTTGCCAGGGGCTGGGAGAGATAGGAATGGGGAACAGCTACTAATGGATGCAGTATTTCTTGAAGCGATGAAAACCTTCTGAAATAATGATAGTTGGGATGGTCATGGAATTTTGTGACTATAATAAAAACCCTGGTATTGCACACTTTAAAGGGGTGAATTTTACAGTTTTCTAACTATTTCTGAATTTAGATAAAAGAAAAATCATAATTGAAAAACTCGCCAGAAGAGTCCTAAGGAAACATGATGAATAAATGCTATCCTGAAAGGGATCCTGGAAAGAAAATGGACACTAGGTAAAAACTAAGGCCTAAGTAAAGTATGGATTTAACTTAATAATCATTAGACAACATTGCTTACTTACCTGAGACAAAGGCATCATAGTAATGTAGAAGGTTAATAGAAGGGGAGACCGGATGTGGGGTATCTTGGAACTCTGCACTTTCTTCACAATTTTCTATAAAACTAAAGCTATCTAAAATAGAAATATTATTTAAAAGTCAGAAAGAGAGTGGCCATTCAGACATGAGAAAAGGAAGAAAGAGGCTCAGTGTTCTGTTAGCCAGGAAGCATGGGGTGCTCCCCTCATCTGCAGAGCTGAGCCCCCACCCACTCTCCACCCCGAGACTCAGGTGGCCTGGGCCAATCTTTCTTAATCCATTCTTAGAGCTGCCCTGGGCAGTAAACTCGTTGTTTGAAATAATCATAATAATAAGGTAAGAAAAGCTTGAGTAAAAAAAAAAAATGTCTAAATGACTTTAACTAATGTCCTCTGGGCTTCTGGGTGGGTAATCTGGGCCCCTTCTGTGTACAGGCAAATGTGATTACAGCAGGGCCTGGATTGGCCGGTCTCGGAGCTCCCAGCCCTTAAGGCCACTGCCTACCCTAACCACATTAGCAGTGCAAGAGCCATCCATCAGGCTAATCGGGGCCTGGGACTGGCCTGGACCTGCTGCAAACTGGGCCCTACCATCAGAAGAGGTCTGACTCCTACGTCTCACAATCCTGATATCAAGGATGAGGCTGTGGATCTGATCTGCTCCATCTCGTCCCTTTCTCCTGCCAGCCTCGGCTAATCCACTGTACCCTCAGAGCTGGTTGGACAGGATGGGAAGCAGGCCCTTTGGTTCCTGTGAACAGAGCAAATCTGACTTGGGTGAGAGGCCATGCTTCTAGCTGCCATCTGCCTCCCACCTCCTGTTCAGCAGGTCCCCTCCCTTCTGCCCCCACCATCAACTCTCCCAATCTCCCTGGCCCAAGCCTGTCAAAAATAGAACTCACTGGCAGCAGGAGCAGGAGAATATCAGGGCAGGGGGTCTTGTTTACCTAACACAGTGCTAGTTGCTACAAAGGTCAGGGCCCATCTGCCAGGCAGCAGGTGCCAGGAAACCAGCTGCTTTCATGGCACAGGCACCAAATATTACTGAGGGGCAGGTGGACAGACTAAGAAACCACCCCCCGATGCCCTGGCCTGCTACAGGCATGCGTACATGCACAGGAATGCATTCTAGACCTGGCACTGACCAGGTTGGCCACGTATAACACATTTGCTACCATGACCTCTGGAAAATGTTGAATCTCATGGTGGTTCCTACCTGTCGTTTACCCATGAGCCATCTACCATCTCTGTTCCCTGGGCCAGTTCAGAGAAGCCATTTTAATTTCAGATTAAGTTCAAGCTAATGAAGAAGCCAAAATACCTAATGATGCTGCAACTAATGTTAAATCTGAACAGAAACTATTTGAGAGCACTGTGGCTTTGAGGACTCACCTTCGACAATGGCGAGTTAACTTTTCTAGACCTACACATCCCATCTCCCTATTCTGTCACCTTTCCCTCTGCTCGTCTGAATCAGTCCCTGGGGAATATCAGCTGAGACAGTAATTCTGGATAAGAGGGAAGCCACCATGAGCAGAACCCAGAGAATCCTGAGGGTGGGTTGTAAGACTTAAAGTGACTCCATGCTAATAGGTCAGACTGTGCTTCTTCATATGCTAATTGCTACCTTGGTTAACAGCCTGCCCAGGGGCAAATGGTATGACAAAAGGTGACCCCAGAACATTTCCTGCATAAAATAAGCAATGTGTTTGCAGTCTTGTTCTGTGAATTCCGTGACTCTTTGTTTAGAAAAACCTTATAAAAAGTACCTCAGCCCCTGAGCAGTGGCCTCTCTGAGCTACCTGGCTCCGGGAGTACCGTCTGGCCAGACTAATAAAGGTCTATTTACCATCTAGCCTGGTGTGTTCCCTCCTGGGTTTCTCGTTTTTCCATTGAGTGCCCGGAGCCTCACTGGGTGTTAGGGCCCAGCATCGTGGAGGCCTTTTTGGCTGGTCACGCTCCGTGGAGTGGAAGTGAGACTTTAAGTCTTACAGGGTAAGCATGTGAGAGTCGAGCACAGCAAGCCTCAGAGACTACACCAGGAAAAGTGTTACTCTAAGCGGAAACTGACTTTGGAGTACCTAGGTATAGCAGGACAACACATCTCCCCTGACAGCACTCACTTCCCAGGACCTCACCTGTGGGTTCAGGAAAGTGAGAAAGGGGAGTGATGGCCCACAGGTAGGAAGGCAGAGCTTAAGAACACATGGTCCAGAATCATACCACAGTGATGTATGCGCACCCATGTTTATAGCGGCATAGTTTGTAACATCTAAAACTTGGAAACAGCCCATCTGCCCATCAGTTGGAAACTGGATAAAGAAGATGTGGTTTTTCTATAAAATGGAATACTACTCAGCCATAAAGAATGAGAAAGTAGATTCATTCATAGGTAAATGGGTACATTTTGAGGATATACTCCTAAGTGAAATAAATAAGTCACACATATGCAAATACCGAATAGTTTCTCTGGTGTGAAAAACTAAAATAGTACTCAAGATCCTAATGGGACAATTAGCAATGTGAAATAGGAAGAAAAGGACCAAAGGTATAGGGACAGTGAGAAGGATAGGAAAAGGGGAATAAGGGAAAAGGAAAAAATATGAGAAAATGTAAAAATGGATTTAAAGTGTTTGAAGGTGGGGAGGGAAGGAGAGGATGAAGGGAGGGTGGGGACAAGGGGAAAAAATGAGAACCAAGACCTGACATGTAGAGGTACAAGATCCCGGTAATGAATGTAACTGTACTGTCTACCTAGAATGTACCAATAAAATCAATTTAAATTTAAAAAAAAAAAACCACACATGGTCCAGGCATATAGTTCCTGTGTTGACAGCCATGCTATTGGCAGTACAGATAGGTGAGGCTCATTGCTCTAAAGGGACAGAGGTAGAAAAAGGGCTCGCAGGATGTTCTGGAGCTACAGAGCCCCACACATGTCTGGAAACACCAGCAACTTTAGGGAGGGAACTAAGGGCTCACAGCTGTGTGTGACCTGCAGTAAAGCCACTTTCCTCCTCTGAGCCTGTTGGGAAAGGGTAAACTATCAGACTAGGCCCCTTTCAGCCTTCACTGTGCATTAGAATCACTTGAAAAGCTTTTTAAAGTATGCTTACCCAAGCAAGCCCAGAGAGCCCTGAGCTAATTGGTTGTGAGGCCACCAGTATTTTTTCAAACTTCTCGAGGTAATTCTAAAATTCACCTAGGTCTTAAAATCACTAGCTCTTTGGCTTGAGAACTGCTTTGCTTACTGCAGAACAACCTGGAGGTCTTTATAAAAACAGATTGCTGCACTCTGCCTTTAGAATTTCTAATTCTGGGGTGGGGTTGGGTGCCAGAGAATTTGTATTTGTAACAAGTTCCCAGGCAATGCTAATGTGCTGCTGTTGGGGCTCATACTCTTGAGAACCATTGTCCAAGGCCAATGCCCTTCTAACTGTGGTTCCCAAGTGGGTAGCAGCAGCACTGAGAAGCTTGTTGAAAATGCAAATTAAAGTGCCAAATTAGAGACTTGAAGATATGTTCTCATATGATGAAGAAAAGGATGATGATGGGGATGATGCTCGTGACAATAAAGCAACTCCATGAGGCAAAGGAGGAGGAGATCTGGGAGAGAAAGGAGATAACAGGCAGAGCCACCACTGCGTGAGTGTATGGTGGAGCTGACAGAGGAGGAGGCTGTCAAGCTCTAGCACAGCTCACCCTTTCAGAAATGCTTCTCTTCCCTTGCCTTTCCACACTAAGGTGAAAGTTTTTCTAAGAGCGCCCCGCTGGCCCGTTGTTGTATAAGTTACTGGTTAAACCATCACCTCCCCACTTCCATCATCACACCTTCATCACCTCATTGTATTACAAATGGAAAAAATATCTCATTTGAATAACTGCCTAAAGCCCCCAGGGTAAAGGTTTTTTCCTCTTTGATCCACAATCTGGGCTCCATCCTGCACGTCCAGAGATGCCCACTTAACACAGGCAGGCTTCAGGCTTAACGCGTTGTGTAAACCTTGGCCCCTGTGCGCTCTGGGCTTTAATGTTCCTTCTTTGGCCTGCTGGATAATTTCTAACTATGCATCTTCTCAACACCAAAGCAGCATAGGGTATTGGAAAAAGATAAGGTAATGCAGGACTGCGGGGAGGCAAGACCTTTAGTGTTGCCTTGGGTGCAACTCCAACTTCCTGTGAGTTGGCCCTGCTACTTAAACTCTCTCTGGGTCTTAATTTCTGTCTTCTGCAAAACAGGCAAAGGAATTCTTACTGCATTCTCTCCAAAGGCATTGCAAACTGTTTTATATCACCTTTTATTTGAAGTTTTACCCTCCAGTCACTATTGAGATTTTTATATTTGAAGAAGGACCAGTAAATGAAGAACAGGTATCATCTGTCTCACATGCCCTGAGTCCTACCTAGTCCCAGCAGCTTCACTCTGCGGAACAAGGTTTGGCCAAGTGACTGATCATGACATAACATAAATTCAAAGTGATACTGAGAGCTTGTTCAAAAAGTGGTTTCATTACCTATGCAATTACTCACCTCCTATTCTAGGACCCATTCGAAACACCTGTTGTACATGACTTTAAATAGCCTCAGTGGTGGCAAATCTTCAGCGTGGGAGAGTGGATTTTATGGTTGGAAGCAAACCAAAGCTATCCAGAGCCAAGAATGGTGAATAGAGTTAGAGATCAAAGCTAGGAAACACCATTTTTAGTCTAAAACAAGGTGTAACTATAATTAAATCGATCTGGGGGTTGTCTGAATGGTCTCTAATGTCTCCTCCAGCTCCAGTATGCTATGATTTTCTTGTATAAATAGGAAAGGAATTCTAAAGGCAAAGGAAAAACATTCCACAGGTGTTTGAATGAACAGACTTCAAAAGAATCGGTATAAAATTACTCCTTCCAAGGGGACTATTTTAAAGGACAATTCTTCTTTATATACATACTTTCTTTCATGGATTCAAAGACCTTATCATATTTAACTTCTGAAATCAAGACATAGGCAACAATGGATAAAAGACTGTAATTCAATGAACAACATCTTTTCCTTCTTATCGGTGCATAATTTTTTTTAATCAATAGCATTTAAATTTAATGAAATATGGTAAATCCAAAATTGATTTAATTTTACCTTTCAGCACAAATTGCTTTAGAATTCAGCTTCTTATACTTTATTTTCTTGGGTTAGTCGTGAGTTTCAGCTCTGCATATCCTGGATTCTCTGGGGGTAAGATTCAGGCATCAACAGTTTCCCAGTCAGACCTACACACCTTAAAATGATTACACCTTTTTTGTAACCCAATAAGAATCCAGACTTCTGTGGAAACCATCATCATGCCCAATGAATCTGAGATACGGGAGGAGTTCAGTAATAGGGTTAGGCTCCTGTGTTAAGTTATATCTAAAGACTTCCTGGGTTGGGGAGTTAGCTCAGTAGTGCCACTGCCTGCCTCACAAGCACCAGGCCCTGAGTTCAATCCCCAGTACCAAAACAACAACAGCAACCACAAAAAGTTAAGGACTTCCTTTTCTGGATTTAGAGATCCAGAGGTCTCTGACCATATCCAACATCTTTATCATTATTTAAGCTGGTTCAACTTGAATTTTCTGTTGCTTGCAACACAGAATGTGGTACCATCAGCGGTGTTATATATGCAACTGGGTGAGTACAAGAGGTAAAGGAGAGGGCAACAAAGGTTCCACCACTCTGGGCTAGGCAGTAGATATTCTTTGTTTTCAGATAGCAAAACAGCTGGTTAAACTATGGTCTTTTTTTTTAACCTTATGATTCACAGTATATATTTTCTATGGTGCTGGCCTCCCAGAATTTGTTAGCAAAAATTCAGGCGGTCACATGGTGAAGACTACTTCTTGAAACTTTTAGTAGGCTTAAAAGCAGCCCACCTAAAAACAGCTAGAGAATAAAATATGAATTTGTTAAGTCCCTTTTAGCTTATGCTCTGCAATATAAATTCCCCAGGGGCCTGGCAATTAATAATTAGACTTGCAGAGTTAGAAAAACCATATCCTCTCCCTCAAGCTCAAGAAGGAAGAAGGAAGTTAGAAACTCAGCAAAAGACAGATTAGTACCCAGGAGATACCTAATCCCTCAGGTATTTCTCAAGTACAGCTATTAAGCATTGTTTGCCTAAGACAGGAACGTCTCACTCCACTGACTAAAATGTAGCTTTAAACAAGAATCTTAGAGATGCATCTTCATCCCAATCAGCGGTTTTCAATTGCCCCAAAGTAGAGCCCACTGAGGATTAGAGGGAAAGTCATGCATTGAGACCAAGACTAATTGTTTGGAAATAGAAATGTGGGGATACTGTTCTAGTCCCAAAGGCAAATTCACTGACTGTTCAGTAGTTCATGGCCTGAAGCAAAGAGACACGTGGGCTACAAGACCTACTAGGATTGAGTTTGGTTGCCTCCTGGTTATAGCAGCTCCTCCAAAATGTGTATTTACTTTTCCTACCATTTCTCAGGATAATATGTATCCCAGGCATTGAGTAAATAACTGACACATGATGAATAAATCAGTCAATGAAACAAACACCAAACACATCAGTGTAATATAGAGCATAGAGCTCAAAATAAAGAGAAGGCATGGGTAGATCTTGGGTTTAGGTTGGAGAATAAGGCCCTCAGAGGAGAAACTTGCCCCTACTCTCTTAAACCTGAGCTGCTTCTCCTTCATTTCTTGGATGGAGCTTCACTTTGCCAAGCCACAAACATACTACTGAGGGTCTTCAGGGTCTCCATTGGAGGTTTACCCTGAAACAAAAGTGAATTTCTATTCCCCCAAGAATTTTTAATGTGTTAGTTGATGGACCACATGGATAAATCCAAAATCATTCTTCATGAGTGGCAGACAGAGGAACTAGAGATACATACACTGAATTCATATGGAAACCCAAAGAAGCCAGGATAGCCTATTCATTTTCTTTTTTCCCCATACCAGGGATTGAACATAAGACTTTGTACCTACCAGATACGGTGCCACTGAGCTGCATCCCCAGCCCATAGCCTATTCGTGCTTTAAAAAGAACAACAAGGATTTTCATGTACCAATTTCAAAACTTACTACATGACTACAGTAATCAAAGTAGTGTGGTACAGGTATAAAGATGGACACACATAACTATGGACTAGAACTAACGTCCAGAAGCAAACCTCTACATGCATTGCCAATTTAAACAAAGATGCCAAAACAGTTCAATGAGGGAAAGAATAGTACTAAGACAACTGGATATCCATGTATAAAATGATGTCTCTATGCTTAGCTTACTTCATACATAAAAATTAACTCCAATTCAATCATAAGTCTAAATGTAAGAACTAAAGCTCTTAAGAGAAAACATAGGAGTAAATCTTTATGACTTATAGTCAGGCAATAACTTTTTAGACATGACACCAAAAACACAAATTTTAAAAGTTGATAGATTGGACTTGATCAAAATTAAAAGCATTCTGGGGCTGGGGATTTAGCTCAGTGGCACCATGCTTGCCTTGTAAACATAAGGTTGTGAGTTCGATCCCCGTACCAGAAAAAAAAATTTATCTTCAAAAGACATGCCATGTCTGACAGAAAAGGTAAATCATATCTCACAATACCCGTTACTCTCAAAACTGAAACTCTTACTTTTCTAAATATTTTATTTTCACTTTCAAGAATGTATTCTACCTTTTTTTTTTTGCATGTTTACTTCAAATTTTTTCTTGTATATGGAAATGTTATCTTGTGTATGATTTTGTAGCATGCTTTTCTTTGGTTTTACTTTATAGTTGTTTGTTTGTTTGTTTGGTGGGGGGGTACCAGGGATTGAACTTGAGTCTTTGCACTTGCAAGGCAGGTGGTGGAACCACTGAGATAAATCCCTGGCCCTTTACGTTATCTTTTTATTGGTCTGTGTCTTGATGTTTGCTTGACTGTTTCATACTTGCTTTTCTAAAATCATTATCAAATAGTCCTATAAATAAAATATGATCATCTTTTTTAAAAAAAATACATCAAGAAAATGAAAGAAAAAAATCCACAGGTTGGAAAACATACATACATATATTTAGAAATCATATCTCTATTGAAAGACTTCTGACCACATGTGGCAAACAGAATATGACCCCATAATGATGTCTATGTCCTAATCCCAGAGCCTGTATTTATGATCCCTTCATAGAAAAAGAAACTTTACAGATGTAACTAAAATTAAGGACTCTAAAATGAGGAGTCTATCTCGGATTATCCAGGGAGACCCACTATAATCACAGGTATCCTTAAATTGGAAGATACTTTCTTTTCCAAATAGTGGTCAGAAAAAGATGTGACAATGGAAGAAATTTATTTTTAAAAAGTACTACATTGCTATCTTCAAAGATGCAGGTAGGGGCTGCAAACTAAGGAATGTAGATAACTTCCAGAAGCAGAAGAAGGAAAAACAGATTCTCCCCTGCAGCCAGACATTTCAATTATACCTCAGTGAGACCTATGTTAAACTTCTAATCTTCAGAACAATAAGGCAATAAATCTGTTGTTGTTTTAAACTATTATGTTTATGATAATTTGTTATAGCAGATATATAAAACTAACACATAAAATATGTAAAAAGTTCTTACAACTCAATAAAAAGGCAAATAACCCAATATAAAAGTGGACAAAAATTTTGAATATCCATTTCACCAATGACGACATAAAAATAGCTAATAAGCACAAGGAATGATGCTCAGCATCATTAGCCATTAGAGAAATGCACACCAAAACCATGATGAGATGCCATTTTACATCCCCTAGGAAGACTATAATCAAAAGACATACAGAGCTGGGGAATTAGCTCAGTGATTAAACATTTGCCCAGCATGCATGATGCCCTGGGCTCAATCCCCAGCACCATATTAAAATAAAAACAGAGGCCAGGCGTGGTGGCTTAGGCCTGTAATCCCAGTACTCGGGAGGCTGAGGTAGGAGGATTGCTATGAGTTTGAGACCAGCCTGGACTACATAGTGAGTTCCAGGTCAGTCTCAACTACATAGTGAGACCCTGTCTCAAAAAACCAAAATAAATAAATAAATAAATAGAAACAGAAAAGAAATACGCAAACTGCTGCCACCTGCCTCACAAGTGCAAAAGCCCAAGTTTCAGCCCCGGTACCAAAAAAAGAAAAAAGAAAAGAAAAGAAATACACTAACAAGTGTTGGTGAAGATGTGAAGAAACGGGAGTGCTCATAACATTTCTGCTGGAAATTAAAATAGTACAGCCACTTTGGAAAATAGCTTAGCACTTTCTTAAAATGTCAAATATAGAACATATAATAAAGATAGAGCATATAATAAATATAAATATGATTATATTAATATATGATCCAGAAATTCCACTCCCAGGTATCAAACCATGAGCTATGGAAACACGTATCTTTTCAAAGGCCTTATGTGAATATTTATAGCAACATTATTAATAGCCAATAAGTAGAAATAACCTTCCCTTGCTTATCAGCTGGTGAATGAGAAACAAAATTTTTAAAATAGTAATATATAAATAATAAGAAGAAAAAAGTACTAATACATGCTACAACCTGGATGATCCTGAAAGACATCCTAAATGAAAGAAGCCAGTTACAAAGGATGGCACAGTGTAAGATTCCATTGAAACAAAATGTCCAGAATTGGCAAATCTATAGTAATGGGGATGGGGGGTACCTAAGTGTTTCTTAAAGTAACAAAAACGTTCTACAAAAAAAAAAAAAAGTTCTGCAGTTAGACTGTGACAGTTGTACAGCTCTTGAAATATGCTAAAAATCTTATGTTATATAAATTATACCTCAATAAATCCAAGAAAGAGAAGGGCACACAGAGTTGTCCAATCTGCCACATAGTCTTCTTGGAGGCAAGGTGTAAATCTTCACCCCAAGTAGCACATGCTTTGAGAACGCACATTCATATAGAACTAGCTGGGTTCCTTGTTGTACTTATTAAATGTAGAGCTTTATTTTATTTCAGTAGCCTAGGGCAATGGACAGACTTAGAGCTTCCCAGAGAGAGAAAGGAATCTCTTTGGGGGAAAGCCTTGCAAGACAGATGATATTGGGAATGAATTCGGCAAGAGGAAACATTAAGGCTTCAAACTCTACAATTTCCAACCCCAAATAGGCCATGTGCAACATACTCAGAAGGCAGTGGGACACATTATAAGAAACCAGGACTAGCCAGATGAGTACAGCCATAGTAACCTTTGCCTTCAGTCTATGCCCTATGGGTTCAAAAAAGAAAGGCCTGTGGCTGCCTGGTTCTAAAGGGCTCAGCACCCTGGCCAGGTTATGAGTGGCAGACACTGACTGCTTTATGAATGGCATCATCTAAGCAGGCAGAGAACTCATGCGGAAGCAAGTTAGCCCATCCTCCAAGCCAGAGCTTGCGACCTGAGTGCGTGAATCTCATCCCCATCCATCTAGCTTCACACCTGAGAGAGAGAAGGCACTGTAACTAGCATGTTGATATATATGCATCTACAATCTGGTTATGAGGTTATCAAGCAAGAAAGAGGCCCCAGGGAATGCATATGCTTTTTTCATAGAGAAAGCTGTGAGTAAATAGCTGGAATTTATCTTCAGGGAGATAATAGAAACACTTTTTTTAAATGTGGAAAAAAAACAATATTTTCCCCCAGAGCGTTAAAGCCTTTGCAGGTATAGATCATGTTTCTCATTAATGGGCCTCCTGGCCAGATTCATCTCAGGTCCAGGAGACAAGAAGGGAAGTGGATCTGCCTGGACAGTGATTTTAATACCAGCCAAGTTGAAAGAGAAGGACTGGGGAACATCTGCCATCCTACACTGGGCCTCTGTTTCTGCCTAACCTCAAAGCTTCTTGCAGAATGGCCCAAGGGTACACCCTGCTTGGGATCTCAGGAAAATTGTAAGCTTCTGAAAGAAACTACTGCTTCTAAGTCTGTCTATCTTCTGTCCATCCCTGTGTTGGTGAGGAACCAAAGGCTCTTTGCTCACGTAAATGTAAATGGTAAGTCTATTTACATCCTGATCTATTTGTGTAAGAACTGGCTTCGTGAGCTGAGACAGAGTTGATGCGATAAGGCATGTTGAAACCTTGGTGAATAAAGATGTGTTAGAGGGGAAGAGGTGGGGAGGTGGCAGAGAGGAGTGTTTATTTAAAATATTCAAGCTCCAAGCATATTCATTTAGGTTATTTCATTTAATGCTTTTCTTAAAAACACATGAAATAGGTATTTCCACTTACATATGGAGAAACTGAGGCACGTAGCATGTCTGGCCCAGTTTGCAAATGGCAATTGTAGGACATGAACCCAAGCTTTTCAACTCTGAACTCATAGCTGGTCAAGGATGCTTTCATAATTAAAGTACCCCTAGGGCCAGGACTTGGGCTGGGCTCATTTTTTGTAGCTGCAGGTAAACCTGCAGCTGTCTGGTACACAAGAATATATCCTCCATAGGTTTGTCCTGTCACAACCTTCCTGGTGTCTGCAATGCTGTCATTTAGAAATCCCACTGACTTCCTTCCTGTCTGTGAGGGAGGCCCACTCCAGTGCTCTAAAATGCCTCCTTTCCCTGGAAAGGAGAGGGTCCTGACTTCATTATGTCAGCATTTTCTGCCCTGGCTCAGATCTTAACATCTCTGAGCCTTGATCTTCACATTAGAAACCATCATGTTGATGGTTTTGAACATTTTTTTAACTATGACTAAGAGTAAAAAATATATTTTCTCTTATAACTCATTTTGTATATAATATGTTTTTTCCACAAAACAATGCTTGTTCTCACTATATTGGATGCACCCTACTAGTTTTCTATTTCATTCTCTTTCTTCTGTTTGTTGATTTTAACACTGGTCACAGCTCATTAATTGATTTCACAACCCTAATAGGTCATGACCCACAGTTTGAAAGCCCCTTCTAGATGCTCTCTAATGACCATTCCAGCTGTGACACTTGATGGATCTTTACCCAGTCTTTTCCTCCACTAGAGGGTCCCTGATGAGCTCCCACTGTGCTTGCTCTGCTCCTTTCCATCCTCAGAGTCTTTCTTCTGGCAACCTCTCCCCCCACTTAGCTTCATGAATTCCCTGAAGCTACCTGATTTGCTCCAGGTCACACCCCTTGCTGAACCAAGGACTTCAGCCTACACAGTCTGGCTACAAGTCCAGAGCTTTCCATGTTGCCACCTGCAATCTGGTTCTTCGGTGGTGTTCTTGGTCAGGCAGCCCCCAGGCCCCTGAAAAAGAATACCTACCCTTCACCTGAAGGAGGCCAGCCAGCTCCCCTGGAAGAGTTGGGCTTTGCTTCCTGCCCTTCTGCACCCAGCACCCTTTGCTCTGATTGGCTTCCAGCACTCACCCTAAGCCTGTCTCACCTGTCTATTTGCGTACAGCAGGGTCAGGAGTGTGTTTGGGGATGAGAGACAGGTAAAGCCAGTCTATTTTGATCAGTCTTAGCCATGGGCAGCCTTCAGAATCCTTATTCCCATGAAAGCAGACATTCTACCATGTGTAAGTTTTAATTGGACAAACCAAATATATGTTATTAAAGCTATGTCTCTCTTCCAGTCTCAGTCAAAAGTTCCTCCTGGATCTGTGTCACGATAGGAGTTTCATGGATGCATGAGCTAGGGATATGGGAAGGGTAGAGAGGGCCTGTGGCCTTCCTACTTATGAATATATAAAAATTTATCTTGAATAGTATGACTCAAAGCTTAGGGTGGCAGAAAGCAGCCTTTCATCCCAGAGGAACATCTGTAATCAAAATTTTGGCTAGGAGATTTTTAATGGCTATTAATTACTGTGCTGAATTTAGGTAGAAAGGAAAGATAGGAAATGATAGCTAGACTGCAGTTGATGGATATTAAATCATAGATAGTAGCTGTTAGATGGTAGGTAACTACAGATAGTAGAAAATCAAAAGGAGCTCACAGATTGTAGCACATGGCTGATAATAGATAGTAGCTGATAGTAGATCACAGATAACAAATGGAAGATACTGGATAATGGTTGAAGATAATAGAAGCTGATAGTAGATAATAGTGGAGAGTTGATAAAAGTAGCTAATAATGGATAATAGGAGCTAGATGATAATAGTAGCTAATGGTGGCTAATAGTCAGTAAGTGATAATAGTTGCTAATAGAGGGCAGCACTGATAGCAGGTAATAGTGACTGGCTGTAGATCAGAGCTGAGAGCTTGTAGGCAATGGCCTAAAAGAAAACTAAACACAGAACATCTCCTAATTCCATCTATCATTCTAACTATGACTTTAGAACACACTCTGGAATCATTTGTAAGCCTGTCCTAAAATCTCTGAAACCCACGGCAGAAGGAACAAGAAATACACAGCCCCCAATTCACAAAGTCTTGTTTTCAATTAACTTCCTTCATTAGCTCACTGCAGGATCTTAGATCCACCACGTGACCTAGGATTCCTCATCTCTGCGAGAGGGAACCATCCAAACACCCCCTCCTCGGCCCACAATAGAGGATGAAGACTTGAGCATCTATGAGAGAAGCAAGCACACTTTGACATTTCACAGAGTGATACAACAATCAGATCAGTAAAACAAGCAAAGGCTTTGCCATGGGAGATGGACCAGTGGTCCCAGGTTGTGGTCAGAGATGTTTTCTGTCCTCAAAGCCAGAGGGAGGTTTACCCAGGGGCAGGGATGGCACGTGGCTGATGGGCTTGCCCAACTGTTGAGGTGCCAGGTCCCTCTTTCCTAGTCTTCCACATGTCCTCCCAATCTGAGTCCCTTAATGTCATCCAGCAGCTTCTGCTGTTTGTTGATGGCTTTCTTCATTGTACTTGGAATAAAACCTCCTCAAAAACTATAGGGTTCCTTCTGATCTGCTTCCTTCTTGACTCTCTGGCTGGTCCTACGCCTTTCCGTCATTCTCAATGCTTCAGTGACTTTTGCTTGTTTCTGAACAATCCAGTCTCATTCCCATCACAAGGCCCTTGCACTTGATGTCTTCTCTCTGGGTACATGGCCAGCTCCTTCTCACCTCTAAGGTCTTCCCTGAGAAACCTATCTCCTCTCCCCCCAAACTCCACTGATTTCCTTGTAGCATTTATCTCCACTTCAAAACACCTTTTCTATCTAGTTAAGTTGTTCAGTGTCTCTCTAGCCCACTCAAATGTCATTTCCATGAAGACAGGGCCCTTGCTGGTTTCCCCAGCACCTATAAGAGCTCCTGGCACACACTGACACCTCAGTGAATATTTTTTGAATGAATCAGTAAATGGAAAAACACTGTCTCATGG
>NW_022900928.1:64405484-64563078 GCF_012274545.1 Fukomys damarensis
AAAAAAAAAAAAAAAAAAAAAAAAAATCACACTGTCTCACCTACTGCAAGACGATAGCCATGGGGCTACACATACTAGAGTTCTGAGACCACTCCACTTCAAACTGTTTGGGAGATGTCAGACACATTGTTTAACCTCTTCTGTTATGTTTAGTTTGCTCAACTGAACACACTGGGATGATACCAACAACTTGATCTGAGCCCTATGGTCCAGAAAATTAAGAAATACCTCTATACTTTTATGTTCCCAAAATGGCCAGCCTCAAAGGAACATCTACTCCCCTAGATCCCAGGTAAGATCTGTCAGGTAAAAAAAATGAAAACCAAGATCAGACCAGGACTACAATAAGCCTTTATTATGGGGAGGATGTACCAGCCTGTCTCCTAACAAAGGACAAGTGGCATGGCAGAAGAGGGAGCTTCTTGTATAGGAGCAGGGTGGGGTTAACCTGAGCTGGGGTGAAGTTGAGTGAGGTAGCATTAAGAGATTGGAGGAACCTTTGACATCACTAGGAGGGGCTTGTGACAGCACTGCTTACTCAGAGGTAGCAAGTATCAGGTTACTCCTTTGGGTGGGGAGAAGAGGCATAATGGAAGGATGAAGGCTGTCCCATGGTAGGAGAAGCCATATTTTACTTGGAGGCTGCTATTCCTTGTGGTAGACATTTTAAGGAGCAGAGCATTATGGGAAGGAGGCTACTGTTTTATGTGGCAGCCATCTTGAGGCAAGGGAAATCTAACAACATCCACCTCCACTGTTCCTCCTTCCTTACCATGACTCCCACAAGACTCCCCAATGGTTCCCTTGTTTACCTGTCTCCACAAAACTTCAGGCCCCTTTCTTTTCTTTGACAGGCCCCTCATTACTGAACATTTTCCCCATTTCAAATATTCCTAATAAAATTATTTCCTTAATTAACCAGTGTCTTCTATTTTCCACAATATTTTCCCCCTTGCAGAGATGATGTGAAGATTAAATAAAGTAACATGTATGAAAATTGTAAATACAGCACCTTCAATGTAATTTTCTTCTGTGGGATTTGAGTGATCTCCAGTGATTCCTTGGATTAAGGCAGAGTATTTGTCCACCCACAGGTCACAGAAAAATTAACCACAAAACATAGTCATAGTTATTCAGAATCCAACTTACTATTACCTCTGCTCACATGCAAAAAAGAGGAAAATGCATATTCTAATTTTATTTTTGTATCTATATATCCTTATATTTCTATACATTATGTATATTTCTGTGTATATATTTATCTTTATATATATCCATAGATGTATTCATGCCTATGTATTTCTATAATATACATATGTATCTATGCATATATTTATATTTTGTATGTATATCCATATGATACGTACTAATGTGTAAATACAGTACAAAGGCATGCTATAATATTAGAAACCATTTTAGTGTCTTCTATACATCATGTGACAGCACTGTGTCTTATCATTATTCTCATTTTCAAATGGGGAAGCAGTCTTACAAAAGGTGACTCACTTATCCAAAGTAATAAAACTAGTGTCAAAGCTCGGATTTGATCCTAGGGCTGACTCCAAAGCTCAGGCACTTTTCCAGTCTATCACTGTTTGCTCGATGTTATGCATTTAAAATATATTTTAAGTGCCTGCTCTAGGCTTATCATAAACAGAATAAAAAGGACTGTGTACAAGTGGTGCCCTCAGAAGGCTCCTGGTTTGTTCTTTCAGGTAAGACTAGGATCCTAGGAATGATGAAGCAATCACACAGACAGAGTTAACAAGGTCTCAAGAGAGGCAGTGGAAGATAGTTTTAGCAGTGCAGTGCTTACTTAACATATGTGAGGCCCTGGGTTTGATCCCTAGCAATACAAAAAAAGAAAAAGAAAGAAAAGAAAAAACTCAAAGGAGAAGGTCAGAGAAGGGCAAGAAAAGAACTCAAGGAAGGGCCAGAGATTTAGCTCAGTGGTTCTGCCACTTGCCTCGCAAGCACAAGATCCTGAGTTTGACCCTAGTACCAAAAAAAAAGAACTCAAGGAAGAGAGTCAGAGAAGGGCAAGGGTCATGGTGCACAAGGAGGCTGGCATTGGGATGGGTACGTGATTTAATTAATGTTTAAGGGACAAGGTAGGACTTCTTTTAGTCTTTTATTATGGTTCATTGCAATATCTCTAGCTCTTTGTTGGATCAGGGTAGGAGTGAGGAGGGTCACCTGCCCTCCGTGGACTTCTCCCCATGTGGTGTCCTGCTGCCACTACTCTAGAAAGCTAAGTTTGTCTTCCTGGAAGGAAGGTCCTTAGCTAAAAGCTCTGGTTCTTTGCAGGCAGCACTGTTCCTTCTAGCTCCCTACATGTCTCCCAAGAACAGCTAAAGAGCTGAAGGTTTTTAAGTTATGGAAATTAAGGAGTAGGCATATTCCTCAATTCCCTGCATGGCACAATGGTCATTAACCAATTAATGGCTGGGCAGGTGCCAGAAAGTACCAGGGTAATTATTAGATGGTAATTGCCATATCATTAGAAGGTAAATATAGGGTCGGACTGTCATCCACCCTGGAGAGGGCAACTGGGAATTCATTTTATTCCTATTAAGCATAATTATTTCCCAGTCTCTGGGAACCTGTGATTTCCAATATAATTATATAGTGTTCTACAACTCCAGCGTTGAGGGAATGGGGTTCAAAAGCAGACAATGAGGGGCAACCTAGGGAAGTGTGGGACAGGGGCTTAAAACTCACAGCAGCACTGGGGTTTAGATGTGAAATCAGCTGGGTGTATCCAAAGACAAAAGGACTAAGGAGGGGAAAGGAAGAAAGAAGCAAATTTCACTAAGATTTAATAGAATGCTTTTCTCTGTCTAGAAAACAAATTACATAGGGCTTCATTATTCAAAATTTCCCAGAGATGATATCATTCACTAGCTCATTTCTCCCAACGCTATTGAGTGAGTATTACTGAGGGTCAGGTGTACACAGCAGTAGAGGTAGAAAGCAAAATAAAACAGGACACCTATTTTTAAGAATCCAAGTAGTAGTGAGGAAACACATTATTTTCATTTCTCATTTTATAGGTAAGGAAACCAAGGCTCCTTGGTTAAACGCCCTTGCTTACCTCTCTCCAAAATATAGGATTAACCATCCAAACAGCAGAAGGTCATCTACAATGCTAAAAGGTGCCTTCTCACTAGCTTGAGAAAAGATGTGCAGGTGTGACAATTGGGACATAAATTTGATAAAGAATCTGTAAGTGCCATGAGGTGAGAGCGATGGGAAGCAATGTTTTCAGCCATGGAAGATGTGCAGCTCTGACCCGGTGCACACTGGGAGATCCAGAGACACCACTTTTCATGCTAATGTGCATTAACACCATATATCACCTTTAAAGAGAACCTGACTCTAATAAACATTTACACCAAAACTATTTCCTATAAATCAAGTAACAAATCCCCTGCCTATTTGAGACTTGCTTTGTGTCCGGAGTCTCACTATTAAATCAGGCATTGTAATTTGCCTCAGAAATGTTTTGCCAAAAGGTTAAAATATACATACTTGTAGCTCATCAATCACGTGGGTTGGTGGGAAGCCCTTTTTTCTTTTTCTTCTTTATTAATCAAAATATTCTCTCAGGCCTCTAGGACCTGGACTGGGGAGGGTAACGGTTTAACTACAATAGTCAGGGGATCAGCATGATCAGAAGCTTTCCCTTACCCACCAGTGATAGGACAGAGAGTAAGAGAGGAACTGTGAGAGGGAGTGAGGAGGTATTATAAAAATAATAAAAATAGTACACTGAGGAGTATGTCTATACATTTATTACATGCTAGCAATGAGGTGGCACTGGGGAAAAAAATGGATATGATGGACAGGTGTCCTGTCCTTGTGGGGTTTATAGTTGAACAATTCCAAGAACCTTTCTATCTAGCAACACATTTAGTCCTCACAACCTGGTAGGATTTTCTTCATTTTGCTGATGACACTAAGTGAACTATTCACCTTTCCACAGCCACAAACTGGCAGAGGTGGGATTTCAACCCAGATGTGTCTGGTTTCAAACCCATGATCGTCCTACCACCCCACATCACTTTCCATGTACAAGAAAGTGTGCTTCTCAAAACAAAGAAAAACCTTCTACCTCAATTCTCAGGTGGCCCTGCAAGTGTAACGTGTTGTCTCCTGTCTACCTGGCCTGCCAATAACCACTCTTCAATCGTGTGTTTATTATATTTTGGCACACAGTTACCGCTGCAGTAAAATTTATGCCCAAGAATACAGTACTACTATGATTTTCAACTACTAATGGCATTACTATTTTTGAATGTTTTAAAGCCATAGCAATAAAACAGGCTCCTAACAATACTCTTGCAGTTTTTTATGTCTTTAAAATTTACTGGAAGTGATAACTATAATAACAGAATGCCTGTAAACATACAAATGGCCTTCCCGGAACATGGAGGGGCTTTGGCTGCTATCACAATGGAGCCCACAGGATGAGAGATTAAAAAGAAAAAGTTGAGAAATGCTCTAAGACTGGAGGTCCAGAGAGCTCTGGACCACGAGTATCCAAATTTTGATGTTTAATTATGTGAGGTATAAAGACCATTCTCTCTGCCTGCCTGGAGCATCCAAGAAAGTCACTTCTGAAGATAACAGCCAAGGAACAGCTGGATATACAGGGCTAGCAAGATGGTGTATTCATGTGAGAGAGTACAGAGGGAGCAAGAGTACAGGGCTAGCGGACCCTGGCACCCCCAGCATCCTGCAGGAGGAAGTATAAAAGCCAGTCCGGCTCCATTTGTGTAAAACAGTGATTCTGGGTGGTCACCTTCCCCTTCCTCCCCACCCCCTTGAAAGTCCCCTCAGTTAATGCATAACAGACCAACCACTGCATCCTGTGTGAGTCTGCCACTATGTTATCTTTACTACCTTGGAAACAGGAGACTCCTGCACCTATGTGACACTTTAACTAAACTACGTGAAACTGCCCCTGACCCCCACTGACTCAGCAAAGTTCTGCTCCTGTGAAGTTCCCCTTGTGCTCCCCTACTCCCTGAGCCTTCCCCCAATACAAAAGCCTTTTAAAGGACCCTAAAAACTGCCTTTCCTTTGTCCAGTTTTTGGAGCCCTGAGCCCACTCTGGACTGCCAGCTATGATAATAAAGGATTCCACTTAATTCAGAGTTGGTGCATCTCTATAGTTCCAACTCGCCCGGCCCTATAGCAGGAACATGGTTGCATTTCGCCTTAATCAAGATGCGGAGGAATTCAGTCATCAGGCAGTCACCATGGTAATAGCAATGGAGAAGGCACTAAACAGTGAGCTCTTCCTGGCCCAGCCCTTCTGATAGGGAGAGGATAATAAGACATCCCACTTTGCCTGAACCTCACACCTCAACCCACCTCCCCTCTCCAAATTCTAGTGACAGCATCATTAAGGGTCATGGTGAAAGGGCCAAGGCAAAGGGCAGAACTTTCATCAAGGGACACCAACTATGCAATGAGCACTGTGCTAATCCACTAGGCCTAGCTTCATCTTCGATGCACATAACATCCTTGATGAGGCAAGATTACTATCCCCATTTTATGGATAAAGATGATAAAGACTCAGAGAGATTAAGCACAAATCAATGTTTAGCTAAACTAAAAATCTGGGCCCAGGCCCATCTGCCTCGCATTCTGTGACTCCAGGGCTGAAGATGTAGCTCAGTTGTTGAGCATCTGCCTACCATGCACAAGATGTGTGTGTGTGTGTGTGTGTGTGTGTGTGTGTGTGTGTGTGTGTGTGTGTGCACGCGCGCATACACATACAACCATGATTTTGAAGAGGTAACATTTTCACATCTTATCATCTTCCCCTTTGGGGGCTGGGGCTGAGAACTGCTGCTTGAGAGGAGGGCTAAAGAAGCACAGGCTGTAGCAGGGCAAAGTCACAGGTGGAAGATGAGCATTACTAAGGGATGCACCAAGGCCAAAATTCAACTACAGGAGTCATCACTCAACCCATCCTCCTCCCACATGTCCTTTCTTTGGGGATGGCAGGATGGGGAGAAGGTCAGAGAAGGGTTGTCTATAATGACAGGAGGGGGCAAGTGGTGTGGGTGGGAAGGGAAGAGCCGCTTGTCCCTCTCCCCTGCCATATCCAGAAAAAGATCATTCCTCCACCCTCCTGCAGACTTGCATTCAAAAGAATCAAGGAAAATTACAGGATTCGCTTGTCCCTCTCCCCTGCCATATCCAGAAAAAGATCATTCCTCCACCCTCCTGCAGACTTGCATTCAAAAGAATCAAGGAAATAATTACAGGATGGAGAGGATTTATTAAATTGGATAAGTCCTGGCTACAGCCTTCTTTTTAGGCTTTGAGTGGTTTGTGTATTTTTTTTTCATTAAGGCTGCATAATAAAATAATTGCATAATTAGTGAGGAATTTGTTACCTTTCAAAGAAGAGACTTTAATTTCCCTCAAGCATACCTCCCCTCCCCTAGGCCCTGTCTCTGATGGAATTCAGCAGAGAAGAGGAGGGAACCATCAGCAAGTCCTAGAGGTGGGAGGTAAGTCACTCCTCACCTCCCTCCAAACTTGCCTGGCTCTCCTGAATCATTGACTACTGTTTTGTTGGGCATCCTGGGAGTCATTCGTTGCATCTTCCTTCTAGAACCCTACACTCCTCAATGCCCTCTACCAGTGTTTCCCCAATGTGTGGTTCTCAGAATGCTTCATCAGAATCCTGATAGATCCTGAGATTCCTGCCTCTGTTCCTATAGAATCCAGGAGAGGTATGGAGTTGAAGGCAGCTACATGTAGCATCACCTAGCAATTATTGTTTACCCTAAAGCTTGAATATTAGTGGCCATCCAGGGACTCTGTGGAAGGAGGCAGAGTATCAAGGAAAGGGAGAACTAACTGGGTGTGGTGGCTCATGCCTGTAATCCCAGCAATTTTGGGAGGCAGAGGCAGGAGGATTGCCAAAAGTTTGAAAGCTGGAGGCTGTCCTAAGCTACATAATGAGTTCAGGGCCAGCCTGAACTATAAAATGAGACCCTGTCTCAAAAAAATAGAAAGAAAAGGAGAGCTTTCTGCTCATAGGGGAAGAGAAAAGCTGTGTGCCCCTTTATTCCCTGAAATAAGGAGTTATGATCAAATCAAGATCCTTATGAGGTAATCTTAATTTTTATCAAATCCAACTACCAACCCTTCTCCTGCTTTGGTCCTCACTTCTCTGTACAATGGTGGATTGTGCCTGATATTTTAAGGTCCTTCCCAACTCTGAGATTCTTTGATTCAGTGACCACTATCAATCAATTCTTCATCATCTACCATCTTTTCCTATGATGAATTATCCCTCCCAGGTTCAAGAGGTGGCCCTGTGATGCTGACAAAAGAAAAGATAAGTCAGGACATGTTAATCCTAGAAGGGATTCCTTTTTTCGGGTTCCATATCTTATGCTCTGGCGCCAGGTCAAACACAAACATCCACCAGAAAGATTTAGGTTATCACCAGTTTCTGTGTTCTTGACAACAAGTTTTAATGGGTGAAGAATGGAAAAAAATAGTGTCCAGATATGAAAGAGCTAAGAAAAAGAATAATGTAAATGTTCTGGCAACCTAGAGTTCTGAACCCAGCCTAACACTGAAACGTGTAACTGAATTACATTAGTCAGTTTTCCAATACTATAACAAAATATCTAAGGCAGGCTACTTTGAAGAAAACAGGGTTTATTTAGCTCACATGTTGGAGGTTGAAAAGCCTAACAGCCTAGTACTAGTTCTGGCAGAGGCCCCATACCAAATGGCAGAGCACATTCAGGGGTTTAAAAAAAAAGGAAAAAGGAAATCACATCACCAAAGAGGAAGCCAGAGAGTGACCCAGGGTTCAGGCTCAGGCTTCCATAACAACTTGTTACGTGGAAGAATTTTTTCCTAGAAATCAGCATTTCTTTCTGAGGACAGTTGCAGCCCTGGCCATCAGGATCTCTCTCACAAGACCCCACCTTCCATAGGTCCCACCACCTCAACATCTGCATCCTGGGGACCAAGCCAACAAGCATACAAACCATTGGGAAGACACACTCAAGCCATAGCACCCATGACAATGTTGACATTTACCTGACCTGTGACCCTAGAAACCAGTGAAAGAAATCCCCACTCTTTTTCTACAAAAAGATGCTTTTAGTACAAAAAGACACTTTCCCATATGACTTATGTAAGATGCTCCTTTGTTAACCTATGATAAAGCCAGACACATACCCTCCAAACCTTTGTCTCATACATGATGGACTGAACGGATTGCCCCACTGGTCAATAATGCTTGCTAACTGAATGTTGGTCAAGCATCTCTCCTTCCTACAGACCTCTGAATGTTAACTGCCCTCAGCCTGAGCCAGCAGCCTGCATCTCCCAGGAAGAGGCCAGCCTCCTCCGGAAACACCCTCTGATCTCCCATCCCACATTTTCATCTTAGTTCTTTTAGCTTGTTTACTCCTTTCTATGGAAGAAAGCCCTGTCTGCCTCTAATTATTGGGAGGCTTACAGATCTTAGGGTTAGAGCCTTAATCTTAGGATATTACCTTATTGCAATAGCCCCTTTCCCATTTTGCAATAATCCTCTACAACAAAGTGTCTCCTTGCTCTGTCCATCCAGATTTGTTTTTTATTTGACAGTGACCACTGGCCAGCCATTTACTACTGTTTCATCATCTGTAAAATAATAAAAATATGTCATAAAGATGTAAAATCAAAGACACAAAAGTGGTCCTTAAGCCATAAGAAAATAATAGAGGGTTCTCAAGTCCTGGGCCCACAATTCCCCTCCGGATATGTACTCTAGCATTCTCCATCACTCTGCCACTCTCTGCCCTCTGGCCCCAGACCGATGTGAGCTTCCTCCCAAATTTCCTGGACCAGTTCAGCTCCACAATTTCAATCCAGAAAGCCACCGCTCCTTCCCTAGGCATGTCAGTCCCTCATTCATCACTGTCACATCCCACAGAGGACTTTTATTTAACAACCAATTTATTTCCAACTTAACTAATCTGGGGAAGGGCCATCTCTCTCACACACACAAACCAACAATGCCTGGTTTGTAAATAGACGTATAAAAAGTATGCTGGATAATATAAACTCTCATCAAAGCAACATCAGAGAGGGAGGAGAAGAGGAGAGTCAGGTCACAAGATTGAAAGGTGATAAAATATGCAAACCCCCTAGATAAACAACCCCAGGGTGACCCTCCCTCCTGGCCCCTGCACTCAGAGCTGCTTAGAATTATTTATTTATTTGTCTCTCTGATTCCTCAGCTCACCTTGAGGCCGGGACAAATGCTTCATAAACAATGTATGAGATGCTAAATAAGTCCAGATTGGGTGAAAGCGTGTAGGTGGTAGATAGCTATCATCTGGTCCCTGGCCAGGCTCCCCTCCTCCATCCTGCCTGGCCTAAAGTGTTACAAAGCCCACTTCCTTGTACTATAGTGTAGGTGAGCAATGGCCTCAGTTAAGGGCAATCTTGCTCTTTAAAGAAACCAGATGATCAGTAGTCTACAAGGCCCAGCCTGCCCAAGAAATCCACGTTGATCCTTTGGCAACTCAGAGACCTGAGGGCTTTGTTTACAAGCTGGTAGGGCCTGGTGAAGGCTCAAGACGGTAGCAGGTCAGGGCAGGCTGAGGTACATAGCCTTAAGGCCAAGATGCTACCTGAGTTTCTCTGCTCCTTGCTAATCCCTTCCTCCAGCCTCTCAGGCTGTGTGCAAGACACACAGACTCATTCAGGACCAGGCCCCTGGATCAGGGAACAAGTAAATACAGGTTTTGGAAAGCAGCCACTCACAGGCTGGATGACTTTCAGTGAGATCCCTCATCTCCCACTGGGCTGTTTCCTGAGAAGGAAGGCTTTGAACTAAGATCCACGAGACTAAGATCCAGCTTTGACTTTTCCAAGGTGGGGCTACAAAGAGGGAGACTCGATGCCTGGGAAATTAATTCTGTCCCAGTGGTACACTGAGGCCTGCCAACAGGCTTGTGAATCACACCTCTCAACTCTGCTTTACTCGGCACTTTCTCTGACTACCTTGGAGGGCAGAGCAAGTTTATGTTAAACAAACACCACTTCATTATTAGAAACATATTTACAGTGGTCATGGGGCTCTAGGAATGGAGACAGATTCATTCTCAGGCTGGGCCTCCAGGGAGGACCATGGATGGATGTAAAGCAGCCCTACCCAGCCCCAGGACCAGGATGGAGGGGTGTCCCCCCCACCCGATCTGTTGCACCTGTTTATTCTCTTGGCACCTACTATAATTGTGTGTCTATATCACATTCCTGGTGTCAGCAGTGGTGGGGCTGGGGGACCAGCTTTTGGGCCTGCTGATTCTGTTTAGGAAGGATGATGTATGTGAGGACTATTTTAAGTTGGCTAGTCAACTCAGTCCTAAGCCAGTAAGAAGAGGATGTGTTTATTGAGAACTCAGGGCATGTCTTTTAGAGGTGCCTTCAGTATCCTGGTTTTATGTGAGAACTGTAGATTGTAGGTGGGAGCCCTGTGTCTCTGGAACACAGAAAAAGCCCAGGAATAAGAGAGGAGGGAGAGAAGGCCCCCTGGCAGAGCCATAATTCTCTGCAGAGGAAGCTGAGGATGAGAAGGAGAAAGAAACAATGTGCCTCCACACCCCTCCTCCAGCTGCATCCCAATGTTACACGGCTAGATTCCTCTAGTGGCCAGAAATATTTAATCGAATACTTTTGTTTGGATCCTGCATCCCTGGTAACCTGAAGATGTTACCATGGCAATCCCTGAGTAATACATCTCGATTATTTATGGCCTTGCAAATAGGGTGGGGAAGCACTGCAGGTCCCACAGACACAGCAGGAAGGTGGAAACTTCATTTCCTCCTCTCTGCATTCCCCAGCAGCCCCAGAAGGAGGGCAGAAAGAAGATGCAAGTGTTGCTGGCTGTACCTTAGAACTTTCCTGTTCCTGATCTCTTTTACTCTGGGGTTCTCCTAGCCCACCCTCCACTCCACAGGACATAGGCTGGGGACACATGGAGGGAGCCAAAGAGATCCAGTAGCTTTGGCCCCAGGTCTAGTGTGAGTGGGTCTGGAACCCTCTTCCCACAGCCAGTTGCACTTGGGACCTAGGACAAATGGCTTGGACTTTCCAAGGCTTTGTTTCTTCAAAGGAGGATAAGAAATCATAACATATCTAAGAGTTGGTATGAGGGTTAAGTGAAATCATTCATAGAAAGCTCTTTGTGCAGTGCCTGTCACATAGTAAATGCTCAATAAATCACTTCTTTGATTATCATGGAATGATCAACCATCCTAGAATGTTATTGCTTGTGAAGAGAAGTTAGGATTGTCAAGAAACAAAGGGCAGGAGGACAGAGTTGGAGATGGGCAAGGATGTGGGGGCATCTAAGTTTTTACTTTTCCTGCCCTCCTGAGATGGAGGAACAACAGAAACCCCTGTGGCCAAATTAAACCCAGTCTTCTTCATCCAGATCCTCTCTGACATCCCATCGTCTGCTCCTAAGAGTCCAAATGCCCGTCCCCATGAAGTCTTCCCTAAGAGCTCCTTACTGAGTTAAAAGTGTACTCCCTAAATCCATGCCTACCTTGAAAATTAGACCTTGTTTGAAAACAGAGTGTCACAAAAACAAGTCAGGTTAAGGAATGGTCGTCCTGGGTTAGCATAGACTCACCACAATCCCCTGGCCACTGTCCTTACAAGAAAGGGGAAAGTTAGGACAAACACACCCAGGGAGAAGGGTGTGTGGTGACAGAGGCAGGCTGAACTGGTACTGTCTCAGCCAAGGAACAAAGACTGCAAGCAGCTGGGAAACAGACAGGAAATAGATTTTCCTTGGGACTCCCCGGAGAAACCAACCCTGTGGAGACCTAGATTTTGACCTCCAGAACTGTTCATGGATAACTTTCTGCTGCTTAGTGACACCCAGTTCACGGTACCTTGCTGGAAGGAAGCCGAAGGAGACTAGTGCAGGCCCTCAGACTGAATGCTGGCTGAGGTGCGTCCCCTCAGGTCTCAGGTACATGACTGCCATGGTTTCTAGGCCCTGGTTTCCTCTCTGTACCACTAGCTGTATGTCCCACTGGGCCTCTACCTCACAGCCTCTGTCCCCTCCACTCCCATTGACAACCCTGGAATGGCCATTCCACCAATGTCCCTGGCAGGGTATACTAAATACTCACCTTTAGGGGTGAGTGAAAACCAGGTGGTAACTCCTGATCATCAGTGAGGCCACTGGAATGCCAGACAACTGGGAAGGCTCAGTGGCAGCAGAGGAGGAACCTAGGCAATGCCCAGGTGAACCCACTCACCAAGTTTCTTCTGTTACCCTGTGTCTGGTGCTACTGCCACTCCTCTGGTGCCCCAGGCCCCTCCTTCCTTGCTGCACAGCACCAAGGTCCTCTTCCTGACCATAGGTGGGCTCAGGAGATATCTGGGAGTCATCTTGTTGCATTACCTGTTCTGGCCTGTCCCCTTTCCTGGCTGCATCCCTGCCTGGACCACAGCTCTACCCCTCTATGTTCCCGTGTTCTCCTCCAGATGGATAAATCTCCATCCACAGCGAAGTGTTCTATTATGAAATCACAGATGGGGCTCAGAAAACAACACCTCAAAATACACCACTTTGGACTTCAAAGCCTGAGTGTACAGAGCAGCAAATGCAGGGAAGGCCTTTTCTGAAGCACCTCCTGTCTGCTATAGACCAGATCCTTCAGAGGATGTTTAATTGTGCAGCTCCCTTCTCCAGATAGCTGTTCAACTGGGCAGACTGGTGCCCATAGCAGGATGGAGGACTGGAGCTAACTCATACTCAGAGCCTAGATGAGCTCCTTCCCAGAGTATCATCTGCTTTCAGTCATCTCCCCTAAAAATCATTAATTCTTCCTCTAAAATTTTCCCATATATGTGTCTAAATTTCACCAGGCTATTTCATTCTGGGATATCCCCATGCAGGAAATAAATTCTTTTGTCTTTTCCCCTGCCAGCTTATTGTTCAGAGTCAAGTATGGAGCCTTCAGGGGGAAAAGAAAGGGTTCTTCCACCCCTACACCATCAAAAGGTGGACACAACACACAGTCTTCACTCCCCCACATGCTAGGTCTCTCACTGGACACAGCCTGCAGACTCTTCTGACCCTTCCGCCCTCAGAATAGAAAGGTGGGGGGGGTGACAAACCACAGAACTGACACCAAACAGATGACCCCTTCCTGTCAGCACCGTCCAGCGTCCTGGCCCCTTCTGGCACAGCCCTCACCTGCTCCTCAGTTATCCAGCATCTCAGCCCAGTCATTGCTCCTCCAACAGAGCACCGATGCCCCAGCCGTGGCTCCCTCCCCTCTCCAGGACCCTGTCTTACCTTCCCCCGCCCCGTCACCCCTCACCACTCCCTCTTTTCCTTAACATCTCAACACCAGGAGGTCTTCCCCAGGTGCTCTCTAGGCTCAGTGCTCTGGCTTGTCTGCCCAGCACCTGTACTTCTCCGTACTCACTACACTTAATCACCATAGCTTCATGTGCGTGGCCCCCAAACTCTCTCTGCTCTCATGTAGCTCAACGAGAGCAGCAGTCTTGTCTGCCTCCCTTGTTCGTAATAAATCCTCGGCCCCTAACAATTCCTGGCACATACTAGATATTAAATAGATTTCAAATGAATGAATGAATGACACATAGGACCTTATTGTAGTAGGCTCACAGTACAAGAATCAGAATTCAGACTACATATAGTCCAGATGTAAAGAATAACCCTCTTCTCCTGCATTCATGCCTCTCTGCATCTGTTGTGATGTGAGATTAGGTTACGTTTAGACCAAGACTGATGTGCATTCTGTTAGAAGAGAAGAGGCTCGTGGATGGATGTGTTTATGTGTTTGCATGCATGCATGTTTGTGCAGACTACATGGTGTGTGTGCATGCATCTATGTGTGCACTGAGGGGAGTCCTATAGGGTGGTCACACTGTTCCCTATGTGCCTGTAAGTAGTGGTGATTGGGGGACAGGGATATCATGCAGCCCCCTCTCTGGGAAGGGACAGTACAACGGCTGGTCACAGAGGCCTGAGCAGAGTAGATAATGAGGGTCTGGAGGATCTAGACCAATGGTCCCAATCTTCAATCCTCAGACCCCTACAAGTGCCCACAGGTAGTAATGGGGGCTCAGGAGCTATTTTAACATTTCTGTTTGCCTAGCAGAAATGACACATTTGCCAAAGATAAGGCTTCACTGACTACTAACTGAGACATCATTTCTCTGCTTTTGGCTGGAATTATATCAACTCAGTGTGATAGCACCACTAATCTCATGCTGATCTGAACCCCTGATTGGCAGCCATACACGGCTTTGATTAATAAAAAATGGGAAAACAAATTATTACTTGATAAATGCAGTTTGTTTGGTAGAAAAAAAACTTTAAAAATATGGGGGGCACAGTGCAGAGGGAGAGAGAAAGAGGGAGATTATGTGACTGTTAAAATCACAGGCTCAGAAGCCAAATGCTCATTCAAATCCTGGATCAAACACCTATTCACAGTAAATTGCACTAGTCTTTTAACTCCCTAAGCCTTAGTTTCTTAACTGACCATCCATAGAATGGGAGTCCTGTTAATATGCATCTCAGGGGTTATTAGCTTACTTTCTGGGATGAAGAAAGTATGCATTCAACATCAGCTCTTAAAATCACTGTTACTATTGTTTCTATTAGTGGAGGTGAAAAAGTTGAGACCCTCTGGTGAGATCATTCTTCAGGATCAGGACACAGCTGTCGCTGCTGCTCTTTTGTGGAGGTACAAACTAGTGGTAACAGACTCTCAGCCACACAAGTACAGACTTACGGGGGCTGTCGGAAGTCTTGAAGGTCCTGAAAGATGCAAAGAAGAAAAGAAGATGAACAAAAGAGCTGACCACAAAGATACAGAAGCAGATTTTATCTGGCCAATTGAGGCCAGAAATAAAGGAGAATTCCAGGCCAGGTGATTGGATGTCACTTAGTGTATTCATTTTCTATTATAGCATAACAAATCACCACAAATCTGTGGCTTAAACAACACTCATATATTATCTGATGGTCTATAGGCCAGATGTTGAGGAAGATTCATATGAATTCCCTGCTTAGTGTCTCAGAAGGCCAAAATCAAAATACTGGCCAGAC
Source organism: Fukomys damarensis (assembly GCF_012274545.1). Classification (NCBI taxonomy): domain Eukaryota; kingdom Metazoa; phylum Chordata; class Mammalia; order Rodentia; family Bathyergidae; genus Fukomys; species Fukomys damarensis. The sequence goes on from NW_022900928.1 coordinate 64,420,633, forward strand.
TGGGCCCTTTTCTGGAGTCTGTAGGGGAAGAACTGGCTTCCAGATCATTTGGGATGTTTTCAGAAGTCTGTTCCTATGGCTGTCCTACTGGAGTCCCCGTTCCCTTATGGACTGGCAGCCATGCAGAGAGCCTGTGGGGCTGCAGTCCACTCCTGTCAGCTGCCCACACCCCTTGTCAAGTGGGCCCCTCCATTTTCAAGGCAGCTGTGATCTGTCAAAGCTTCCCCAGGTCTCTCTCTGTAAGCAATCCTAGGTAATTTCTGAAAATGTTTCACTATTCACTTGACCCAGAAAACTCCACCAAATCTTGTAAATCAAAAGGTTTAAGTCTTCATGTTCACTTCAAGAACTCTTGTGAAACTGCCCGGGCTACCAAGGGTATGCACATCTGAAAAGCCTCCTAGAATCTGAAAAAAGCAGTTTACAGAAGCAATGTGTGCCATGCTGTGGTACAATGCTGGAGTTGGTAGGGCTATACATGCCAGACAGCGGGGCTGGACCTGAGTTTGGTGGCCTCAAAAAGTACTATATTTTTGTTGTATGTACTTAAAAATGGAGAAGCAGCTGGAGGTATAACTAAGAGGTAGAGCACTTGCTTAGTATGCTGTGTCTGTCAGCTTTCCTTCACTATGACAAAATATATGAGAAAAACAACTAAAAGGAAGAAATGTTTATTTTGGCTCACAGTTTCAGAAGGTTCAGCCCATGACTATCAGGCTCCACTGCTTTTAGGCCTGTGGTGAGACAGAAACACCACAATGGCAAGGCCTGGTGGAGTAAAGTTGCTTACTTCATACCTGTCAGGAAGCAGAGATGGAGAGAGGAAAGGAGAGAGGGGAGAAGCTAGAAAAGAACGGAGAGAGGGGACATGGCAGGGGCAAGGACAAGCTATAATCCTGAAGAACACAGTCCCATGACCCACTGCCTTTAAGTAGATCCTATCTCCTAAATTGTCATCACCTCCCAATAATTATGAATTCATCAAGAAATCAGTCCATTGATGATGTCAGAGTTCTCCAGTCACCTTTCCAAAAGGCCTACCTCTGAACACTGCTGCACTGAGGACTTAGCCTTCAGGGAACATTTTATATCCAAACCACGACACATGCACAAAGCCCTAGATTCAATCCAAAACACCACCAAAAAACAATCGCAGAGAGTAATACTGAACCCAGATGTAGATTCTCCAGCCACTGAGCATCTCCAGGAGGACAAAACATCCAAAATGTGCTTCCACATTTATAGGGCTTGGGGTGAGATCAACCAATTCGTGAGCTCCTCTGGCCACATCGAATGCCCCTCTTAAAAGGGAGTAAGTCCTTCCTAAAGCAGAAGAGGAGGCTGCACAGAAAGATATCCCAGAAGAAACTGCAGAATCAAAAATAATGGTACAGGAATGAATTCAGCACAAAATAAATGCAAATAAAATTTTCTTTCAAAAAAGATTCTCTAGTGCTTCTTATTTGCTCTTCTCCCACCAGCTGGAGAAAATGCTGCTTTTAAAGGGCTGGTTTGGTTAGATTTGACCCATCCCAATAACCTTGTTTTAAGGTCCACCGTATTGCTGGGTTCCACCCTTACTCAAAGGGAAAGTGTTATCTCAGGGTGAGGGCACTGGGAACACTTGCAGGATTCTGCCCACACAGATGGGTTTAGGAGGATCAGGGCTCAGCAAGGCCCTGTCTTCCTTACCCCCATGGGACACTGAGGAATTTTTTTCAAGTCAGAAGGGATACTACTAACATCATCATATGCTATCAACAAGTGAGCAGCCTCCAGTTCCATCACCAGAATCCCCAGAGCCAGACTAGTGGGACAGATTTGAGGGTATGTCACCCAGGAGAAGGAGCTGGAGGCAGTACTCATTTGCCTCCTGGCTTCATTCTCCATCCCATCCTTCCACAGCAGCACAGCCTTCAGAATCAGCTATGCTTCTGACCTGGGGGAGGAAGATCCTTGGCTATTTAACCACTTTTTTTCCTTTCCTCTGCTGGATTTTGCTGAAAATCTCAGTGAGATTTCTCTCCTCTGTGATTGTGGTCTCAGCTCTGTCAGGAGAGTCTCTCTTGTTTCCCAGGTCTGCGAAGTCAGCCTTGCATTAACCCTTTGTGGATCCAAGCCACTCTTGCTGGCTAATTCTGTCTAGGGCCTCCTGTGTCAGTGCTCAACTTTTATCCGACCTGTACCCTGTGTGCTTGGCCAAATTTGCACACACACACACACACACACACACACACACACACACACACACACTCCTGCCAGTCCTTCCGCATCAGCCTTCTACTTAGAAATCTCCTGGTCACGTGTCCAGCTTCCCATTGGCCCCCCTCCAGCCCTGCAAGCTGGGTGCTAAGTATACAGTCAGCATCCTGCTGCACAGCTGTTACCTGCTCCTTGACACTTCCTGCTGGCACACTTCAAATAAGTCACCTGATTGCTCTGCCTCGGTTCCCATATTTGGAACATGGGGGCAGAGACAAGGTTGGATCAGCAGTCCACAGTTCTGGCTGCTTCAGGGTCACCTCTGGAATTGTTCAAATACAGATTTCTGGGTCCCATTTCCCATTGCTGAGGTTTCCTGGGAAGCCACTTCCAGGCAAACTGCTCAGAACAGCTGGATTGTCTCATTTGCCTGGCTGTTACGAAGAGATCCACACACAGACAATCAAACCCCTCGGCTCACCTGCAAGAGGAAGCAAGCGAGCGACAAGTGTAATAGTGGGAAGAGAACAGATATGCCATGTCACTCCACTCACATTATCCCCCATAATGAGCTCTGCCCGACAGCTGCTCACTGGCTCACAAGGGTACTGCACTCACTCACTGCTCACTCTGCCAGGGAGCGCAGACAGGTTTTCACTGCTCACCGCCCCACTGCAAGGGTGAAGCTACACTGTCTGCCTTTGGGCCTCAGCCTCCTCCTCCACCAGTCCCCAGCTGGATGGGCAGACGGGAAAATAAAACCATCCATAAGGGAGGCTTGTCCACCTATGGAGATGGCAGGACCATGAGAAACCTTCATTTCACACATGGAGAAACTGAGGCAGCTGATAGATGCTGTGAAGGACTGGCCCTGTGCTAAGCTTCGGGGTCGGGAGTGGCAAGCTTATGGTTAGACAGAGTTCGCTCATCCCACAGGAACTGATGAATGGTACACACTGTTTTAGGAAGTGTACTTTGGAGTGCTAAATTGTCAGGGAGGACCCAGACCTCACAGAGGCCACAGGGAGGAAGAAGATTCGTACTGGGCTTTGGAAGAGAGATGGGACTTGGCTGTCATGTGTTAGGAGATTTCAGATTTGCTGCAAAGGAGTAACCAGACAGTTGGTGCCATCTCCGACTGGGGAGAGGGCCAGCCAGGGTCACCAATGTCATCTCTCTTAACTAGCTCCTGCCCCACTCAGTAGAGGCAAAGTGAGAGGAGCAAGTCAGACCTGGAATCAGATCTCTACGTTCTGGGAGATCTGGAGATTACTTCCTAGGGTGGATCCAAGAGACACAGGTTCTGTTCCAGCTGGGCTTCTGACTAGCTGTGAGGCATTGGATGAGTGTCTTTACCTTGCTGTGCCTCTGCTCCTTCTAGCAAAAGGTGCTAGGCCTCTCCTTGAACTCAGGGAGCAGTAGCTGCAACCTTGAAGCTCAGTACTGCTTACAGCCCAGTCTTCTAAGGGGCTGGCTTCAGGCCCACCAGGGATGAGAATGGGAATGGAGAGAGGAAGATTCCCTCCGGTATTAATAGTGTTCTATGACCAGCCACTCATACAGTGCTTTGGAGTTCCATGGAAGAGATCTTTCCCCAGCTCCCACGTAAGGATTTTGACAGCAGACCACCAGCATCCTGCAGGTGGCAAAGTAAAACACAACTATCAGTTCTTTAAATGTTTTCCATTTCCTTCCTCGGGTAGAGTAAACCTCCTGACCTCCCACACCCACACTCTATGTCACCCCCATGAGTGTAGCTACAGGCAGCTAATAAGTCTCAGATTCCAGGGGAAATCTCTAGAGAGCCAAGATCTGGGGACAGCTGGGTCCTGGAGGGGTATGGGGATGGTGGACCCCTTCATTGGAGCTGGAGATCAGCTGCCCTGAGCTGTCTCCCTCCTTCCCACAGCCCATAAGTGGGCTCTTCGGGCCAGGCTGGAACCAGTGAGACCACGCCAGCCCAACAAGCCTGTCCAGAGGGACCACCCATAGAATGTAGGGTGAGAGCGAGAGACACAGAGACAACCTGAGGAGGGCAAGAAACAAGGGCTAGTAAGAAATCTCAGCAGTTTCGGAACATTAAATAAATTGGTGTTCAAATGATATGTAAATTACATGCAAATGATCTCTAGTATTTTTTTTTTTTAAAGAGTCACCAGTGGTTTGGCTAAGAGAATAGCAATTAATCTCTTGGCCACAAGAGATATCCAAAGTGACCTCTTCTCCTCAGGGATACTCCACCGCATTTAGGAGCTGCCTATCTGAAAGGGAACAGTGACACTCAACAACTAGGCCACGCACACCGAGAGGTCCAACTGGAAACTTTATTCAAGGAGTGGGAGCAGAGAGAGAGGAGGAAGGAAAGAACAAAGCAAGGAAGGCCCTTTTATTAGTTTTGGGCTGGGCTATTGCTTATTTGTGAGGAGTGGGCTACTTTTAACCTATCACAGGCCAGATTGCCTTTTATGGGTTTATTCCCGCAGAAACAGGTTTAACTTTTCTGGACCACTGTGGCCTTGGCGGAGCGGGGGGAACTAAAGATAAGAGCATGAGGTCATTTTAAGAGCCAAGAAGCACCAGGGAAATGCAGCCTGTGATGGTGGCTTCAGGTCCCTGACACTATCCTACTCACAGCCACGTCCCTACCTGACAAGGACAGATGTACCCCAGTACCACCTTCCTACTGAAAAAGGATTGCCATCTACCTTTTCCTCCAGCAAACCCTCTTTTCTTTGTTCTCCACAAGGCAGATGGGTAAAGGCAAAAGCACCCCCAGATCTAGAATTCACAGCACCTCAGAAATCTGACCTAGGCCCAGGGATTTAGCTCAGGGCTTCCGCCACCTGCCTTGCAAGTGCAAGGGTCAGAGTTCGATCCCCAGTACCAAAAAAAAAAAAAAAAAAAAGAAAAGAAATCTGACCTAGCATCATCAGGTTCCTCATTTTACATATGAGAGGACCTGACTGAGACAGACCACACAGCAGGTGTGTGCCCAAGCTACACCTAGAACTCAGGCTCTGAGACAATCCCTGCCCGCTACAGCTTACTGTCTCACCTGGACTTCATTTGCTGTCCTTTAGTGACAGCGGGATTTCTCTTCTGAGGCCACCCAGGAGTCACTCAACTATATGCAGTTTTAAAGCTGCTCAGGTCTCTGTGGAGACCTAATCCTAGAAAACCCCCGTTTTCTCCATGTCCTTTTTCAGTCTAGACCTGTGCAGAGATTCTCAAATGGGGGCCACAGGGAGTCCCCTGCTGGGGATGCCAGAAGGAAGATTGAAAATGATCAGATGGCAGAGATGAGTGTTGCTCAAGCCAATAGGATCCACCCTTTCAAGAGCTTGATGGGCTTGAGCTGTCAGATGTCCTACAGAGGCCAAGGACATCCTACAGATGTCCTACAGAGCCTCCTCCAGAGATAGCAGCTGGGAAGAAGAGACACGTAGGGAGGGGCGGGGTACAGTAGAGAGAAGAGAAGTCCACAGCCCACACATGTCCATTAGGAGGGTCCCCTTTCACAAAGTGCCATGTACCCAGAGGAAGATGTGGTCCTTCTTGGAGTCTACCCTCCACTTTCCCACTGCCAAAACTCCTGGTTAAACTCTTTCCTGTATCAGTGTTACGGCTTGTGTCCATATGTCCCCTCAAAGTCTCATGCATTCATAAATGGGGCTTTTCAAGGGTGGCTGGATCTATAGTGTGTGATGCTGGGACTAAAGATGTGATGCTGGGATTGACTCATAGGGCAATGCTCTAAGGGTGGGTAGCCTGGATAGAATATAAAGGACAGAAAGGGGGCTGCTGCTGGTGCTTGCTGCTTTCACTGTCTTCTTCTGCCTGCCATGGACTATCTCTACTCTGTGATGCCCCTCTGCCATGCCACCCTGCAGTGGAGCCAGCCAATTACGGACTGAAACCTCTACAACTGTGAGCCAAAATAAAACTTCCCTCCTTTAATTTTGAGTGTCGGGTATTTTATCTCAACAATGAGAAAAGTAACTAAGATAATCAGGATTCAGAGGTAAGATTCAGCAGGAATAAATAAGACATCAGGCTCTAACATTCATGTGTTCAGAAGCAGTCTCTGGCAGGGACCCCTTGAGTTCAAGGTAGACCTCCCAGTGCACTTAGAGAAAGCTTGATAAATGAATATATGAATTGATTTGCTAATTAATTATTGCTGGAGACTTTCCAGCCAGTGAACTCTTACCCTTTCCCTAGGCTCTGTACTCTTCCCATAGACCCATTCAGTCTCACCACCCAGGGAACCCTAAAGTCACATGAGTGAGGGAATGTGCATGTTAGGCACATTCTCCAAACTTTGCAAGGCCTGCCAAATTATGAATGAACCATGACTGCACCTCCCTGTAGCCTCTGAGAACTCCAGTGGCAGATGCCACTCTCATGATTTTTCCAGACATCAGATTCTTCAGCCCCAGTTTCATAACCTATTTTAGACCCTCCTCCTGAGGGTAAAGGAGGTTGCACACAGCAAAGGTGAAAACTCACCAAACTTTAACCCTCTTGTCTTCAGATTCAGAGAGAGAACTGGGATCCCAGTTGGCAGGAATAGCTCACTCAAGTTCATAGAGCTGGCCAACAGTCAGGTGCAGAAGAAGGCAGAGAGAGGGTTGGGCTCTCTGAGCCCTGATTTGCTTAGTTGGAAAACAGGGTTAATCAGAAAATGAGATACCAAAGGCATCAAAAGCTTTGCACAGTGCCTGGCTCTGATAGGTGCTCAATAGATAGTACTTCTCTTTTATTTCCAGAAGGGTTCACACTTTTGTGCCTTCATCCTACTGTTCTCCCAGCAGAATATTTTCTCTTCCCTATTGTTTACCCCAGGAAACTTTCATTCAACATTCTATGCAGAGCACAGTGAATGCCAGCACAGAGCAGTGGCTAACAGTTCAAGCTTTTGACCCAGTATTCCTGAGTTTGAATTCTGATTTTACCAAATGCTGTACAAGCTGAGGCAAATGAACTTCTGTGAACCTCTTTCCCCTCCCCTGCTTCATAGGATTATTGAGAGGACAAACTGAGATAAGCACGATGCACTTGAACCCATATCTACTTCATAAGAGGTACTGTATGAATTTTTAAAAATTAAAAATGGCCAGCTCTGATATCATCTCCTCTTGCTTTAAAAATCTGAAGCATCACTGAATTAAGCTGAGGGCATGGTGCCACTCTTAGCCGTAAACAACTCTATCCTCATGGTCTTGCCTCCTCCACATTGCCCAGGGTGGCATGGGCATCATATGGCAGAGTGACAGCAGAGTGAAGGTCAACAGATAGGCAGTGAACTCAGTGAGGGGACAGAGTAAGGCCAGTATAGGAGAACAGCCTCATCTTGAAGTGACTTGGGGCCCTGGAAGTCTCAAATCCAGTACAAATCACAGGCCCAACTCATATCCCTTGTACAGTACATAGCTAGGGAGCTCACACACAGGACAGATCCTCCTCTGAAATGGCTTAGCAACCACCACTTTGCAGACAGCTTCTCAAGGTAATTGCAAATCCCAGGTCAGAGGGCCCTTCCTATAGACCTCGTTTTCCTCTCTGAGTACACAGTTTCACCAAGACTGAACTCTGGTTAGGAAATTCAAGATATATTCCATTCACTTTGAGGCCCTCCTCCAACCCAATGCCAGCCCTCTGTCCCCCAGAGCTAGGCAGCAGCAGCTGTCAGGAGATCCTATCTAGCCCTAGCTTGACATTTCAACAGCCGTAGACCCAGAGATAAAAGTTGTCACTGAACAAAGTTCCTTCCCCCTCTTCTCCCTCTTCCTTTCTAGAGACTTGATAGGCATCAGAGCAGGCATGAGATGGTCTCGGGCTCTTGGTACTGCTGCTGCTGCTGCAATTCCTAGTTTTGGGGGGTGAGGGGACCTTTACAATTGATGAATACGAAGAAGCAATTTATCACCTGTGCTTTTATGATTGCAGCAACTAAGGGGAAAAAGATGTCCTTTCAGATAAGCATTTGAAGGAGGGGGAGGAAGATTTTCAAAGCTTCCTTTGTTCTCCTGAAGAGCCATGCCATGGAGTTCTGGCAGACAGCCTGGGAGAAAGGAGAATTTTAAAAACAGAATCTGAGCTGGCTTCTATACCGCTACACCATTCCTGTCATTAATTAGGGATGTTACTTAACAGGGGGTCTGGACCATTGTCTCACCCAGTCTGTTCTCCCTAATCGGATGCAGGGTAGTGATGAATTCTGTGTAAAATGGCTGCATGCTGCAGAGGTCTTCTCTTTGGCCCCTTGACACTCAAGGCCAATCCAGGATAGGCTGGCACAGGCCTTCAGAGCTGGCAGGGAGCTAAAAGGGAGACCTTTGTGCAGCTGCTTAGCACAGGAAGAGAGCACAGATCCAGAGCTCCAAGAAGGGTGAGCTTCCAGTCATTCTGGGAATATAAGGTGGTCAGCCAGGGAGAAAAGGAAAGACTAATACTGTGTCCCAGGCCAAGCTCAGCATTGCTTAGCAGCAGCCTGAGGTTTTTCCATTGAAGACCAATCCCACCAAGTTCTGAAGATGGGGCTCACGAGGGCTCAGAAAGTTTTAGGGGCCTTACACCATAAAGGTATGAGCCTGAAATCAGGCTGAGCTACCATAGATGAAATACTGTCCCCAAGAATCTGAATCATGGCCTCAGTACCACCAGAGATCAAGAAATGGACAATATTCTTCACAAAGTAAAACTGATCCTCCACAGTTTGCAGTGGAGAAAGTCTTGGTGTGAAAAGGGACCTAGACTTCACAGTGCTTTGGAAGATTTATTTTGCAAATGACTCAGACTTTGGATTCACAGTACTCTCCACTCTACGCTACAGAATCAAAGGTGGGCATGGTCATTTTCTTTCCTCTTCACCAGATAACTGAGCTCATGCTGGAATATTTACCCAGAAACAAACAAAACAGAGTAAAACAGATCCAGATCAATGGGTTGCAGACCTATAGGTGACTCATGTTCACCTTAAAGCCCACAAGGTTACCTCTTCAGCAGGAGGGACCCAGGCTGACCTTCCTTGCCAGAGGCCACCTTTTCCCGTATCATCTAGGATCCTTTAGGTCCAGAGCCAGGGAAATGAAATAAAGTTTACCTTCTAAGCTACTTATTATGCATTGCCCTCTAATTGCTAGGTTCTATTCCATACTATGCCTCTTGACTGGATAATTAAGGTAGAGAATATCCACCACATAGTTTCAGGAGGGATCACATTACCTTGTAACCTCCTCAAATCATAAGCATGTCAGTATGCAATTCCACAACCTCACAAGTATACAAAAAATGCACAAATTCAAAAGCAAAGGGCTATTTCTTCAGCATGAGTGTCTTGCCCATTACTCTAGTTTTCTTTGGCAATAGAGCCCTGCCCTACTTGCCTGGAGCCCTTATAGGTCCCTATCTTGCCTCTTGCCCTGTTGATAGTATCCAATATTCTAGACACTACTTCTTAGAACTCTTCTTTGCTGGCAAGGTCCCTGCACTGATCTAATGGACCATCTATACTTATAATGCAAACAATTACCTGACTCCCTGCACTAAGCTCCACCCTACTGCTGTGCCCCTTCCCAACTCCTCAGGGGATGGCCACCAACATACATAAGGCTAAGGTCATCCTAAGACTGTGTGACCTGTGAAGACCAGTGAAGGGAGTATTTAGCAGTCCTGACTGGGAGCCAGCCATTTTGCTGAGTCAGACAACAATAATGAGCTAATCAGGTAGGGTGGTCTTCATTCTCCAGAATTCTCCTCAGGATGAACATTCTCTAATTTCCTATGAAATATGAGTTATCCAAGATCCCTAGGAGTGAACAGAACTGTTCTATACAAGGCATGGTTAGAACTGGCTTGAAGAGAGAAGATAAAAGAAAGAACTAGTCAGATGGCCAGTGGTTGTATCTCAGCAGGTGAGCTGAACCATCTCTTGGATTCCTGATACCTCTACATCTTCAGTAACTCTACAGCAGTGATGACCAACATTTTAGAGCTTTCAACAGTACAAACAGCCTGCTGTGGCATGTGTGCATAGGTTCGCCACCACTAGTCTACAGAAAACCATCAAATGTCAGATTTGCTCAGATAATACATGGAAACCAAAGGAGGAGACACAGAAAGACCTAGAGAAGTAGAATGTCACAAATATGAAGATTAAGTGAAGAAACTCAAGAAACAACAGGGATGTTCATCCTCAGAACTGCTCAGAAATAGGGTTCCAGAAAGTTTAATAAATTTCTAAAGATCAAGGGATTTTTATTCATGTCTTAAAATACAATCATTATAACCACCATCCTACTGAACACCTCCTAGGTGGCCAACTTTGTGTACTTCAGTTTTTAAATCCTTACAATAACACTATCATATGGTTATTACAGCCATCATAGAAGAAGCAAAAAATGAGAGTCAGAGTGATTAAGTAACCTCCCCCGATATCATACAACTATTGTATGGCAGAGCTGGGATGGAACCTCCTGGTCAGTTGAGTTCAAAATTCATGCTCTTTCTATTATAGTGTGTTGGTTCTCTTTGGGACAAGTAGAGGAGCATATGCCACTGGAAGTACAGAGAGGTCCATACCTGGCCTCCTGGTGCCAAATAGCTGGACTTAGAAGACCCCAGGAAATAGAAATAGCCTTTTTTTCCCATGTTACCTCTTTACAAATCAAGAAAAAAACCTGTAAGTGTAGTATACACTCCCTTATTGTGTTCAACTTTACATCGAAAGGAAGGAAAGACCAAGCTGACATTTTCTGAGCATAGCCATGTGCCAGGTACGCCTTCACAGCTCCACTTTGCTGAAAGAGTAACAGATTGGTTAAGTAACTGGACCTTTGTCTTTCTGCTGGAAATGCAGAGCTGAAATTCAAACACAGCCCCACCTACTCCAGGCCCCTGCTGGGATGATCCTTTCACTAAACACTGCCTCACCACTCAAGCCAGAAGCTGCTGGCCATCCAAAGAATTGACCAGTGATTAAGCTGCAGGCACAGCAGGTTGCAAGGGCTACATGAGGCTGGACCAATCCTGCCGTGGCTGGCTGGAACTCTCCTCCAGTCAAAGACATGAAATAAGGAAGTATCTGGAGGCTTGGGCCCATGCTTATTCACTCTCTTCAGACTCCTCTGCACCTGAAGACTGCTCCTGGGCCACCTCAGTTCCCTTTATCTCTACTCCTCTTCCCTAGCCAAGAAGGCTGGGCACCAGCCTCAGGAAAATGTTAGCCAGACCTGGCCGAGCATATGCCTGTATCATTGGCACCCACAGGGAGCTCAACAGTCAGGAGGTGGAAGCGCCCAGTGCCAGGGGCAGGGCAGATGGAATCTCATCAGCCCTATCACTGCTCTGAGAACCCTCAAACCTAGTCTTGGCTTCCTCTCTGCCACAAAGGCTGCCTGGGAGCCTTCATCCACCATGCCCATGGCAACTCACCAGCCCACAACGGCATGCCAACCCAGGAGCTGGCAGAGACACGTGCACGGCTCAATTCCCTCTGCCACCTGCCTGTTGTCACTCTTCATTGAGCATCGTTGGCCTTCCACAGGACTGTGCTCCCAGGCTCAGCTTCCAATCTGCTCTCTGGGAGGCTGACAAAGGATGGGCAGGGTAGAGGAGGCCTCCCTGCTACATTCCCACTAGCTCCTTGCCCAGGGCCTAGATGTTGGAACAAGCACTAGGAACCCAGATGGTAATTGCTGCCATCTAATTATGCATGCATATAATATTAGCCAAAAGCATTTGACTATCTCCTGTGGTCTCCAGCAGATCAAATGGAGAGCCTACATGGGTTCAAGGATTACTCCAACAAGGTAATGGCTGACAAGACTGCCTGCTGCCATTCAGGCAGCCTCTGGCAGGCTATTGTCCTCCACTGGAGCCTTCACTCTACTTGAGGAAGAGGAAAAGCTGGGCTAGTCCTTTTGGGGGCCAGCATGAGTTGGAATCCTGCAAGGAGCATAGCTCTTGGCCTTTTCCTTATCCAGTCTTACCAGTCACAGTATCAAAGGCCAAGGTAGAAGCAAAGGGGCAAAAGGTTTGTAGTTTCCAGAAGTAGCATATATGCTCATGGGGAATTCTTCTCATGCCTTAATAATCACCAAAAAGCCCCCTGTTCTTTAGAAGGCACTATATCTAGCTCACTAGTTGATAATCCTTTAGCTAAAGGAAATTTGTACCCATGTGGTACCATTTGCAATTAACTGGAAACACCCAATATTGTCTTTGCCTGGCCCACTTTCTGAAAGGACAGATACACTGTTGCGTTTTATTTTCTTTCTGGAACCTAAGATACTCAGCACAGTGCTTTGCATACATTAAGGATTCCAGAAATATTTATTAAGCTCAGTTTCACAGGTTTATTTTTCTATTTTCTCTCTATCAACTATGTAACAAGCACCATGGTAGACACTAGGGAATCATTAAAAATCCACAACTTCTACCCTCCCCAGAAGCCTCCCATCTGACCCACCAACATTTAATTTTGGAAGAGAAGTTTGCAACAAAGAAAAATGATGGAAGCAAAGTTGGTGAGGCATGATTTAAAAAAAAAAACAGGGACTTAGGTATCAATCAGCAAGGACTTTCTGAGGATTTCAACATTTGCATGGTCAATAGGAATTACTTGTACACAGTATTATGAGACAAATAATTCACATATAGCTATGAAGGGTCCTCATAATTATCACTTCAGATTCAAGAGAGTGACATGGGGGAATCCCTGACATCAGCCCTCAGAAGGCCTTGTGAGTTCCCCAGATTTGGCATAACAGAATGAATCCCTGAGCACTGGATAAAGAGGGAGGGAGGGGCTAGGAGCTGGGACTTCCTGCATTGGGATGGGCTAAGGTGCTACAAAAGCTGATCTAGAGGCAATGAAAGCAGAGGCTCTAGTGAGATACAGCTGTCTCCAATCATGTCGGAGTTCCAAAAAGATGCAGAAAAGCCTGGGAAAGCCCCAGTACAGTCCTGCAGATGGTCATTGGTGGGAGCAAGGAAAAAGACTGTAAGCTCACTGTCATGACAGACATTGAGCCACACAACCAAAGTCATCAGAACTGATATACGGAATCAAGGAGAAGACCATCAGAGAGGATGTGGCAGTTTTCTTCTGGGTCCCTTTGTAGTAGTTTATGTCACTGAAAGGATCTTCAGAGAATGCAATGAAATTAGCCTCTAAATAATGCAGCCAAGGTCTGGGGATTTGGCTCAGTGGTTCCGCCAGCTGCCTCGCAAGGGCAAGGGCCTGAGTTCGATCCCCGGTACCACCAAAAAACAAAACAAAACAAAAAAAATGCAGCCAAAGGGGAAAGAACTATTGGCAGGGGCATGGAGGGAGAACAGATACAGAAATAGGAGCATTGTGGCATATTTCTGGTACAGTTAGAAAATGAGCTATGCTGAAGTACATATACTGAGTAAAGGGACTGCATATAATATTCACTGATGTGGACTGGGCTAAAAAGAGAGTATACTATCAGATGAGGAGTTTTGGAATCTTGGAAGAATCCCACAGCCAATGAAGGGCTAGAGATGAGGTGGAGGAAATGATATATAGATAAGGCACCCTCTTGAGATGTCATGTCACCCATGGAAAAACCGCAGAGAGAATAACAATCCTCTACTATGTGGTGTTGTTAAGCAGGCACAAAGTTCCAGGTAAAAAGGAAAAAGACTCACCTAGGCAGATGTGTGTGCGTGTGTGTATGTGTGTGTGTGTGTGTGTGTGTAAGAGAGAGAGGGTGCAGGAGAGTGAGAGCTTGCCCACTAGAAAAGTCAAGCGATGCTTACATTATAATTCCTGGTGTAACCTCACACCTGGCTTTAACTCAGGTTTCAGCTCCAATGATCAGACATGGGATAAAGACAGGCAGCACCAACAAGCAGTTCCTGCCTTTTCTCCAGCAACTATTTCCTCCTTTTCTTTTTCCATCTCTAGAGAGGATGCCGGCTTACTTCTCCCTCACCCCCACCCCAACACATCACAGCCTTCCAGCCACAGGCAAATGGGTGTGTCAGACTATAGATCACCATAGATGAAGGGTTGACACCTCCCAGGTAATGAAGAGAGAAAACACATCAAGGCTGTTTAGGGGACATGACAGCTGATCACAGAGGCCTCCTCCTTGCCCATAGGTGTTTTGTCAACAGATCATTCAAGCAGCCTGGAGAGGAAGCTCACTCAAGCCCCTGGGGCACTCAGAAGAGGAAGGGGCTCTTTTGATCCTAGACCTGCTAAGCTGGTTTTAGCTACCCTCTCACTGCTCCCTGGAGAGTGGAGCAAAGGGAGGACAGGCTCCCTTTGAAGTTCATTCTGGGATGGGGCAGAGGACAGGGTAGAGCTTCCTTTCCCTGTGGAAAAACTGAGGGTAGAAAGGTGTGGTGTGCCTGAGAAATAAATCTCCCAAGAGCAACCAATAAAGAGACTTTGACCAAGGCTACTGTGGCTTTTTGCATAGCTCTCATTTTTCCAGCGTTCCTCCAAGCTGTACAGAAGACAATAGAGCCGTATGACCTTGCAAAGCCACTAAATCTCTCAGAACTGCAACAGCATTATCTGCAAAACAGAGATAATTCTGTACTTTATTAAATCTAAGATACCATTGAGTGTAAGAATCACCATTTTTTGACTGCTCAGAAAGAAAATAAGAGCTACCAATTAAACTATGATATGTTTGTTATCCATTGTGAGACCTATCCTGATGTCAGAGATGTTAAAATAAGAACATCATTGTGAGAATTTATGAAAGATGATAATAACAATTCTTACTGCACAGGGTTTTGGAGAAAGCTGAGTGGGCTAATGAGCATCAACACACTTTGTAAACTCTGAAGCTCTGTGAAAGCATGAGTTGTGCTTATTATTAGAATGTCAGTGATGGTCGAGATCTTGATTGCACTAGAAAGAGAGTTTCAGGAAGAAACCTGGAAACATCAAGTCTATCTCCTTCATCACCACATCCCCAGTACCAGAACGATGTAGCACATAACAGACTCTAAATATTTCTAAATAAACGATGAGTAAGCTATGATGTCCTTAGGCTAGCAGTCTCACCCTTTAACGGCTGCATTCTGCACTGCCAGGCCATGCATGAGTGGTGTTCAGCCCATGGTCTGAGGCACTACTGCTCCCCTTCCTGGACTTCTGGGAATGTACAAGATGAGAGCTCAGGCAGACTCAAGGTCAGAGCTTCTCAGAACCTGCCAAGTACCACCTTCCACAGTTGGCCGTGGTTTCAATCAAATGAGGCTGGACCACTATCCCAGCGAAGAAAAGATACAAATAGGCAGTTCTTTCCTCTAGAGTTGACATCTGACTGAGCATACTGGTTAAGAAAAAGGAAAAATGAAAGCAACATGAGGCATGTGCATGATATTGAAGACTACCAGTTGCTTACTTAGCTAGTCTATTAGTTTTGGAGGGCTGCCTTAACAAAAAGCCACAGCCTGATTTAAATAATAAAAAGCTATTTTCTCACAGTTCTGGAAGCTAAAAGCCCAAGATCATGGTGTCAATGGATTAATATCTTCTATGATCTCACTTTGGCTTGGAAGTAGCCATCTTCTGAGTCTTTGCATGGCATTTTCTCTGTGTGTCTGTGTCCTACTCTTTTTACAAAGACACCACTCAAATTAGAGTAGGCTACATCCTAATGACCATGTTTTTCCTTAATTATCTCTATAAATATCCTATCTCCAAAGTTAATCACATTCTAAGATGCTGAGGGTTAGGAACACAATTTAGCCCACAACAATTACTTAACTCAACAAACATTTAATAATTGCCTACTGTACACTAAGCAATACTGATGGAAGCACACAGATAAATATGACCTTCCTCAGGAGGATCACGGTTTAGAGGGGAAAGAGAAACAGGTAACTGTTTTCTTTGTGGAACTGCAATAGTAGGAAAATAAAACTGGTGCTATAGGAGTTCTAAAAAGGGACACCTGTCCCACATGGAAGGCAGTCAGGAAAAGCTTCCTGCAGGTGATGATGCCTTAAATGGCCATTAAGGGTAGGTATGAGCCAAACTGAGGTTGGGAATAGACAAAGAAGATAATCCTGAGGAGAACTAGCAGCCAAAGTGAGGAAAATCCATATGACAGGCTGGGGCCAGGGTGAGAAAAGGAGATTATCACTCTTGGAGGCTGATCTGAAATTGCAGGATGCTCAGACTCAGTGTGTTCTTATTTTGTTCCTTGGGGACCTCACTAGTCCCAGGTCCAGCTCTGTCAAGATGTTTCTGGGGGACCACAGATGGTTGCTTCAATGCTGCTGGGAGAAAGCTGCAAAGCAATGACTGTGTTGCAAAGAGGTAGATAAAGTTGGAGGCAGATTCTGGAGGGGTATGTCTGACGGCCCAATGAGATTTGTCTGCGAGGGAAGAGGAGACAAGAGATCCAGGATGGACCCAGTGGGAGCATTTTTTCACCTCTCTAGTTGGGTGGGCACATATCCCATTGGGTGATTGTGAGTTTTAAACAAAAAGCACACTGCTCAGTGCCTGACTAGAAGCTCAATAGATCATAACTGTCATTATTATTAGTCTGCCCAGGAAGGTTCCTTATCTGTGGAGAAGGAATAATAAAACCACCTCATAGGGTTGTTGGAGGACTAAATGAGATGACCTGTGTAATGAGGATTAAATTAGACAAACTATGTAACAAATCTCTATGAAAAGCAGCTTCACTATCTGAAAAACAGGGATGATTTTATATTTTATTAATTTAAGATACCACTGATTATAAAACCCATTATTCTTATATTTACCATTAAGAAAGAAATTAGGATCAAGCAAGATAATCTATGGCATGCGTTCAGCATCATACTTGAAGCATAGTAGGTACATGAAGAGGGGAGAGGGAAACTGCCCCTTGCTTTGGCTTCTCTCCAGTTGTCCAAACTGGAAACCTGATCAACCTTCACTAGACTTTTCTTCTTTTCTCTTTTCACCTAATTGATCACCAAATCCTGGGCATGCTACCTCTGCACTAGTTTAGACTCTGCCTACTTTTCTTCCTCCCTATGCCTCACTCTCAGTCTCTTCATTCAGATCACTAGCACTTCTAGGTCAGTGTGTAGCTGTTGCAGATGTTACCAGTTAAGATGGGATCACAATAAAGCAAGATAAATTGCTAATCCAATATGGATTGGTTGCCTTTTAAGAAGAGAGAAGCTGGGTGTGGCAGTACACAGAGGCAGAGGCAGGAGGATTGCTGTGGGTTTGAGGCCAGGCTGCACATAGTGAGAATATGTCTGGGGGGTAGGGGGATCAGGACACAGATGTGCACAGAGGGAAAACAATGTGGAGCAGTGATGATGGAAACAGAGACTGGGGTGATGCTGCTGTAGGCCCAGGAGCACTGGATACCACCAGAATCTAGAGAGGGAAGGAAGGATTCTACCCACAGTCAGAGACAGCATGGCCCTTCTAACACTTTGATTTTAGACTTCTGACTAAACTAACTGTAAGACAGTTTCTGCTACTTTAAACTGCCCAGTTTGTGCTACTTTGTCATGGCAGCTCTGGGAAATGCATATAAGCACCAAGTACTACAATAGCTAGAACTGTAATATTTGTGAAAGATAGAATGAAAGGGAAAGAAGGGAGGAAGGGAGGGAGGAAAAGAAAGAAAGAGAGAGAAGAAAAGAAAAAAAGAAGAAATGTACCCCCCCATTACCTGACCCTCCTGAATCATTCCTGAGAAAAAGTGGGACACGCTCCTAAGATGTCTTTTGAATTCCCAAGACTCTTTCCAGATCAGACGGACATTGTAGTGTGCTCAGACTGGACTGTCTGGATAAGTATTAACTTGAGAACAATGAGAACTTGTCAAACTACGGCTGTGTGTAAGAGCTGCCTTCCTACCTGTTTGCCAGGTCAGTTGTTCTTGGAATGCTGGTCCTACACTAGAACAAAGCAAGCTAATGGTGTCACTGCTCATGCAGTTTAATCTGTAAAACCTTTTCCCTGCAGCAACTGAGTGTGGAGCGAAGCACTGTCCAGAGGATAAGTGCTAACTGTCCAGCCACTCACCAGTGGACCTCCCAAGTGGTGCTATTGTTGAGTACACATCTCCCACAGACTTGCTGAACACCACAGGTGATAAATGCATGCCCTTTGTGGATCTCCTGAGCAGCACTGTTGAATCCACATGTGCTTCTCATGGAAACTTCCCTGTTAGTAACTCTTAATAAGCCTTGTACCCCTCAGGTATCTCCAGATATTTTCCTTAGTCTCTCATTTCCCTGAGCAAAGCTGGTCTGAGGACAGGATGCCCTGTTTCATCTCCAACAATTGCCAGTCTTTTGGCCCTGGGTTTGAGAAGAAGAAAAGATTTCCTCCAGAAAGTATTGTAAACATACACTTAACGCATTCTTCTGAAAGAGGAAGAGAGTGAAGCTGAGAAAATATTTCCTTCAGTTAACCAACTGACAAGATAATAATGCAAGGTTATAAAGCTCAGATATCCCCGTGGACTCATAAGCTTGGAGAGAGAATGAAACTCTTTCTAAAAAAAATCTTATAAAGGCAGCATTGTATAATTTCTCTTAAATGTCTTCTGGGCATCAGTAGCCTATAAATAGACAGTGCATCTGGTGTGGAAACCATGGTAGGGGAGAGCAAAGAATAGGATGAGGCTCTTAGACAGACTCCAAACTCTGAGTCTTTTCCAGACTCACCGTCTGCTGCAGGGATGGGGTGGGGCCGTTCCAAGGGCTGCGGGCTGCACTGAGGACCATGGGCAGCAAGCTGGCAGGGCACAGCGAGACGAAGGTGTAAGGTAGACCAGCTCACCTAGTAAGCAGGGAAGGAACAAATCCTCTGTCCCCATCGTATGCCCAGCAGTTGATGAGCCACTGCTGAAAGAGATAGAGATTAGTGTTTGCATTATTTTATATGACTGCTATAGCACATTATTGCAAATTCAGTGGCTTAAAATAACACATATAAATTATCCCATAGTTCTAGATGGCAAAAATTAAACATGGATTTTACTGGACTAAAATGAAGACATTAGCTTTGTTTCATTCCTTTTTGGAAGTTCTAGAGGACAACACATTCCCTAGTCTCTTCAGGTTCTAAAGGCTCCACTTGCCTTGGTTTCTTCAAAGCCAGCAACACTGGGCCATGTCACTCTCACCATCATCTGTCTGGTTCTCCTTCTCTGTCCACTTGTTTAACCTTGAAGCGCTTTGTAATTACATTGGATTCACCTGAAGAATCCAAGACAATGTCTTTATTTCAGTCAGCTGATGAGCAGCCTTAATTCCTTGTGCCACCTTAATTCCCCTTTGCCACTTAAGGGAACATATTCTCAGAGATTGAAATGTAGATTTTTATTTATTTATTTATTTAGGCACAGGGGATCAAACTCGGGTCCTTGCACTTGCAAGGCAAGCCACTGAACCGCTAAGCTAAATCCCCGGCCCATTTTTTTTTTTTTGTACTGGGGAACGAACTCAGGACCTGGTACTTGCAAGGCAGGTGGCAGAACCACTGAGCTAAATCCCCAGCCTGAAATGTAGGTATCTTTCAAGAGAGCCCAAGGATGTATTTTGACCCTACAAACAAAATGCAAATACATTCATTATACTTCTGGTATCAAAATCTAAATTAGGGTTCAACAAGAGAAGCCAAGCCAATAGGAGGCACTTATTAAGAGGTTTACCACAAGGAATTATTTAAAAGTCTACTTATGCAAGTATGATATCCATAGGACCTACCATACAGTAAAAGATTTGTTACAAAGAAGTGGCCTACAGGAATATGAAGTCTGGCTAGACAAGTCCAAAATCCATAGTACAGACTACCAAGGAGGGGAGGCCAGGGTTCTTAGCAATGGGCTAAAGCTGCATTTGGCATGTAGTAAAAGTTCTTCTTAACTCAGGAAAGACTCTACCCTGTCTTTAAGATTTCTGATTGATTGAATCGGGCCTACCAAGATTATGTAAAATAATTTCTTTAATTTATAATCATCTGATTATGGATTTTAATCATATCTACAAAATAACTTCACAGCAACACTTTGATTAGTGTTTGATGGAATAACTGGAATCCTAACAAGTAGACACATGAAAGGGCTCATCACAAAATGAAAGTGGCTCACCAAGGACCCAGTCCTGTGCCCAGCTGGGGACCACCACCTCCCATACATTTCAGAATGGGTGGCAGTTGATAAGCATATTCCTGTCTATGGAGTTAATAGGTCTGGGACACCTGTACATTCATTCAACTGCTCTGTTCCACTCTTCTCTGAGATTAGAAGCTCCTTTGTATTTATATTAATACTTATCAGGCTCTAAGCTATCATTATTTATATAAAAGATGCTCAGGGAATGTTTATTCAAAGAATTTTGTCTTTATTAGTCTCCTTTTTTTAAGCTTCACTAGACACTTGGACAGCTACCACTTTTATTGCATTGCCACCTATCAATTTAGATAGTGCTAAAATTTATGTAATGTGACAGTATCATGTATGGCAAAGTGGCTTTGCAGGGATTATAGGAAATCATCCTCGGAATAGTGAGGCAGGAGACTTGGGTATGGCCAACTGGCCGGGCAAATGAGAGTAACCTGTCAATCACAGAGATCCAGGTCACATATGTAAAAAACATCTCTCATGCCCTGAACCTGGGACTAATCAGAAAGCGCTACTTTCAATTCTTCTGGTATAGAATAAAACGGGTTTTTGATAGGATGGCCTAGATCTGACATTGGACTGAAGAATAGGGGGTACAAAATATGTCTGTCATTAACCTCATAGCCTTCTGTGAGCCTTCTGTGAGCCACTGTGAGCCTTCTCAGTGGCCTGCTCTCACTCTGCAGAACATACCTCTTCCTATCTTTAATAAATGTAGATCCTCACTAACTTTTTTGCATGTTGTGTCCAATTCTTTGTTCAGGACACTAAGAACCTGAAAGAAATCCCTAGAGAGAGTCTACAGAACCCATGAACCTATTGACAGTAAAAGTTCAGTGAATGATAATGAACCCCTAAGTAGATTAGAAGAAACCATGGTATCTTTTTGTAGAGACATTCATAAACAGTAGAATCCAGTCTTCCTTTGTTAAGGCATATATTGACTTGTCTAGAGATGGTGCTCCTCAGAATGCCTGGATAGTCTGGAGAACCTCTTATTTCTGAATGTTTTAGATCTTTGAGAAATCTAGGATGTCCTTGAAATCAATGACATGAAGAAGACTGTAAAAAGAAGACTGTAAAGATTCTTAAAGAATATTTTGTCCTCTTCCCCCTCGTTTTACATAGACTTAGAAAAGGAAACTGATGTATTCTAAGTCACACAGCCCACCAAAAGTAAACAGATCTCGAACTTGAAGCCATAGGTTAGGGCTGAACATTGAGATATATTTTGATTATGTTGTTGTGTCTGCCTCAGTGATGTCATATTCCAAGATATCCAGAACTCAATGCATATAGAAGGGTTAGACGTATAAGAAACAAAGTTTAGCCAATACATTCACTGGTCAAGAATACAAAAGGTGTTTTAGAGTTGCTTTAACACCTGCCCTTGCAGTGATCTCCAAAGGCATGCCAAGAAAAATTCTCTGTTCCTCTCAAATCTCCTCCTTGAGGTCCATCCCACAGAGAAATTCTGGAGTCCCCATTGTTTTCATAGGATCACTGGGCTCCAGAAATCTCATAAAAACCATTCTCAAATTAAAATAGTAAGGCTGCATGTAGGTGGATAACTGAACAAGAATAATTCATGGGATATAATTGTAAGATAGTTTACTTTTATATCCTGTGTCTCTTGGTAATATACTCAGCTGTGAAGATTTTCCTTTGCCTGTGGTTATAATTTTGGTCTGGGTATGTGCAACAGCTTATGACACCAAAAGGTAGAGCGTAGAGTTCTAAAGAAGCCCACCAAGATTCTGTCTCATGCTGTACATACTCTGGATAGTCCCCTACCTGGAGTGTGGGCAAGACCTGTTAAATATGATGAATTATCACTCCCTGTATGTTATATTATAACAGGGTGGCTCCTTTGTAAGGAATTACTTGACAGTTTGCTTTTGCTTCACCCTCCATTTACTTTCCCTCAGGTTTGGGTCCCCTCCTTACTGCTTTCTCAAGGATTACATCCCCTCATACTCTCCCATTTGTAGATCATTCTGAATCCTAAAGAGAAGCCCCACCTAAATAGCTGAGACATTAATTGCTAAATAATCTTTCTTTAGATTGAATGCAGAACATCTGGTGACCTTTGTAACACCTTAGTCTTTAGTTCTATGAATCAATTAACACAAGGCTAGTAAATTGCTGTGAGGCTTAACTTGCAGAAAAGTAATATTTGTTTGTTTTTTTAAATATAGGAACTATCCTCAGGAGGTTGAGGTCAATTGCAATGTTCTTGAAGGGGAGGGGAAGAAGACATAACCATGGATGATGAAAACCACCCTTAGCACACAGTCTTCAAGACCATTGTCTCACTAGACCTCTTTTTTCTCCCTATAAAAGCATTTTGTGACCCTGAGTTACTGAAGATGGAGCTCTGAGGTCAATAGGCCTTCCATTTTCTCAAGATGTCAGCCCTTAAATAAACCTGATTCCTCCTAACCAACCCTCGACTCCTGAATATTGGCCTTCAAGTGGTGAGCAGCCTGAACTTTAATTCATTAATGACATTACATAAGACTCCTTCATAGCAAGCATACCAAATATTGATTTTTGTGTGAGTTTTGGAGAAATAAACTATCACATTGTGAGAGTCACATAAGTAGGACTTGAAGGTAGATTCTAGGAGCTAAGCAGGACTGTGGGCTGGCTGCCAGCAAGAATATGTCATTCCTATAACCACAAGAAACTGCACTCTCAACAGGGTCTGGGAAAAAGACCCTGAGTTCCAGATAAGAACACAGACTGGAAAACACCTTAATGTCAGTCTTGTAAGACCCTAAGCAAAACAACAGGCAAAGCTATGCTTAACTGAATATCGTTTTAGGCCACGAAGTTTGTGCTAATTTGTTAAGTATCAGTAGAAAACTAAGGAAGTAGCTCCCTGACATTCTTTCTACAAAAATCTTAAAGCATAAAGAGAAAGTGATAATAATATAGTATACCGAGACAAATAGGAAAGGCTACCCAAGGTTGAAGGAACTGCCATAGGGGCTCTGACATTTCCCAGACCCCACTTTGCCACTTCAAGTGGCTGAGGGGATCAACTCCTAGTCCTGCTACCAGGTTTTGGAGTACTGGTATCTCCTTCTGGAGGCAGTTTTTAGGTTCTTTCTCTCCTGAGCAAGGAATTGGTCAAGACAAATGCAAACAATAGCAAGGTTTTATTAATTATAGAAAAAAGAAAGAGGCTCTGAAGAGCCACTTTTGGCCAGGTAAAAGTAGGAAAAGAACTACAACCTACAGCTTGAGGGTGGACCACTATGCAAGAGTGAATACAATGGCAAAAACTCAATGGCAACTACCCTTTTGGCATCACCCACTCCTCGGACTGACATCAAGTCTAGGCCATCCTAACAAAAACCTGCTCAAGTTCTCTCTAGCAGTCCACATGCAGGGCTTTGGAAACTATTCTGTAATATATCCTGGGATTTTATAATTAACAGGTCACACCTACTTCCCCAAACAGCTTTGCCATGCCCTAGTCTCCTATCTCATTTTCTCCTGAGAGAAACATATCCTCTTAATTCTTTATAGGGTGCTGACAGAGTGGAAGTCTCTGTCTTCTATAGCTTCTTCTGGGTGTAAGGGCCTGTAGACCCTACTTACTGGGAAGTATATGCTCTCCAACTACCTTGGGTGTTGTGGCTCACTGGCTGGGATGAAGAAAGAAAACTTATTAGAAGACAATGAACAATAGTAGAAAAAAAGTAACTTTGCTATTATGTGGAGGATATGGAACCCAAATATGAAGAGGTTAGATTTCCACTCTTCTTGTGCAGGATAAACTATGGCAAAGAGTGAGGTTAGATAAATTATCAAGAGCCTGACAGCCATAAGCCTTAGCAAGATTACCCACATAATGGATTTAATTGAAAATGAGAGCCTCAGTACAGGTGCCCATTTAAACTGTGGTGAACTAGGGTTGTTAGTGACTCTACTTATCTGAACCTGGATCAATATTTGCTTTCTAAAGAGGATCCTCAGGTCCTCCAAGAATAGTTTCTCAGGAATAGTTTCTTCTCAGCCCTGTGAAACTTCTAGTAACCATTTCCCACACAGGATTTTTATAGCTTGTCACTGCATCCCTTGAGGAAGGACCAGAATGGTTCCACAGGAACTGAGAATAAGGCTAGGGTCAGCCTTTTGATTTCCCAAAGAGACTTTAGACATCTCTTTGGGATCCCTTACAATGATGACTGTGACTTTCTTGGGAAGATGGATTGCCTCCAGTAGTTGTTGAATTTCCTGCTTGTCTTTACAGATGTTTATTGGCCAGCAAGCTTCTTCTTCCCAGATTGCTGCATGAGCATGTAGCACCAGAAAAGTATATTTGTAGTCTACACAGATATATAGCTTTTTGTCTTTTCCTAATATTGATGCCCAAATAAGAACTATGGGCTTTGCTTTTGAGCAGATGTCCCTAGGGCAAATTGGCCTCAATGACCTGTTATGAACTAACAACAATCTGTATTTTATATCCTTCTACTAAGCTCTACAAAGCTTCTACAAAGCTACTTTCATGAGTAAACCACACCTCTTTATAGAGTCTTCAAGGGTCAGGCGATCAATGTATGCCTTCGTGCATAGGTCTGGGAAATCACTTATTTACATGAGTGGCTAACTTCTGGCCCTGTAGGCACCAGGAAGGCAGGATTAAGAGTCTAAGACCATGGCCTGATACTTGACAAGCCATTCCCCTGTTAACCACAAGTAATTTTTGGTCTCAATAATCCCTCTGACCTTATAGGAAGTCAGATTACTAAACAAACATACTTTTTGCTCATATTAATTGCTCCTGCCTATGTTAGATTACTAAACCAAATAGCATAGCTGTAGATGCTATGGTAACAGGCAAGATGGCCATCCAGCAGCCACTCCATCTAACTTTTTGAAAAGTATGCCCCTGGGCAGAGTTCTTGTCCTAGCCCTTGGGTCAAGACAAAGCAATTCCTTTCTTTTCTGACATGTGGAGGAAGAAGGGTTTCCTTAAATCAGGTATTCCATTATATCACGCAGCAGGATCCATCTATTGGCTAATTCACTCAGGAAGACCTGATGTAGTCCCAAAAGGTAAAATCTGATTGGCCTTTGCTGCAATTTTAGAATTTCACCCCCCCTACCAATTAGGAAATCTCTTCCTAGTGAGGGAATAGGACACTATGGGGCAATTAGGAACTCATGGTAAACATTTGGCCTTCAAATTGACATGTTAGAGCAGTAGTGAAGAATCTTCAACTATGAGGCCTCTTGGCGCCAACTGTGGTTATATATGGAGGTCAGATGGGAAGAATGAAGCCTAATTGGCCTTCTCAATGAGCACTGAAAAGAGAGCATGCAAACATACTAATATAGTGCAGGGAAAAGTAAAAACACCTGAGATTAAATTGTTTACCCAGAGAAGCATTTTGTGACCATGGAAGGTGGGAGACAGATGAATCCTGTGGAACTCTAATTGCTCATGCCTATGTCTGAGTGAATAAAGCCAAGGTGTGCCAGTCATTTGGGGCCCTATGTCGAAGGGAGACATGAGTCACCTGTCCCCAAGATTTTAACTTGTTTCTGTGTCTCTTTACTTTTCTTCCTTTTCACCCCTTGATCAGGTTTGAGCTCAGCTTGTTAGCTGGTTCCTACAGCTAGAGATCTAGAGGAAAGTTTTCAGGAGAAGTAAGTTAAAACAGAATGAAGTAATTGAATTGGCTCACCCATAACATCCAGCATTACTCAGACTTCCTTATAGCAGGTGGTAATATCCTTGGAGAGGGTTATTGTAGGTTCCCTTAGGCCTCTACAGAGCAGGAGATGAGGGTTTTGGCTGGATTAGCCCCTCTCTTGGAGTAAGAACAGTCAAACATCCAAGTGCTATGAGTCAGGAATTTTGGCTGTCTCACATTCAGAGCAGGGCCCAGGCAGTGGCCTCATGCAGTCACAGGCAGTGTCCAGACTTCTTGTACTTAAAATAGGAGCTTCACTTGTCTTTGGGTTTCCCTTTAGATGATTTGGATGAGTCTAAAGCATTGCCATTTGCAACAGCTGTAATTCCAGCTTTTCTCTTTTGACCCCCACTCTAGTTTCTGACTGTTGAACACAGAAAAGGCCATGTCCAGCAATTGGGTCACAGAGGTCTAGAGTCCCACGTGAAGTTTCATCAAAAAGATGGGAGATACTTATACCTCCATGAGAGACAGATGGGGATCCAAGGACAAGATCATCAAAGATATCTCTCTGCCCTGGGGGACAACCCCAAGAACCATAGTTTGTGGGCTTTTTTTGAGATAAATTATCACAAAAATCTGAACATAAGGGATTTCACCCCACCTTATACATTTTAAGCAAAAACAGTTTAACTGCCAAGTGAAATCTGTGGGACATAATTCATATGTTTTCCCATGGCTCATCTTGGGGCCTATAGAAAGAGACAACTAGTGTAAGACCCAAATTACAAGCCCATGCTAAATGACAAAGGGGCTAGGAGACAGTGCTTTAACCCCCTCCCATCATAGCCATAGCCCCGACCTTTGATCAAACCCTGGCTTAGGAATGCAAGGCAATCTTGTACTGTTTAAAGTCTGGATCCTGATTAACATGTAAGTTAGTGATTCTAGACTGTGAGATACATAGAGACCCCAAGTTAATTGTCAAACTGTATGCTCATCCTGAATGTCTTGGTGGCCTTTGAGCCATCCTATAGGTATCCGTTAATCATCAATGTGTGACTGCCCAGTACGTGGCTGCTGACCACCAGCTCAAGTGAGCAGACCTTTGTCCCCTGCCTGCAAGCTTAAAATGTTAACCCCCCTTTTACCTCCCTATAAAAAGGACCTCAGCCCCTGAGCTGGCACCTCTCTGAGCCAGCCACTTGGCTGAGAGTGCTATCTGGCCAGACTAATAAAGGTCTGTTTACCATCTAGCCTGGTGTGTTCCTTCCTGGGTGACTCTCATTCCTCCGTCGAGCTCCCGGAGCCTTGCTGAGCTATAGGTTCCAGCATCGTGGAGGCCCTTTTGGCTGTTCATGGTTTTCGGAAGTAAGGCCCTGGGTTTTGCTTCCGGAGCCATTGCTGGGCTATAGGACTCAGCATCGTGGAGGCCTTTTAGCTGTTCACGCTCCGTGGAGTGGAAGTGAGACTTTGAGTCTTACACTAGGTCCTGGGTCCTTCAAATGGCACCCCATGCAGAAGGAGAAGATCCAATGAGCTCACAAAGCATCCCTTGTGAGATTCAAGTATTCACTAGACAGATGTCTCTGTCCAAAGCTAGGATGGTGCCCCTGTCTTTCATAGAAGCATAGAGGAAAGCCTTCTGAGGGTTTTTGTCTCCATTCTGGAACCCACTAACTTGTTACAGAGAGGGGATTGATGGCTCTACCTAGTACTTTAAAACTCCCATGAGATCAGGGTGAACTCTCTCCCCGCTGAGACTCCCTTAGCCATATTAAGCTAATTGATGACTCTACTTAAGTAGGTTAGAGCCACCTGAGAAACAGTACCCCTTGCATTTACTCCAATAAAAACTTTGGTACTTTAAATCAGTAGAAATGGAAACCTCTTTATTTTTTTTTTTTTTAAGAAAAAAACCTCTAAAAATCCTAAGAACAAGGATGGCTCTCCTTTGCTTCACAGTTAAGCTTTGCTGGTTGTTCTTTTGTTCTGCTTAGGCCATCAAGCATATGTTTCTAAATTACCTGCATTTTGCTAGAAGGAGGGGCTCTAGCCTAATTCAAAAGAGGGAAGAAGCCCACATGTTCTCTAAAATCAGAGGTTTAGCTCCTATCTACAAGAGTGAGATATTCCAGTAACAATTGAGTCACTTGAAATCAAACATGGTGGAAACCACATAGCTGATTCATATAACAAACCAAAATGGAACCACATAGGATGAAACTATGCCCTGAGGGGGGCGTCCATCTAAGGAAAGCATAGGTGAGAATTTGAGCACAAAAGTTAGTAAACTGAAGTAGGTGGCTACTCAGGCAGGCTACCAAGTTACCAACAGCTATTTCTCCCCAAATGAATGAGAAAGCTGAGTAAAGTATCACGGAGAAGAGAAACATGAGGTCAAAATGTATACTAAATGCTAAGTTGCACTCATCCTACCTGAAAGATCTGTTTGAAACTTGGTTAACATGCTCTGGCTTTTCTTTTTCTGCAATGAGTGACCAAAAACAAGGAAAAGCAGCATGAAAAGGGCAGATAAACTTGGGGTAGACCTGTGGGTCTTTTACTGGCTGAGAAAAACACAGAGGCCATGCATTCTCTCTTTATGCCACATGCTGGGAAACACAGGAAAGAGTTACCCACGCCATGAGAAGTCTCCCAGGTTCCCCAACCTAGGAAAGAGAGAGAAAATAAAAGTGCTCAAAGGGCATCATCTGCTCTCCTGTCTGGTTCATCAAATACGTTACTGAGTTTTGGGATGCTGGAGTTTTGTGGCGGTGGTTTCTAGGTTCTTTCTATCTTGATCAAAGAATTGGTCAAGACAAGTGCAAATGGTAGCAGAAGTTTTATTAATCAAGGAAAATAAACAGGCTTTGCAGAGCAACTTTGGGCCAAGTAAAAGTAGGAAAAGAAGTATGCCCTACACTTCAGAGTGGGCCACTATGCAAGAGTGAATACAGTGACAAAAACTCAAAGGCAGCTATCCTTTTTGTATCACCCATTCCTCAGACTGAGATCAGGTCTAAGCCATCCTGTGAAAAACCTGCTGAAATTATCTCTAGAAGTCCACACATAGGGCTTTGGAAACTCTTCTGTAATATGTCCTGAGATTTTACAATTAACAGGTCACACCTACTTCCGCAGACAGCTTTGCTATACCCTAATCTCCTATCTCAGTCCCACCTGTCAAGAAGCTCTCTAAATAGGAAATATTAATAGCACTATTAGTCATAAATACAGTTCCCTTCTGGGATGCGGAATGTTCAGCAATAATCACAATTCTTCATTAGATTTTTGTGACAAATCTTTTTCCTAACTCCAGCAGATTCCTCCTGGCTTTGAGTTGCTTGCATATGGCAAGAGGGACAAAATTCTTCTCCTCCCCTGCAACCCAGCAATTGCATCCTTTTGTCAGAATCTACATTCTTCTTACCCCAATAATAATGCCTCTTTCAGGCCACAGACCTCAAGGCCACTCTCAATCCCTTCTCAGAAGTGCTGAAACCATGACCCTTTCACCACCTGGTACTGTGGAGTAAGGATTCCAAGAGGCTGTGGTGAATCCATCAATCTTAGACACCTTTAACTTACAAAAGCCACAGAATTTAGGGATAGTCCTGCTAAACACAAGGCTGAACTCTGGCTGGTCAAGTAACAGCCTTCTCCTTAATGACCCTGCCTAACAGGCTTTCTGAGCTTCTGTCAATACTGTACCTATGGCCCAGAGGAACGAATCCCTAAACCCCTTCCAGAAACTCACCAGTTAAAATTTGAATCAAGTTCAATCTTCCTCCCTTCTTCCTCCCTACTTGACTGAAATCTTATCTCTTTGGGCACTGAGAAAGAGACTGTTCTTCTCCTCATTCTAGTTTACAATATAAAATCTGTGCTCTGAGTCCTCTGGCTTTAGCTTTTGATATTTAAAGCCTAGCTTTTGAAATTCAAAAATACCCCTTTTTTTTCTCTCAAGCACCTTGCTCTTAGAATTGAAATCTGTGGCTCTCAATACTATTGCCTCT
Organism: Fukomys damarensis; assembly: GCF_012274545.1. Lineage (NCBI taxonomy): Eukaryota > Metazoa > Chordata > Mammalia > Rodentia > Bathyergidae > Fukomys > Fukomys damarensis. The sequence goes on from NW_022900928.1 coordinate 64,450,654, forward strand.
ACAATAGATTTACAAAAGGCTACTTAAGAGCTCAAAAGCCAGGAAAGTGACCCTTTGTTCTCTCTGTATGGTCCCTACCCTAAGGGAAATGTGTGAAGAAATCCCTTGCTACAGCTCATATTGTGAGGCAGAGAAGTGAGAGGGTTAAAGGAATTGGAAAGGCACTGAGTTTAATACCAAAATTTTACTGTGCAGCATTTATAAAATGCTGAAGTAAGTTTCCCCAAGGCTCAGCTAGGTGTGGTTTTCATGACTCATTCCAGCCAAAGTATTAATAAAAGCAAGCAATTGTGCCTTTATAAACATTGACACAAATAGTTGACAGGTAAGTGTATTACGTTTATTTATGAACATTCATTGACTAGAACTTTTAAAAATAATCTTAGAATGTCTACAATGTGCAACTTAAAATATGATTTATTTGATACTTGAAAGACTACATAAAAATATAAGAATCCACATGTATATATGGACTCCTAATTTTTAATGATGGAGTTCAAGACATGCCATCTCAAAACAGCCACCCTGGCAATTGAGAATACAGCAAAAATTGAAAGGTCACTCTCACTTTCTCCTTGCTCCTTCTTCCTTTAAACACCCATAAAACTTAGCTGATCTTTCCTTCAGATATGTCCACAAGACCTTCATTGCAGCAGTGCCCTCTCCATAATGGTGGAAAAGGATGTCCCTTCTCTCTGAAGTCATAGGGACACAGCAGAGTAAACAGGGCTTGCCAAATGCCCCCTGCAACCAGTCACTATTTGCATTAGATCACAATGTAATCAGTTTTCTCTCTCGGTACTCTTGTCATGAAAATGACAAAGAATGATGCCAACAGGCCAGAGGTAGGAAACAAGCCAGGTGTGGTTTATTAGAAAGAACAAAGAAAAGCCTTTGCAAACTGGGGGGCTCCATGAAAGGACACCAAAGAAGTTCCTAAATCTAGGAGGGGCAGCTTGTCATTGGTGAGTGCTGTTTTCAAATGTAACAGACAAAAATGAAGGTATGCAGTTGTGCTGTTGCTAGAATTCTTGTCATAAGGAAAGTAGATTTCCTTTGTCCTTTGTGTTCCAATTTCCTAAGGCTTACCTCACTTTATTTAGGTCCTTGGCTTTAGTTTACCAGGCCTTTGCCCTAATCTGCCTATCACATCTCTGGGTCCTGCTCTGAACACACCTGTATCCAATCCTACTTCTGCCTATAATGACCAGTCATCACCATGTAAAAGCAAAAGAACATATGTTTCTCTGTTTGTGTGGCTTTTCATTTCAAAAGACTCCTGAGTCACGTTTTATATGCAATCATGAAAAGAAATTTGTGTATTCTTCTCTTGTTAATCTTGAAATCTGCTAAGGCCTGGACATAAATTCCTTAGATAACAAAGTGCTTAGGTTATTTTTCGGAAAATACTTCAAAATCCACTCAAGGATGGTTTGAAACTGGCTTTTCAAAAATGGATAACTACAAGCCCCTTATTGGGTCATGATCTTTCAACATCAAAAGTTCAAAATTCCCCACTCAGAATGTTACTGCCTTATCAGGTCCTTATACTCAGGTTCATTTGCTTACTGCTCCTACACAATGGAAGCCATGTACTTTTTGGTGAAAGGAAAAATAGCTTATCCAAAGGCAGCTCCACAGAGATGGAGGGGCCTCATATTGACACAAATCATCACCTCACTGTGTCCAAGTGTGCAAAGGGCTTTTATAGTGAGGGAAAGAGGGAAGAGAAAATACAGTCTTGTTTCATCTTTTCAAGATGTTTTGCTCTCCCTTCCTTCCCTATTGATGCAAAACTGGATTTTGATTTCTTGGGGCCAGCATCTGTATACTTTATCTACCCATCTGGGCTGAAGAGAAGAGTGGGTGGCCATTAATCCCTTGGACTGAGAAAGTTTGGAGAAGCAACTTACCTCTAAAGGAAAAATTAGTTTGTCTTTGTTTTTATAGTTTGGTTTTGTCCTGTCATTTACAAGAACATAATAACTCCTGCTGAAAAGAAATATACACTCTGTAAAAAGGCATGATGACTATTAATGCCTGTGTAAAAGAACCCTGAAGCTCCCCGTAACAGAGACTTAGAGGATTGACTTTCAGATGTTGTCTTAGTCACTTTCTCATCACCTGGACAAAATGCCCAACACTCACAGCTCATAAAACAATAGGTTTGTTTTGGCTCGTGGTTATAGTCTTAGCTAGCTCCAAGGAAGAAATAGAATGGTGGAAGAAAGCTGCTCTTATCATGGCAACCAGGAAGCATAAAGGTGAGCATGGAGGGAGATACACCCTTGCAGGTCACACCACCAGTAACCTACCTTCTACTAGTTTTCACCCCTAACAGCAACTCACCTATCCTTCTGCCATAATTTAGTTACTTTCTGAAAGCCTACCTCTGAACACATAAGACTTTGGAAGCCATTTTAATCATTAACACTAAACCCTTGGCCTCCAAAAACTCATGCACATCTTGTTTGCATTTAGTCCATCTATAAGATTTGCCAAAGTCTTAACAGTTCCAGCCCTGCTTAAAAGTTCAAGTACAAAGTCTCCTCTGAGATTCAAGGCAAACTTTTGGATATGAGTCCCTGTAAAAATTAAAAAGCTGAACATATTGCCAATACACAATGATACAGGGTAAACATGTCCATTCCAAAAGGGATAAACAGGAGGATAGCAAGGAATGGGACCAAAGCAAGACCAAAACCTAGCAGAGAAAAAATAAAAATCTCACAGCTTCTTGTCCCTGGGGCAAGTTGTGGCAAAATATGATTTCCAAAGGGGTTGGATGGCCCTGCCCTATGGCATTGCCAGTTGCAGGTCTCATAACCTCTCTCTAGGGTTGGTGCCACTCACTGCTTGTGACTCTCCTCTGATGTTCCGCATTCATGGCTTCTCCAACTTCCTGGAATCAGAACTGCACTTTCAGCTTCATTTTCACAGCTTCATGCACTATCCTCTCAGGAGCATACTATCTGGCCTCCTTGGCCATCTGAAATCTGAGTGGAAGTCTCCATGACCTTACTATTCTTGCATTCTACGTAATTGTAAAACCAGTACCATTCAGATTAGGCAAAGGTCTGCCACCAGCTCAACAAGTGGCCAGGTCCCCTTGCATCACTGCTGCAGAGGTCTCTGAATGCCTCGATGGCCAAACTCTGTTAAACTCTTTCCTGATTGACTCTGAATGAGTTAGGCTGCCTGGAGCTCACTTTTTTTTTCCTTCTCCACATTGAACAAGTTATAAAGGAAATACCATGGAGTCTTTTCAACAAATAATACTGAAAAACTTGGATGTGCATATTCAAAAAATTAATTTTTTGCATACACCCCACCATATAAAAAATAACTCAAAATGAGTCATAGTACTAAATGTGAAACCTAAACCAATAAAACTGCTAGAAGATAACATCATAAAATCCTTGTGACCTGAAGCTAGACAAAGATTTCTTAGATACGGTATTAAAAACACAAGTCAAAGATGAATAAATTAATAAATCAAACTTCATCAAAATTGTAAAATTCTGCTCTTCAAAAGACACTGTTGATTGGGTGGGCACAGTGGCACACACCTACAATCCTAGAATCCAGGAGGCTAAGAGAGGATCACAAGTTCAAGTCTAGCCTGGGCTATATAACACTATGGACTACATAGTGAAACCCTGTCTCAACAACAAAAGACTTTGATGTCAGAAAAGGCAAGCCATATATAAGGAAAAAACACTCAGAAACTTTCTGTAAAGTACTTGGATCCATGGTAACTAAAAATCTTTAATTATTCAAGCATCAAAAAAAAACCCATATTTTTTCAAATGTGCAGAAGATTTGAAGACACAGCACCAAAAGACATTCATGGAGTGATCAAAAAATACAGTGAAGGCTTAAATTTTAAAAATTTACTACAGTAAAGGATGTATTGATATTAATCCCTTTCAAAGTGTGTCCCCTCACTTTGAGTGCACTTATCCCATCATTTTTGTCCCTTTTTGAAACAATTCCAGTAGTCTTATATTTAGTTGAGCTTCCACGACTGCCTCAATGTCCTGAATCAATTCAAAACGTTTACCCTTCATGGTCATTTTGACTTTGGGGATGAGCCAGAAGTCACACTATGACTGATCCAATGAATAAATAAGATGAATATGTACATGTTGTAATGATTTTATGAGCCTGACTTTCTGTTTGGTGGCACTCAGAAGCAACATTCACTATATTTTTTTATCATAACTCATAATACTATTCATAAAAGGGGACTTTCAGAACTTCTTCAAAAAGTGGCAACAATGATGGGATAAGTGCGTTTAAAGAAAGGGGGAACATTTTGATGGCAATCAGTAACAATGTGTCTTTTACTGTAATAAAATTTTATTGAAGCATTTGCTGTATATTTTTATCATACCTTATACAGTATATGAGTGGTAAAGAAATGCATAAAAATAAGTTCAACAGCTTCATTCATCACAGAAATGTGAATTAAAACCACAATAAAATTCTTATCCATTAGAAGAATTCCTAATATGAAAAAACTTACCATAAATTGTCAGAAAGGAGCTCTCATAAACTACAGGTGGGACAATAACTTTGGTGAACAGTTTGGCTGTGTCTTAAGAAGTTAGAAACATACCTACTATGCAGCCCAGCCATTCCTCTCTCAGGTATGTCAAAAGTCAAAATTACCATAGATGTAGTTTAAATATCCTAACTGGATTTATTTGTGATTCTAGAGTCAAAAAATGCCTCATTGCTTCAAATATAGTGAGTATTCTGAAGAGCTGGCAAAGAAATTTGTTTTATAGAGAAGGCTGAGGAAAGCAGAAAAATAGAACAAAAGCAGATCGGCTGGGTCTTTGTTACTTCTTTCATTGCTGAGACAAAATACCTAATACTATATGTGAACTCTAAGTTAAAGAAGGAAAGGTTTATTTCAGCTCATAGTTTGTAGAGGTTCCAGTCCATAGTCAGCTCACTCCAAGGCAGGGAGACATGGCAGAGGGGCATCACAGAAGAAAAATGGTCTATGGCAAACAGGCAGGGGACAGCAGGGGACAAGAAGAAGCAAGCAGCAGAAGCCTCTCCCTTTTATCCCTTCCAGAATATCCACCTGTCGAGTGGTGCCACCTACACCTAGTGTGGGCCTTCTATTATCCACACCCAGAACTATGCTAAATCAAACAGTGAACTAATTAGTTATCACATACCCTTAATCCCAGCATCACACCCTTAATCCCACTATCATACACCCTAGATCCAGCCATCTCCAATAAACCCCACCTACGACTGCATGAGGCTTTGGGGGACATCTAGACACAAGCCTTAACAGATTGTTTCAAAGTCACTCTACATGAGAAGGCTCAAGCAAAGGGAACACCCTTATCATGCCAGCAAGAACATATTTGGGGATTTAGCTATTATCTCTGATTTTTCTGGATTCTTGGAAGGTCAGAACAATTAGTTTTAGCTAGGTGACCAGAACTGTAGCATGAAGGACTCCATTATGGTTTGGGAAGTTAGGCCTAGTCCAAGAGCTCAGCCCAAACCAATAGTTTCCTGTACATTTTATGTATCAGCTTCTCCCTTTTGATCAGGCTGTTTCAAAGGTGATCAAAATATAGGGCACTATACTACTCTTCAATTACTGTCATTTTAAGTTTCTGGTCTCAACACATCATTCACAAGTTAGAGTGTCCTTATAATCACATACTTCTTTGAATTTTCATCAGTCCAACTAAACACAAACCATTTGACATTTGACAGATAGCATATAAACATCTAAAACTTCAAAGAGAATACAGCACACCGGTGATATTATTTTTATGACTATGTGAAAGGTAATACCAAGAGATTGGAATATGTTCCTTGGCTAGGGTCCCAATGAACTAAACCAACTAAGTTCAAATAGGTCAGTCAATGAACCAGGCGAGGAGTCTACCCATTTAACCAAGTAGACTGCTAATATTTCCAGCTGAGTCTCTACAATGCCCAAACTATGCATCCCTATGCAATAAGAAGTGTCAGTAACTGCACGAGTTTCTCTCTCTATCCACCTAGTAGGTTACATAGTGTTCTATGGCTGGGCCAAGTTAAAGCAGCAATGAGAACACGTAGGTCTAAAGGTCTGACTCTACCTTACAAAGGAACAATACCAGTACAATTTGAACAGCAGTTGCATGTCTGTCATTTCATCAAGTCACATACAAAAGCTACTGCTTATAAAATTCAAACTCCAGCATTGTTCTGACAAGCAAAAGAGGTAGGTACGAGCAAGAAAAAATTGAGAGGTAGAGTCTGATTACAATGGGGAGCTTGTTCTGGTATCTTGCATAAGCTGTCCACAGCATGCAGTTGTCAGCTTCTTATCCTGATTTGCAGTTTGAATGTCTCTGGTTATAGCATTAGGTGTTCTGGTGAACTCTTTCTGTGGCTCATATATCGCATGAAACTTGTCCCCTAAAATGTATATCGAGTTGTCCAGCTTTAGCTCACAGAGCTTCAGAGACAGCAGTTCATGTTCTTAGTGATTACAGCTGAAAAACTTGGATTGCAGGAAACTAGATGAATACAGGTAGATAATAAAAACTCAAAAATAATGAACATCTGATAAATACCAGATTTACCATAACTTTTCTTCTGAAACATAATTTTTCTCTCTACTATATTCCCATTTCTACCAAAGATAGAGCAAGACTAATTCAATTAAAAAATAAATTTAGTCTCATGAAACATGGCCTGATTACTTACTTATTAAGTGCAGTAAGAACAGTGGTTGACCATGTAAGCTCATTGTAAGTTTGCATTGTTAGGACTTTGATAAAGAATTTCAGATTGAATTTTTAAAAACTTCTTAAAGCTAGGAGGCCAAAACAAGGCAGACTTCAAGCTCTGCCTATGGTGCCTATAAATTCATTCTATCCATATCCTCAAATATGGCACCCCTGGCAAATCTCAGTAACACTTGTAATAATTCCAGTTGTATCTTATAGCAAGAGAAGATTCTTAACAGACTTATGAAAATAACTATAATGTCTTAAAAACAAGAATATGTGCAAATATTTCTCAATTCTGGAAGAACTGGGTTGGGGAAAATAGTAAATTTTTTCACAAAATTATAATTTACCAAATTGATGAAAACTATTGATAGCTTTTAAAAGTGTTTTCTAAAGTCTGGACAGTAAAATATTAAAATAATCAGCAATGTTTCAAATTTTAAAAGTCATAAAAACTCATTTTCTTATCAGTTCATTCAGCTTCTTGTAATTAACTGTTTTCTGCTGATCTTTGTTAGAAGTTTCATAAAACAGCAGTTTATTTTTTAGAATCCTAGAATTTCTTACCTAGTCTAATTGTATGATCTTAAAATTATCAGAAACTTACACTTACCATGCAACCTTTACACGAAGCTCCTCGAAAACACAATACTTTAAGGTTATTTTGTTTATTATTTACTTTGTTTGAAAAAGTGATTTTTAAAAAAGCATAAAAATGGGCCGGGGATTTAGCTCAGTGGTTCAGTGGCCTGCCTTGCAAGTACAAGGACCCAAGTTCAATCCCTGGTATCAAAAAAAAAAAAAAGCATAAAAATGAAGAATTAATTACAGACAAGACTTCCAAAATGGCATGGTTAAAGAACTGATGAGAATTCATACAACTAGTAATGATGAGGAAATTGGAATATTTATATGGCATACAGCATGTTCGCATAATAACAATGATTATGACTTATCAGATTTCTAGAAATTTCATATAGTTCCTGGACATATTAATAACACATCCATACAAAGGCTAAACATCATTTCTTGTTATGTTAAGTAATTTAATGTATCACATAAGCCTAAATGATATAATATTTCTCTTTATATATACATCTAGAAGCCCTCTTAGACTATCCCAAAGTTAGTTCAAGAATTAGAAAAAAGACTTAATTCAGAATTGGGACATTTGTCAAAAATGTCAAGAGCTTAATACACTTGATCACCACCCATGTTTATAGCAGCACAGTTTGTAATAGCAAAAACCTGGAAAAAGCCCAACTGCCCATCAGTTGGAGACTGGATAAAGATGTGGTTTTTCTATAAAATGGAATACTCCTCAGCCATAAAGAATGAGAAACTAGAGTCATTCGTGGGAAAATGGATGTATATCGAGGCCATACTCAATGAAATAAATAAGACACACATACGTAAATACCGAAAAGTTTCTCTGGTGTGAAAAATTAAAAGTGTAAATAAGATCCAAATTGTATAACTGATAATGTGAAATAGGAAGAAAAGGACTAAAGGTGTAGGGGAAGTGGGAAGGGTAGGGGAAAAGAAATAAGGGAAAAGAAAAAATATGAGAAAATGAAAAAATGGAAACAAAGTCTTTGTAAGTAGTAGGGGGGTGAAGGGAGGGCAGGGGTATGGGGAAAAAAATGAGAATCAAGATGTCATGTAAAGGTACAAGATCCCAACGATAAATGTAACTGTATTATATACTTTAAAAGTACCAATAAACAATGAAAAAGAAAGAAAGAAAAAAAAGAAAATGTAACTAATGGGGTGGGAGGACATGATCAAAATAGGATCAAAGATCATTATAAAATCAAACTGGCAAAAGATTTTAAAAGCAAATATAGAAAAAAATGTCATAGTTGTAGAAACACAGTGGCTCTTTTAACATTGAGAAGACTCATTTTATTTAAAGACCTAATTAAAAAAGCACAAAATATAAGAAATTATCCTAATAAAACACAAAATCTGTTTTTTAGGACAGGTGCCTAAAAGGTAAAGAAAAATTTTTCACTATTTCCTATTAAGAGCAGATCAATAGTCCAAGGAAACCTTATTTTAATAGAATAGAAAAAAATTCTACTTCCATATTACTGTACCTTTTATATTAATGCTCCATTTTTATAAAAACATATATAAGTCCCTTCTAATTTTAGCCAGCTGAGCACATGTACAACTCCTTTCACAATATTTATCTTACATAAAACATCTACAACTTTTTCATATTATTTCAGTTATTTGTCCTATACTTTTCCTTTTTACCTCATTTTAATTACCATTCATTGAATAGAATTTGTTTTAACTCAGTAAGCGTCCTACTTTATTTTTTGTTGCTCTAACAAAATATCAGAAGCTAGGTACTTTATAAACAAGAGATTTATTTAGCTCATAGTTGTGAAGGCTGAAAGTCCAAGGTTGGGCAGCACTATCTGTTTGGTCTGAGGTGAGACCTCTGGGTGGATGGTATCACAGTGGTGGGAGCACACACAGGTGAGATCATAGTGTGATACAGGAAGGTTGAGAGTGATGAGGCGCCAGTCTTGCTCTTTTTACAACAACTTGGTCTTGCAGGGTTAGTTCATTCCTTAAGACCAACATCTATCCATTCAGAGGACAGGACCCCATCGCCTATTACCTTGCGCTAGGTCCCATGTCTCAAGAGCTCCACACCTACACACCATCACACAGAGGACTTCCAGGATACAAATCTTTGCTGGACAAATCACATCCAAACCAAAGCAGTGGCCTTGATTTCCAGTGAAAATCTAGGAAATAGGACATTTTGGACTGTCACATACAAACATTTTATGAATATGCATTTAAAAACTTTTTAAAGTATTTGCTTCCTCTGAAAATAAAACAATTTCTCCATGTCTACTAGCAAAACCTGATGAAAGAAATAGACTTCAACAATTAATATTTGAATATTTTAAGTATTCAGCAATTAATATTTAAATTTAGATATAATCTAGATTTTTAATGAATTTTATTTTTTTGAAACAAGGTCTCTCACTATGTAGCCAAGCCAGGCTGAACTCACTATGTTAGCTGGCTGGCCTTAAATTCACACTCCTGCCTCAGCCTCCTGAGTACTGGGATTTCATGTGTATGCCACTGAGCCCAGCTTCCATCATTTAATTTAAATTAGCAGAATTCTTTGATGCAGTTTTCAGAGACTTGGGAAACTTTGAAAGTAAATATATTATTGTCATAATGACCATTTATGAAACTTATCACACAAACCTCTTGCTTAATTTACTCATTTTTAACAATTATGTTCAGATTACTCATGAAAATTTCCTAAGATCTTGGAAAAGCTAGCCATTGTCTAAAGTTATTTCCCAATTAGCTATTTTTACAGCATGTCAGGCAGTCATTTCCAAAGCAAAAACTAAAGTTTAGTGAGGGGGAGGGAGTTTTTGTTGTTTTTATTTTGTTTTACTTTAGTTGATAGCTCAAGAGACACAGCTGTGTTTTATTAAATGAATAATATTACAACTAGTCTTATTTACCAAAGATTTGTCCAAGTCGCATGAACTTGCAAAGCATTTTGCATTGGTTCATGCAGTTTTAGGTGTGCTCATTAACTTCAAAGCCAATTTAAATAAAATCTTTACCAATATTTTTAGAAAGTTCTTTAAGATGTCTGATTTGATCAATTTTGATATAGTCAAAAAAAATTTAACAAGAAAAGAAATAGAGAGAAGGGCAGAGCACAGAGTTCCCAGGGGTTTGAGAGGGACTTCACTCAATTGAGAGCGGTTCCCATGGGAAGGATTCAGTAGAGGAAACTGTATCTTAGACACCACTTGACATATTAAATTAACTCCTGACCATAGAGCACTTTTTAAAACTCCTGGCAGGGTTTGGGGTGTAGCATAGTGGTAGAGTACTTACCTGACTTGCACAAGGTTCAAGGCTTAATCCTCAGCAATGAAAACAATTCCATTTAAATAGCATTATCAAGTTTCATTCAGAAAAACAGCAAATATTCCTGGAAGTATTGAGCTCTTCTTTCCTGTTTTCTTTTTCTTCTTTTTTTTTTTTTTCCTTCTTAATATTGTTCCATTTTAGCCTAGGAGAAATACAACAAATTAAAAAAGGTCCTTACCATGTTCCAAATACAAAAGTACATTTAACAAGTGACTCAAGACCATGATTAATGAACTCCAAAGAGGAAGCAAAAAGATGCAGCCCTTTTATAATCCAGGGTCATTTCCAAAAACAGTCAAAAGAAAGACAGACTTAGCAGCAAGCAGTATGCTGGCCAGAAACAGGGTACCATCCACCCTTCTCTCTGGCCATATTCCTGAGGCTTCCAGTTTTTTAGTTGGCTGATGTACATGGAAGCCTGATAAAAGCTAAGGGCCTCCAGCAGGCAGAAATTCAGGCCAACAAACATTTAAAACACGTTTAAAACATCAAGACCAAAAGAGAGACAGAGAAATAGAGTATCCATGTTTGGGAAAGGGCCAGTTTTAAAGTTCACTGTTGCTCTTCTGGAATATTCCATATATCAGCTATTACAATTTTAAGTAGTCTTCGGTAAGATTTTGTCTTTATAATTATTTGCAGCTTCTAGGGCCAATTCTTTAGAAATTAGAGATCCCAGCTTGGGGGCACACATCAGCTGTTGGAAGACTAAGACAGGAGGATCACAAATTTGAGGCCAGCCTGAGCTACATAGCAAGATTCTCTCAGAAAATAAAAGAAAAAGAAAGAAAAGGAAAGGAAAAGAAAAGAAAGACATTAAGGATCCCATTTTTATTTTAGCTCTCTGGAGGCTGGTAGGTCACCTAGTATCAACTAGCCCATTCCATTACCAGCTGATCCCAGCATAGTTGTCCTATTTTTTTGGTAATGAGCGCTCTAATGGCTCACAAGTACTCCAACCATGCCTATCATATTGTGGCTATGACTTTGAGATCCCCTTTATCAATCCAGATAATGATTTCTCAGTTTCTGTCTGACCCAGTCAGGCACCTGAGGCTTCCCTTACCTAAGAGCTCTCAGAAAACAAATGAAGATGCTAGAACCCAAACACCTGTGAATTCTCAAACCAGGGATTTCTCTGTAAAGTAATAACCACTTATTGCAACCACTACCAGTTACCCTTAAAATTGCAGCCCTTTCCACTGACTCTGTAGCCAACCCAAACTCGAAGGTGTCAAGCACCCTCAAAGGACAGGCTAGCCTTGAATTCAAAATCCAAAAAGATCAGGAGGTTCAATGTAAACAGAGCAGAGTCCAGGCAAAAAGAACTTACTTCCCTCAGGGGTCCACGAGGAAGATAGGGGATCTTAAAAGGAGAGATAATCACCTCTCTTAAAGTTTCTCCCTTTTCAATCCCCGATAACAAAAAAAAAAAAAAAAAGGTTCTCCCTTAAAGAGTCTCCAGTGTCACCAGCATTATTCTTTTTTTTGGTGGGGGGGGGAAGGAAGATCAAAAACCTTGCAGGCACTGGAACCACTGAGCTAAATCCCCAGCCCTAGCATTATTCTTTAAATGTAAAAACATTTCAAGATCTTAATTGGCTTAATTTGTGATTCTAAAATCAGGCAATATCTCATTCCATCAAATAGAACAAGGCTTATTGAGCTGAGTAGAAGAGGATGGTTTATTAACGAAGAAGGTTGAGAAAAGTAGGAGTAGGGAACAAAATCAGATTGGCTTTTTTGCAGTCACTTTCCCTGTAAAGGTTAAAAGTGAAGAAATCCCTTTATTGTGATAGCTAAAGCTCACTCATTCATAATTTGGCTCTAATAATTTGTTTTCCTGATTTCGCATAAAGTCCGATGAACAACTTAGTTTTGGCTTGTTAACCAGAAATTCAACATGAAGGATTCCAATTTGGTTTGGCCAGTTGTGCCAGGTGCAGGGGCTCAGCCCAAACCAATGGCCTCCTGTACATGTCATTTAATAGGTATTTTCCCCAAAGATATGAAAACATATTCATACAAATACTTTTACAAGAATTTTCATAACAGCTTCATTTGGAGCAGTCCCAAACTGAAAACAATCCAAATGTTCATTAAATAGAAAATGGATAAACAAACCATGGCAAAGCCATACAATGGAATACTACTCAGTAACAGAAACAAATGAACTATTGATCCACATGATGACATAGATGATCTGCCTATGATGAGTGAAAAATGCCACTTATGGTGCCATTTATATAAAATTCTAGAAAATACAAGTTTGTGTTTTCTAGAGCAATAGAAGTAGGTCCTGCAGAAACAGTGTGCAAGAAGGGGTAGAAGGCCACAGAGAAGGAGGGGTAGATTACAAAGGCATATGAGAAAACTGTGGGCGTTGACAGGTATATTTATTGTATTAATTATGGTGACAATTTCATAGCTATACACACATGTCAAAACTAACCAAATGGTATGTACAGTTTATTGTATGTCAATTATACCTCAATAAAGCTGTCTAAAAGATATGTTTATAAAAGCTGCATGTGTTTCTGGGTCTGTCAAGGGGATAGACTTCTAACATAATCTGTGCATACCTTCCAAAACCTGAATTTAGTCGCATAATTACATGTATATCTCTCAAGGATTCAGTTGAAATCCTCATTAAATGTTATACCTAAAGTGGGGGTGCTTACTTGTGCTTATAATAAAATATATAACTAGTTTTTAGATGTTCATATATTATCAATAACTATTAAATCTATAAATATTATGGCAGTACATCCCATCCAGAGGTGTCTGCTCTTTGTTTTTATGGTACTGGAATGGAACCAGGGCCTCTCACATTCTCAGCAAGTGCTGTACTACTAAATTACTCTCCCAATCTACACTCTACCTTACACTTATCTGTCATCTGAGTGGTGTCTTCCCCCAAAACATGGAGCGCTAGAAGGCTCCAGTGACTTCAGTCATTAAGTCCTCACTAAGACACAGGAGGAAAAAGAAAGAAGGGAAGGAGGCCAGGCCAAAGGAGAAAGGAGGGCAGGACAGAAGTACTGAGCCCTGAATAGTCTGCAGGTACACTCATCCTAGTGATTAATTTATCACATGTTTTCTACGTGTAGGTGTTTTGCTTGTGTTATCACAGTTTATGCTTAAGACCCTCAAAGGCAAGTACTATTCTTAAGTCACTTAAAAATCATACTGAGATATGATAGAAAATTTAAATAATTTGCCTTGGGCTAGAAGCCACAACACCTGGCAAGATTTTCCCAACTGTGTTGGTTTTCTCTTGTTGCTATAAGTAACTAATACTGGTTTATTGGCTTAGAAAAACACACACTTATTGCCTCATAGTTCCAGTGGTCAGAGGCACAAAATAAGTCTTACAGAGCTAAAGTCAAGGTGTTAGTACAGTGTTCCTTTTGGAAGCTCAGGGAAGAGCCCATTTCTGGACTGTTCAAGCTTTGACAAGCTTCCAGAATTCCTTGGCTTATGGCCATAGTACTCAAGATTCTACTTTTGTTATCATGTGGCCCTCTTGTCCCCTGGATACTACTGTCTTGCCCTTGTAATTACATAGGACCCATCTGAAAAATCCAAAGCAATCTCTGTGTTTCAAATGCTTAATTTAAACACATTGTCCCTTTGCTATAGTAGGTAAAATATTCACAGGTTCTGGATATTAGAATACGGATTTTGGGAGGGAAGGTTTAGGGACAAAAGGAAATCTAACCTTGCCCTCTGAATATTCACTGAAATGAACTTAAAATAAATAGCAGGAAAAAAAGGCATGCAAATTTATTTAATATGGACAGATGTATTTTTACATATAAAATATGACAATCCAAAGAAAAAGTCAAGTGTTTGAGGCTTAAAAACTCTCTTCATTGAGCCAAAATAAATCATTCCTCCAAAATAAACCACACCAAAAAAACAAACAGGAGATGTGGAAGAATGATGTGGGCCACTTGAGAGAGGTAGTAAATAATTTTTAGGAAAAATGAGTGAGCTCAAAGAGCAGACAATGGACTGAGACAAAATGCCTTTCAGTTCCTGGAAAATTAACAACTAATGGGAGGTGAGGAATGGAACTTCACTATCAACCAAGATGTCTTAAGTAAATCAAGTTTCCCAAGGAACCTCAAGAGCTGTCTTCAGAAGAACAGATAACAAGTCTTTCTGGGCTGGTGATGACTTTCCAATTCTCCCTTTCTTCTTTAGGAGTTAATCTTTTTACTTGATCTCTCCATCTCCTAAGGAAGAAGTTTAAGACAGTTACCTCTCTTTTGGAAGATGTTTCATTGGCCAGATAAGGAAACTTCAGAATCTTTTCCTGTGGTTGGGGGTTGGAAGACAAAAGAAGGTTAGAAGTTAAAAAATCTTTTTAGTAAAGGCAGATCCTACACCTTCTGGTGGCTTTAAATCCAAATGCATTTAGTCCACAAAAGCATCTTACTTGGGGTGTCATTTTCTAAGTGCTTACCAAATGAGGCTGCATCTACCCACTATACAGTATGTCAATCACAGAATGGAGTTCTGCAGAAATGTAGAGGTCAACTAAATTTAATGATGAGATCCCAAGTCTCAAATCTGCCCCCTCAAGGATATTAGTTAGGGGTATTTATGAGATAAAACAGGGTGGTCTGTTGGAAAAGTTGAGTGGAAGTGAAGTGAGCCAATCAGTGATCTGTGTATTTGTAATCAAATTTCATGGCTCTTCATAGAATCACTTCAGAAAATGGTGGCATTGGCAGCTCTAGGTCCTTGAAGTTACAGCTCTGGGATACCAAGTGCCTTATAGCCCCCTTAGTGTTACAGCTCTGGAGCTCCAAGCCATCCCATCATCTGCAAAGCAGGCAAGACTAATATCTGGTAGCTATCTGGAGCTCCAAAGGCTAGTCACTCATGATCAATGTGGGTGTCTCGAACTGCTAAAGGCTAGCATAGGATTCATAGCTCTTTTTTTTTTTTGGCAACCCACTCAGCCTCCACTACCCAGGATAATAATCTCAAGTAGATTTACAGATCTTTAGGAGCTCATATTACAAGAAACAAGCAAGACCACAGGAGTGAGCCTGATTTAACAGGGTCTGAGCTGCAACAAAGGTAAATTGAGGCATCACAGAGAAGTCTTCTGGGCCATTCTGAAAATTGCTGGGAGACTGCTGTTAATAGAGAGCAGCAATAGGCTGGGGATTGGTCCATATTCAAGTCTGCTGATTGGTCCAAACTTCCTGGAGCAGCTGGGCATCTGGGAAAGCCTCTGCTGTAGTCATCAATGAAATCATGCTCCCTCTGGCTATCAGAGGGAAAAGGAAAGATCCTGACATTTCTGATAAATCTTACTCTGAAGATGCAGATTTTGGTCCTCTGAGATTACCCATTGGACACTTGTGCTGAACGAAGGGGTAAGGATTGGTGGTTTTAGCCAGTTTGAACTACATACAAGTTTCTGAAAAACAATTTAGGCAACCAGCACCATGGTGACCCTTAGGAGAGAAGAGTATGATCTATACCAAAACTAATGGGAAAATACTGCTTAGCTAGATACCTGGTGATGAAAGCAAATCACTAAAAACAAGTGAGGCTAGAGGGTTTATTTGGATTTTCCCTCAGTTTATTCTACTTACCACACCAACCCTGGTTAATAAGACTATTTCAATTTCTGATTAGTCCTCAATCCATCTTCTCACTCCCCTCCTCAGTTTGCAATGCAGCCAGACTCTGTGGCTTGCAATAGTACCGTTGTGTTTCCTTCCTCTCTTCTTCTTGGTAGTTGCCTTCTGATAAAATTCCTCCCTCCTGTCATCAATACCTGTTGAAATCCTAGCCATCTCTAAATGCCAGCTTGAGTGCCAGCTTCAAATCTTTGAAGTCTTTCCTAATTTCAAACTAAAGGGTGCTCTCTGCAACCTGAAGCCTCCGTTGCATTTGGATTTTATATATGGCCTTGTGCTGGGGTAGTTGATATAAGCTCTTTGTTATGACTTGTATTTAGATGTCCCCACAAAATTTCATGCATTCATGGGCAGGACTTTTTGGAGGTAGTTAGGTCATGGGTATGTGTATGGATTAAAGGTGTATGATAACTAAATTAGTCCACTAATTGGTTTAGTATAATTCTGGGTACAGGTAATGGAAAGGCCCTCCCTGGGTGTGGGTGGCACCAACCAATATGCTTGTAGCCTGAATGGAATAAAAAGGAAAAGGGAGGCTCAATGATGCTGCTTGCTGCCTCCTGCCTGCCATGTCATGAACTATTTCTCCTCTGCCATATTGCTTTGCCTTGAAACCAGCTTACTATAGACTGAAACCTCTACATACTGTGAGATTAAATATATCTTTTCTCCTTTAACTTGTGAGTGTTGGATATTTTGTCTCGGCAATGAGAAAGTAACTAAGACACTTTCACAGCTGGAATCAGTCTCATTCACCTTGGTATCCCCCACAGTATGCAAAACTGAGTCTCCCCACAGGCAGCTCAGTGAATGCTTACTCAGCACCTAAGTGGATCAACAGACAAACATAAGCTAGGGCCAAGTAGTCATCATCTGCCTCTTAGCTCTGTGATGCTCTGGTCCTCCCTAGAATCCCTCAAGCCCAGGACCTGATGTGTCTTACTGACAATGCAGCCAGCCCTGCCCCAGAGCAGCACTGACTCTCCTTGATGCCAGCATCCAGGCTCAGCATGTTTGCTCAGAACTGCTTTAACTTGGAGCTTGGGCTGTACTGAATGGATGATGTAAGTGAGAGAGAATGGAGAATTCAAGGCAGAAAATAGGCAGCATTATTTGGAGCCAAAGGGATCCACTCCCTGCATCCCTATGGCTGAGCAAGGGAAGGCAAGGATGCTCAGTGTGGGAGTGTGTTGTCTCTGATTGATTCAGCCTTCTGGGTGAGCCCTTTCCTGCCATTTTGGGGCTTGATGGGTGCCTTTGCAGCCAAAGCCACCAGCCCTTCAGAATATGTACCTGGATATTCACCTGCCATTATGCAAGACCATTGAGATCAGGATGAGGAATGACATCATGCAAATTAAAACCTTTATTTTGCCCTCAAAGAATTAAATCATTTGTGCCACTATTATTTCCATTAACCAGTACTTATTGACACGCTTGGCAAAAAGCCACTGGCTAGGCACTGGCTCATCCACTCTAATCCCTGCATACGAAGAAGCAGACAAGTGTGTGTGTGTGTATGTATGTGTTTGTGCATGCACACATGCATTCATGCACACATGCACAGATTGCAGCACATTTGGGGTTGGAAATAAAGGATCCTAGTATTCACTAAAGCAAACCTGGCTTTCCATTTGTTATTGATTAATTACATCCACTGTTTTGCTTACTACCTCTTCAGTGGACAAAAGGCTTCCACAGGCCAGAGATTCATCCTTTAAATTAAACCATAAGGCAAATAATCTTAAAAATACCTTAAGAGTTTCTCCAAAGACTATGAATATTGGGAGCCAAGGAGTTGGGAATTGCTCTTAGCCAAGTATTTCGCATTGTCTAAGTGATGACGCTATCTATCCTCTATGCTAAGTAGAGAAGGGATACAAGTGAGGAAAAAGAAAAGGAAAATTAACCTTTTAAGATTACTTTCCACCTTCCTGTGAGTCAGATTCACACAAATACTTTGGAATCGTGTAAATTTCTATCCTCAGCCATCTTCCGTCTAATAGAACTTTATAAATACATGCTGATAGCAAACAAAGATGAATTTTGGTTTCCCAGGTATTTGGGGCTGGACATAACCCTTATTTCTCTCTTGAGCTATGTGACAATAACCCTTGCCTTGGAGGATTGGTTGTTTGTCATACTGAACCACTGAACAAGATCATGTAGCGAGGCAAGTGACACCCTGACCAAATACAGGGAATACACTTCACATTGTGGTCATGCCTAGCCAGACATCTATCCTGACAGTTTCCCAACAGATGGCAGTGATGCATCTTGGAGAAGCAGATCTCGTTTCTAATTTGTACCTGGCACCATATGAGCAAGAAGCATTGTGGCACTATCCAGAGGGTTGGGTGCACCTGTGTGGCCTAGGGTTCTTTTCTTTAGAGAAAGGATGCTGAAAACACAAAAACAGTGAGAGACTATGTCCATGTGACCTGTCTATTGTGCTAGCTTTGGTTTGGGACAGACAAGCAACCTCCATCTGGAGCTCAGACCACATCATGGTATGGAGGAAAGAGTAGGGATTAAATGTCTTTCCATCTGGTATTTCTAGAACCAATTGCACTGCCCAGAACAGAAAGAGTGCACAGCACATGTTATTGAGGGGATAGACTATGGGGGCATAAATAAATGAATTTCTCATCAAGCTCCCATGAAGCACAGGAGTGAGTGTGTGCTCCCCTGTCATTGGGTACAGCCCTCACCTCTGGTTCTCAGAGAGAGAGATGGTAAAAGTGATGCCCAGAGACTTTTCTGAATAAGGGCAGCAGGAACTGCAAAACTAAATTCACTTAAGGATCTCTCACCAGGAAGCAGCCCCTAGGGAGCCCCTTTCTGGGGGAGCAAATTTCTCCCCTAACCGCCACATGCTGCTGCTCGCTGTTATCGCTAGCTCAGTCCAGCTGTCTGTCCCACCTCTCAGCAAAGCCTATTCCTAGGCCCATTTGCAAGTCTAAAACATAATCACTGGCTTCCTCCTTAGAATATTAATATATTCCAGTAGGACTTTCCAAAGCCAGGCTGGAGCCCCATGCTGGATTATCTGGGCACAGCCCTGCCTCTCTCCTACCACATTTATGCTGCTCAGCATGAGAAAGCCACAGATAAGGCAGAAATGGAAATCAAGCTAAGACATGGGCCAAGGCAGAGACACCTCTGCTGGAAAGAACCAAGGTCTGACTGGCTTTAGAGGAGTCTGAACTTAGACAGAAAGACTGAGGTCAGGTCTCAGGTGTAGGGGCCTTTGGAAGAGATGCCTTATCCCATCCCTATCTGTTCTGCTTGACACAATATCTGCTCACAATGTCCATGGCTTTACTGGCATGTCCAAAATCCAGGAGCTCCCTTGGCTTAATGGACAGTCTGGCTTACAGAGGGATTTAGCAAATGCTCAGTGAACAAAATAGCTCTTAGCAAATGACTAAGGCAGAACCCACTTCATAGTTTTGTCCTAGAGCAGCCTACTTTTCTCCTGCAGTAAGTGAGTAGCTGATATATGGCAGGTGCTATGCAGGATGCTGGGAATGCATGAAAGAAAAAAACAAACATGGCTCCTGAACTCTTGGAGTTCACAGTTAAGTGGAAAACATGTACAAGCAAGGAGTCAATTATAGTGGAGGGAAATAAGCGTTCTCCCAGGAGGTAGATCAGGGATGCCCAATCTAGTGGGAAAGGATTCCTGGAGGAAGTGACAAACTGATTTGAAGGAGGAGTAGGAGCTAGCAGGCAGAGGAAACAGTGTGTGCAAAGGCTGAAAGGCCAAAACAGGAGATTTTCCAACAAGTCAACATTCGGATTGGCGAATTCCAACTTATTGCCTCTCACCTACATGATAGACACACTTGAGTATAAAAGAAGGTAAGCCAACCATACCTGAATACTGCTTACTTCAAAAAGGACTTTCATACCCATCTCATCATGTGATTCTTATAAAAACTTGGAGGTCCACGGGAACTAGCACAAAGAATCAACAACTGGGATCTCATCTTATTAAAAAGCTTCTGCACTGCAAGAGAAACTGCCAACAGAGCTAAGAGACAACCTACAATGTGAGAAAAATTTTACCAGCTGTTCCTCAGACAAAGGACTATTTATTATCTAGAATATATAAAGAACTCAAAAAACTCAGGCCCCCCAAAATATAAAGACCTGATTCAAATCTGAAGTGAACAGACATTTCTCGGACAAAGAATTAAAATCAGCAAATAGATATATGAAAAAATGTTCAACATCACTGGTCATTTGAGAGATACAGATGAAAAAAATGCTGAGATTCCACCTCACCCCAGAAAGAATGGCTGCTATCAAGAAATCAACCAATAACAAATGTTGGCAGGGTTGTGGGAAGAAAGGAACCCTTCTCCATTGTTGGTGGGAGTACAGACTGGTGCAACCACTGTGGAAATCAATATGGAGATACCTATAATAACTAGGATTAGAGGTTTCATTTGACCCAGCTAGCCATCTGCTGGGTATCTTTCCAAAAGAATTAAAAGAATCATACCACAGTGACATATGCTACCCATGTTTATAGTGGCACAATTTGTAATAGCTAAAATTAGAAACAGCCCAATTGCCCATCAATTGCAGAATGGATAAAGAAGATGTGTTTTTTCTATAAAATGGAGTACTACTCAGCCATAAAGAATAAGAAACTAGTAGGGTGTGGTGGCACATGCCTATAATCCCAGTACTTGGGAGGCTGATGCAGAAGGATCACTACAAGAGTTTTAGATCAGCCTGGGCTACATAGTGAGTTCCAGGTCAGTCTCAACTACACAGTGAGACCTTGTCTCAAAAAACAAAACACAAAACAAACAAATTAAAAAAAAGAGAATGAGAAACTAGAGTTATTCATAGGAAAATGGATGCATACTGAGGGCATACTCTTAAGTGAAATTAATAAGACACACATGTAAATACTGAATAGTTTCTCTGGTGTGAAAAATTTAAAGTGTAAATAAGATCCAAATTGTTTAACTGATAATGTGAAATAGGAAGAAAAGGGCTAAAAGGTGTAGGGGTAGCAGGAAAGGTAGGGGAAAGGAAATAAGGGAAAAGAAAAAAATGAAAAAATGGAAATAAAGTCTTTGAAATGGGGGTGGTGAAGGGAGAGTAGTGGTATGGAGAAAAAATGAGAACCAAGATCTGTCATGTAAAGGTACAAGATCCCAATACTGTATACCTAAAAGGTACTAATAAACTCAATGAAAAAAAATAAAAACTTGGAGGTCAGCAGAACAAGTAAGATCACCCTCTACTTCACAGATGAGGAAACTTCACAGAGAGGTTAGGTGACTCATCAATAACAGCCTGAATGGTGAAGGGACACCTAGAACCTTCATTTCTCCCAATACTAAAGCTTCTTCGTAGGTTAAGTAATAATCCGCAGAAGTAAGGCTACTGGAGCATTTCACAGGTGAGGACACCTGTGGGTCAGGAACTTGCTGAGTGCTCATTCTCACCCACCCACCAGCACACAATGAATGACAGCACAGATCTGCACATCCTTTAACCAGATTCCCCACTCTGGACAGGAGGAGCACACCAAGGGCTACCCCATCAGGCCACACAGTCAGAGAGAGAGAGAGAGAGAGAGAGAGAGAGAGAGAGAGAGAGAAATGGATTCCCAAGAGCAGTCCCACTTGGATGCTGAGGTGATCATGCAAACCCCTCAAATCATAGAACACCAGGGCTAACTTGAGTGGGATGTAGACATACTCCACGCTAAGCCATTAGCACCACAGTCAGATGACTGACAATTCCTCAGTCTACATTGTTTTCTCATCTCTGCTGCCCCCACCTATTAGACCGAGTCCTGTGTCATCCTGGGGAGGAGCAGTTATGGGACCACTCTTGTCTCGGCAGCTGCTTCTAGAAGCTGGGCCTGCCCTGCTGTGCGATACCATGCTCTCCTGTTGCACCAGGGCAGGAGCCAGCTCTCTCCAGTGTGCTGCTCAAGTGGAAAAATAAATAATCCCACTCCAAGCAGCAGTGGCTAGCAGGGCCTTCCATCTGAGGACCATTCTGCCCTTTGCTCTGTCCTTGCATCTCTTCTCTACTTGCATGTTTCTCTTCTGGGGAAGGAGAAGAGGCAGAGGGGAGCAGCCATGGAGATGGACATTATTCTTTCTTAAGAGGGTCTTTGTTGCTGTTATTTCCATCTTCTTCTGCGCGTTGAGAGCCCCTGCGGAGTGGTTCAGGCTGCTCAGTGCCATGGAGACAATTGTGCTATCAAAGGGAGAGGATTATGGCTCCAGTGGGGAGGGAGGAGCAGGAGCACCCGCTGAGCAAGCTGGCAACTGACAGAAGATGACAAGTCACTTAGGCCCTGGGTTGAGAGCCCGGTGGCAGGCTGTGAGATGCAGAGACAGGCCTTGTCACTTCTGAAGGACTGTTGGTGTCATCAGAAACACACTGTCTTTAACAAGGAGTCACCTCCCTGAAGTGGGGGACACTGCTGGAGGGGCAGTGGAGGACCAAGCAGATGACAGATGGCTGTCCCCAGCAACACAGCACTGGCAAAGGTGGGACAAGAAAAGGGCACTCAGGGAAGAAGAGGAAAGGCAGATCTGCAGCCAGCACAGGAGGGATGGACCCTGCAGGAGGACAGGAAGGAACCCAGGAGACCCAGGCAGCTCTGGCAGTGAGAAGGTTTGGGTACACACACCCACACATAGAAGGACTCAATAAACAAAGGCTTTAGGGCCAAGGATTTAGCTCAATGGTTCCTCCACCTGCCTTGCAAATGCAATGTCCCGAGTTCGATCCCCAGCACACACACACACACACACACACACACACACACACAATAAATGCAATGTCCCGAGTTCGATCCCCAGCACACACACACACACACACACACACACACACAAAGATTTTAAATGGCTGTGATCTCCAGGGTGTTTTCAAGGGCTCAGTCCCCTAAGATATATCATGAGCTCACTGTGTGTCCAACACCTTGCCAAGCGGCTTGTAGGACACAGAAAAACAGTAGACATAGCCCCTGCCTTTCTGATTATCTGCAAACTCACATATAAACCATGCACGAGCAACTGGCTTTTTGAGGACCATGGGGAATGGGCAGCAAGGAATGACCAGGCTAAAAGGTACCCTTCAACGAAATTGGCAGCAGGAAAGACATCAGTGGAAAGAATGGAAGCAATCTATTTAATTTCTCTGGAGCTCAGTTTCCCCTTCTGTACAATGGAGCACTTTGCGCTCTAGGATTTCTCAGGGGCTGCCTCAAAGGCTCTCTGCCCACCTTCCCACCATGGTCTCACTCCTTCTCCTGTGGCAGCAGGGAATGGTCTCTGATATCCATACCTCTCAGGCTAGAAGTAACTTGGGACATGACGTGTTGCCAAACAGCAAAAGAAAGGAAGCCAAAGTGGTAACTGCAAGGCTGCTGGTGATAGCTCCAAAAAGAAAAGAAAACAAAAAAACCATCTTTATCCCATCCTACCACACCCAGAACAAGTAGGGGAGACACATTTTCCGGGCTCGCCTGACACAGCTAATGGATATCAGATGGGAGCGTCCGCATAGCAAATAGGAACCTAATCTATCCCCTCGTTCAGCCAAATGGAAACAGCAGGATATCCGTGGCTGAGCCTCTAGCTTCTGGCGGGGGATGCATAGAAGGAAAATGGAAACAGATTACAGTCAGTCTGATATCCAAATAACAAATAGGTATCCCGGAGAGAAATTTGTTTTATTGATGTTCGGGAAGAGATCCACTGATTTCCTTGTCTGTTCTGGCTTGCCACTTTAATTGAGGAAGGTGCTAGTTAAAAGCTAAAAGAAAAATAAAACGGAAGAGGGGCCCCGTGGCTGGCAGCTGGCACGTGCACCCGCACATGCTCTGCAGAGACCTCCCTGCCTGACAGCCTGGTGTCAGTTGGCACTGGCCACTGATTGGGCACAGCTCATTTTCCCAAGGGTTGACAGATGTTCTAGGCCTTCTAGGCAGATAGATTCCAGGGGAATGGATCAGGTAGAGCTGGAGCCTGGGGTCTGGGGACGTCAAGTTTCTGCAGGAAGAGCTGAAATCAGCCTGGGATTAGGGTAGAGAAAAGACATGACTACCAAGGGGCCAGGGGGGTGCCACTGGGCCTTAACAGCAGTCCTCAGAGATATCCTACCCTGGACTCCAAAAAACAGAGGGAAGAGGGAATGAATCAAATTTATGGAATGAAGGCAAATTGTCCCCTCTCATCCCCACCCAAAGAAGATGTGTAAAAGGGCTGGAGAGCAGATATGGCAATGATATCATACTGGGCTCAGCTGCTGCCTTATCATGAGGACCATGGTACACCTCAGAAGATGCCAGGTAGGAAGAGAGATTTTTTTTTTGGTACTATAAATATAGTTTATAGGCTTTGTTTTATCTTTATGGCAGGCCTTATAAATAATTTACTGGTCAGTAAAAGATCAAAGAAACTGCTAGAACTGCAGCCTGAAACATCAAAACCTCTGATGTTTATATGGGAACTATACCGACCCTGCAAATTTACAGTTTGATGGGATACATTTATGGTTGTACACCCTGGTCCCCAAGAGGCAGGAATTTTAGACAACAAAATAAACAAAACACTGAGGCAAACAGACGTAGGAACAAACATAATAAGGACAGAGCTGGGGCAGGAGGTGACATCATAGGAGCTGGCACTGTAGATATGGAAGTTGCTATTCATGCAGGCCCGCCTACTCATGTCATCTGCCACAGAGAACCCTCAGAAGGGATGTGGACATTTATAAAACCAACAACGTGCATGCAGTTAACCTTCTGAGAAGTCACTGGAGAGAAACCCAAGCTCTGTTGTGTGAGCAGAGAATGGCCTCAAATCCAATCAAGGGAACATAAGCATTTTCCCAAGGAAGGCTGAACGTGATCACAGTTAAGGTACTGGGAATCCCTGAAAAAAAAGACTGTAATATTTAAGCTTTACCCCAGAGCTCGGATCACATGTTCAGGCTCTGTCTCCCCCACCCTGCAGAACAGCTGTTCCTTGGCTACCCTTGGGCCTCAGCACATGCACAGAGCTACAGATCTAGGAAGGAGGCCTTAGCAGCAAGCTGGGTTATTGCCAAGATCCCAGTAGGAGGAAGGCCAGAGTGGGGCTCCCTGAAGCATGAGCCCCAGCCAAGATGTCATCTACTGCCCCAGCTCTGTTATTATTTCCTAGGTCTTTGAGTGGTAGTCGCTCAAAGAACAGGTGTTCACCGGGTTTCATTCAGTCTTTGCTGTGGTTCACCAAGCACTGGTTAACAGGGAGACACATGGCCTAGCATGAGGATTCTAGGTTCTAGAAAAGCAAATTGCAGCAGTGATAAGGAAGCTAATTCATTCATGGGGCCTCACCATGCCCCCTCCCAGACCCTGGTCCATGTTTACCTTTGGACTGTTTATTCACTCTTCCCATGGTCCTGTGATAAAGGAGTACTCCAAACAGCAGATAGAGGTCATCTGTCCACTGAAAAGGAATACCCTCTTTGTAAACTATTTCTTTGGCATTCTTCATCAATCTCTTATAAGTCTTGTTAGCGTGAGTCATTCCTCATCAAGTCAACTGTGAACACCCTCATCTTTCCCTATACTTTTGACAGGGCTACATCTGGCATGTGGGATGGGATGGACCTTCACTGTGTGGGGTTAGCCTGCTCATTGTAAGAAGTGTAGCATCCCTGGCTCCTACCCATTGATCTATTGATTACTGATAGTCATTAGTGGCCCTCAGTCATTAAGACAACAAGAATCCCACACATTTCCAAGGACCACCTCTCCAGTGCACGTCGCACTTCCCAGCTACAACTAAGGAAGAAACATATGGGGATCAACATGAAAGATGAGGGATGTATCAGTCAGTAGTTATTAGAGAAAGAGATATAACACAAGACATACAAATATGGATGAATTTATGGGATCAGCTCACAATGGCCACCCACAGGGTCAGATGAGGAAGAGTGCAGAGGGTCTGTCTGCATACTGGAGTCCGAAGGATTCAGTGGAAGGCCTGGAGCTCAGTGCAGTGTCCTGTGTGAGTCTGTATCAGGAGGCCGATGGGTCTGCACTGGAAGGCTGAAGAGCCTACGCCAGAAGGCTAAAGGATCTGCACCAGATGCCAAAGAATCTGCACTGGAAGGCAGGGAATGGCATCCAAGGCGAACTGGAGCTCTTCCGAAGCAGATCCATCCATCTTTCCTCATTTCCCCTCTATACCATCTAGGTGACCAGCCACCCTAGGGTGGGTCCTTCACACCCTAGGGTGTGGAATTGCTGAGCAGGTTTAGTCAAGCTTCTCTTAACCAACCTCTCAAATTGACACAAGCCATCAACCATCACAAGGAGATAGGTGGATACATAAAGGACATAAAGGACAGACAGAAATGAAGAAAGGAAAGGAAACATGAGGTACACTTGGAACAATGTAGGACAAGCCAATGTAGGACAATCCTGTAAAACTGGCATTTCACTCTTTTCTTTTCGTGGTAGAGAGGGATAAGGACTGCTGCCACTGTGATGGGGACAATCGGTCATCTGCCCAACCCACCCAGGCTCCCCCAGAATCCTCCTGGGATTTGGAAATCTGAAAAGATAAAGAGATTGGCAGAGCTGTGTTCCTTGGCCCACCCTGTCCCTCTCTTGCCTCCAGAGCCATCCTATCCCTAATGGAAGCCACTTGCTGGTATACTGGGATAGGTTGATTTGCTGTCTTCCCAAATGGCATCCTCCAGCAGGGGTAAAAGGTGGCCGCTGCTGGGCCCCTCCAAAGTCAGACTGTATATGAGCTCACCAGCAGCTTCATTCCTTACAGCAGCAGTGCTGCCTACCCAGACTGCAGCCCAGTCTGGGCTGGGTGATTCCAGGGGTCTCCTGTGCCCACACTCCCTCCTTCCCTGTCTGGCAGGAAAGAAGGGATGGGCTCTGAGCCCTTCCTCTTCCTTCTTAGTGCTCAGCTTCAGGAGCCACCTGATCAAAGGCAGGGCAGAGGTAGAAGCCCTCCACTGTCTCAGACAGATTACTTTTCTTCTGCTGTAGAAGGGGACAGAGGACCACCAGATAAAGGCCCCTTACTCTGCACCTTGACTTACCCACTTTTGTCAGTATGTAGCACAAACCCGAGATAGCCTCTGTGTTGTAGACCTATCTCTGCTTCTCTGCACATACTGTTGTTCTAGGCAGTTGGCTAAAGAGCCCAAGGACCCAGAGCTCTCCAAGGAGGCTACATAGAGGCCCCACTTCAGCCTTTGAAGAGGCCTTTTGAATATGGCCACAAGGATGGCCCCATATGGAATACAGCATATGACCAACTCCCAGGGTACCTTAATTCTATTTCCCCACTCACCTAAAATTAAGGGGGTGGCCTTTCTTTTGCCGAGGCATCAAGAATCCAGCTTGACTCTGTTCCCCTCCTCTGCTCTGAAACAATCCAGCTGAGGCTTTCTCTGCCTGCTATTCAGAGTGCAAGAAATGACTTCACTGTAGGCTGCAGATCCTTGAGGTAGGAACCACAGATAAATATATAGCATGGAGATTGAGAATTATTATCTTTACAATTGACTGAGCACCCAGCACCATGAGCTAGCCTCTGTACTGAGCTCTTTAACTATATTGTCTTACTTGGTCCTAATAACAATCCCATGGGTTAGATACTATCATTATTCCTATTTTAAAAGCCAAGGCAACTGAGGCTCAGAGAAGTTAAATAACTTGCCAAGGGCCACTTGTGTACTATATTCTACTCCGTGAAGCGCCTTACACGGAGACTTAATAAATACTTGACAAATGGAAGAGTGAATTAAATACTCAACTTTGTCTTCAGTGACTCAACCGCCTAACCCCACCCTGCAGCGAAACTCGACCAGCTAAGCTATTTGTTTATTCGATAAATACTTATTGAACACTTGCTCAATTTTGTTCACTGCTGTGAGGGGGCACAAAAAAGCAGCCATTGGAAAAGTTAATGGAAACATTCAACTAATAAAAAGTTAACAACATTTAACATTAACTTGAATTAATTTCAAGGTTATCTGTTTCCACTTTCAGCTAATTAAATGTTAGTTAAATGGTGCATAACTACTTGACGACAGAGTAATGTAGCAAAAAGAACACTGGATTTGAAGCCAAGGGTCCTGGGTTCCAAACCTGACCACCCCCCTTGGCACATCAACATGGACAAGAACCTTGACCTTTGCAAGCATCTGTCTGCATTCCCTACCCTAGGCTAAGCAGAATCCTATCTTTGCAGTCCTGGTTGTAAGCATTCCAAAGAAAAATGCTTGACAGCAAAATTTATGAACCTTAAAGCTTCAGAAACACATGAGATGCTATTCTGTTTTGAAGGTTGAAAATTAGTCAGTCGACTTAGTATTTAAATTTTTTTGAAAGCAATAATGGGCAATTTGTCCATAAGCTCATAAATTTACTTGAAACTTACCCTGAAAACAATTTGTTCTTTCCACATAATTTGCAGAATGACAATATAACAGTGTTGCTAGACTACCATGGCAAGGATTTTTTAATTTGATGATAGCAGGGAAGGAAAACCATAATTAAAATAAGGCAGGACACTGACATAGCTTAGTGCCACTAACCTAATCATTGTGTTTGAATTTCATTTTCAAGCTTTCATACTCAGTAGTGCTTTCCAGAAGTTAGGCACCTTTCTTTTTGTCCAATCATATTACAAGCTCCCTGAAGACAAAGATGTCTGTACTATCATTTCACCCCTGAAATCTCCCACAGCTCAGCACAACACCTCTCTGAAAGGAAACAGTAAGTGGATTTTTATTGTATACACCTCAGTAACAGAAGGAACTTGAACTTCAATTACATTTAACCAAAAAATGCCACAAACCTTATGTTCAGATTTGAGTTTCATTGAGCAATCACTCAGGGAAAAGAAACAAAGAAATGAGGCTTACAACTTTGGGAGTGAGATGGTTGACTTTATGTGTCTACTTGGCTAGGATAAGTGATACACAGATAGGTGGTAAAACATCATTTCTGGGTGTGTCTAGAAGGGTGTTTCCAGGAGAAATTGGTTTTTGAATCAGCAGATCAAATACAGAAGGTCAAGAATACCCTCACCGACCTGGGTGGACACCATCAACTATATTGAGAACCCCAATGGAACATCATCAGTTGCTTCTACATCTGACACTATAATTAGCTCATTGCATTCTTATAGATGAGGAAACAAAGGCACAGCAAGATCAAGAAACAACCCTCTACCACAAAAAACACCCACAAAACTCATAACCAATAAACAGTGGGCTGAGATTTACACCACTCCCCAAATGCTATCTTCTTTACTAATCAAAGTGAGACTGTTCTCCAACTTTTGAAGACAGGAAACAATTTTCTTTATTTATTTTTATAGACATAAATCTAGATTTGGGCAAGAAATGAGGAAACTGAGAAGCACTTGGCATGGAACCATGATTGTCTTCTAGCCATCCATGACTGATCTAAGCTGGGACAATGCTAACTTAACTTTGTAAACTTGCAAGGGGCTTTGCATGTTTGGGAATTTTGCTCCCTCTGGTCACGAACAAGTGTGATGTAGGAGTTGAGAACAGGAGAAATTACTTGGCTTTCTACCAAGTATTTTAATAGCAGCATCCTTCAATTTCTCTTCCTTGGCCTGAGTGAACCACAGGAGGAGATGCATGACTGACAAGTCAGGAATCTTGCTCAGGCCATTCTGCCACCGTGCATGTGCATGCACATATCCCAGTAGCCTTAATGGCACTTAGAATCTGTGGCATTCACAGTTCCTAGCAGATCCAGTCTCCATGGGTGATGCGTACCTGTGAACTCTCAAATAAGGTTTTCAGCGAGGGAAAGTTCTACATTTGGAAACTCTTTTATTCCCCAGTGTTGAGAATTGAACTCACAGCCTCTGTACATACTAGAAAAGCACTGAACTACATCTTAATCCCTAGGCTGAGGCTCACGAATGAATGAATGAAGAAATGGGTACATATCTATCATTTATAAATCCTAGTTCTCAAAATGTTTTAAGTCTCTAGCTTTCAAGCAATGTCAAGTTACTTTTACATTAATGAATTTAAACTTGACTACTAACTAGTTAAGAACAATGGCATCATAGATGAGACCATAACCTTTTAGTTCCTTAGTTACTGGTTAATTCACACATCTTCATGCTAGTGTCTCTGACCACACGGAGGGTGAATCTTGTAGAAATATGATACACACATAGGAGTAACTTCAATCCAAGGCACAATGCGACCAGTGTGAATAAAAAGAGAGGACGTTTGCTCCTACATAGGCAACCAGAGATTCATGAAGGAGAGTACCAGGGAAAGGTACCTGAAGGATGAGCAGGGTTTTACTAAGTAGACTTGGGAAGAAAATGGAAGAAAGAGGATAAATAGAGTACAAGACCCAGGACTGGGTTGATAGAAAGTGAACCTGTTTGAGTATGAACTTTATGCTGGGATGGGTAGGGAATGGGTGAAAGACTGGGTCCGGAAAATCTACCCAACTGTCCTGAGGCTTGAGGGTCCAAATAAAGTTTGTGAAGCTTATTCAAGACACAGGGGGGAGTCATAGAAAGTTAGTGAGCAAGGAAGAGAAATGAGCACATTAATTTACTCCCTGTCCTTGATTTTGAAACAAGTAGAGCCCAGACTGAAGCCAAAACTACTTTCCTTAAGTTAGTGAGCAAGGAAGAGAAATGAGCACATTAATTTACTCCCTGTCCTTGATTTTGAAACATATAATCTTTTCTGGCAGATACCAAGTAGAGCCCAGACTGAAGCCAAAACTACTTTCCCAGGCAGCGTCTAACCTGGCTGTGCCTCCTGCTTGCTCTTCATGCCCAGAAAACTCTTGAACAAGTCCCTTTTCTGGGCATGTGGCCTGGGTCAGCTTCTCTAAGTTGCTGTCTAACTCCTGCTTTATTGAATGTTCTCCATGATTCTTAAACAAGACTCCCGATTCTGCTTCAACTAAAATGCAATAATACCAAACCTTTCTCTAGTCCCAGAAAAATAAGTTAATTGATATTGTCTTAATTGTAAATTTTTTCAACTATAAATTTCTTTTTAAACATTGGCCTCAGCTACAGTTGCCTTTAATAGAATCTAGTATGAGCTGCTATTTGATTTAGCACAAAATTATATTTTTAATTAGCCTGGGCTTTGAAGTTAGGTCCATCTGGATAGAAATCCTTGGTACTCCAGTTACTAGCTCCATGACCTTAAGCAGATCGATTGCCATTTCTGAGCCTCAATACACTAACCTGCAAAATGTGGGCAATTATGCCTTTCCACTTGGGTGTTGTGAGAATTAAGTGAGATTAAATCATAGAGTGCCTAGCCAAGTGGCAGGTGTTTTGAAGCACTCAACAAGAATTTTATCCCATCGCTCCCTCTCCTACTCATTCCCTTCTTTCGTGGACTACATTTCAGGCCAAACCTTGATTTAATCTGTATGTTGTGTGGTTCGGCAATGAAGGAGGCAATTCTAGAGGGCAGAGCCAGCTGCCCTTCAGTACAAAAAACCAGGGTTCAAGTCTAACAATCTCACTGGCGGCATGACCTTGGGCAAAGCATTTCTTTTTCAAGCTTTCATATTCTGTGTATTAGTCAGTGTCTTCCAAAGAGATAGAACCAATAGAATATATAGATATAGATATGTAAGACAAGATTAATTACGGGAATTGACCCATGTAACTATGGCGGCTGAGAAGTACCACCATCAGCCACCTGCAAACTGGGGATTCAGGAAAACTGATGGTGTAACGCCAGAGTCTAACAGCCTGGGAACTGGCCAGCGATTGAGCTAAAGGAGTAGGGCAGGGCTGATGTAATTCCAGAGTCTGAAGGCTCCAAACCAGGAGCTCCAGTGTCCAAGGGCAGGAAAAGAAGGATGTCCCAGCTCAAGCAGTGTCCAGGGGCAGGCAAAGAAGGATGTCCCAGCTCAAGAAGGAGGATTCTTCCTTTCTTCCAATTCTCCCCAGTTTTGCTCTATCTGCTCCCTCAATGCACTAGATGATGCCTATCCACATTGGGCAAGGCAATCTTCTTTACTTAGCCTACTGACTCAGATACTAATGTTTTCAAAAACACCCTCACAGGGCCAGGGATTTAGCTCAGTGGTCCTGAGCCTGCCTTGTAAGCTCAAGGTCCTGAGTTCGATCCCTGGTACCAAAAAAAGAAAAAAACCCTCACAGACACTTTCAGAAATAGTGTCTTACCAGTGATCTGGGGGCCTAGCTAGGTTGACACATAAAATTAACCACCACAAACAATGCAGTTATTGTAAGAATGAAATTAGTTAGTATGAGTAATATTCCTTAGCACCACACCTCATACAGTAGAGGCTCAGCACATGTTAGCATTAAAAGCTTCCATCAGCCAACCTGGCTAGTTTGAGGACTACTGGGGTGCAACTCTTTCCCCTTTTAAACTCAATGTTCTCTATTCCTTGCTGTTCTTTTGTTTTCAACATTTTCCACCCTCCTTGCATTCTATTTGTTCGGTAGGTGGTATATTATAATGGATAATCATTTTGTCACCCAAGACAGACAGACCTGGCAGGATCCTAGGCAGTGTGATTGTGCGGATTGAATGTAAGCAGAGAAAAGGCTTACAACAGCACCTGCATGTGGCAGCCCTGGAGAGGGTAATCTGTGTTCACATTCCATGGTGTGCTGGGGGTCTTTCCCCAATCTCTGTGCCATTGCCTCTTCCCAGTCACCTTGGGCCCTTCCCCAAACACATATTCACAAAGTTCACAGTAATACGGATCCTCCCATCTACAACAACAATGACAAAAACAAGGGTCTTTGAAAGGCACACCTGGAAGGGGTCCTCTTTTCCTGGTGGTCATTTGCTTGGGGTGGGGATCAGCAACTAGGACAAGGAGAAGGCAAGGCCAAGCCAATGGGCCTGGGCCCTGGAGGCAAAGTGGATGTCTCCCCATCTCATCTCTGTCCATTTTACTTAAAGTAAAGCTCACAATCATCCCTTTCCCTTAATCAAAGCAATTCTTATTTCTGCTAAGTCACCCTGCAGACATTAATTAGCTCCCTGCCAAACGTGGCCAGATCCCACAGAAGTCAGTGCCCCATGAGACAGGAGGGTTCACCAAGCAGTGCCCCCCCCAACTTATCAATGGGGAGTGGTGGCCATTTGTCCTCTGTCCATGTGTTGGACAGTTCAGGAGAGCCGGGGACTTTAACCCCTGAAACTTGTCCTCCAAAAGGAAATTATCCTCTCTTCCTAAACCCCAGAGGAATGCCTTTGCTGTATTAAAATAATCTCTTCTGTTTCTCTTTGCTTTGCCTGTTTACAACTCATTGAGCCTTACATCATCCCCACCTATTAGAGTTGAAAGGACCTTAGGAAAAAAACAATATGGCTTCTCATTTCATTGTGAGGAATGAGGTTTGGAGAGACTATAGACCTGCTCAAGGCTAAACCAGAAAGAGATCTCAGGCCCCAGGGTTCTTCCCACAGCTCTCTATGGGAAGACAGCCTCTACTCTGGCAGCAAATACTGGGCTGGGGATTTAGCTCAATGATGCTGCTGCTTGACTCACAAGCGCAACGTCCTAAGTTGGATCCCCTATATCAAAAAAACTAAAATGTCCTTGGAAGCAAATATAGGTACTGAGGAGACCTCAAACCATCCATTTTTCATTGTGTATTTATTGAAGATCTATTGTGTACCAGATGTGGCACTAGTCACTTTCATGATTTTGTCTTGCCTCATTTTGGATCCCTGATAGTACTGGCTTTTAGTAGCTACTCTATAAATGTGGGTTTTCCTTTTTGCCTTTGGAGACGTTGTAGAATAGAATGAGAGTGAGTTTTAGAGTCTGGGTTGGAATCTCATCCCTACCACTTCTCAGTTTTTTGTTCTTTGCCTGGCTAAGCCTCAGTTTCCAAGTCTCTAAAATAAAGATAAGAAAACTGCGAAGTGTTTATAATTTTTAAAGTTATTGTATGTAAAGAACTGGTATATTAGAAGGCACTCAATCAGAGTAGTTCTTGCAACTGGACTCTGTGTTACTGATATTGTTAACTGCCTTCAGGTAGCTGAAAATCTCAGAAGTAAAGACACATGTACAAATAACCACAAAGCAAGGCAGAATGTGGTAAATATCACAGAAGGGACATGCACTGAGCTTTGGAGGCTCCAGAGACAGCCTTTGAGAGTGGAAATGAAGGTGCCCTTGTGGGTGAAAGGAGTTGAACAGATAGATGAATAGAGTAATGACTCTGGGAAAAGAGTAAAGACACAGGTGGAAAGGTGAGAGCATACAGCAAATGGACTAAAGTCCAAGAGGGCCAGAACCTAGGGCTTTTAGAAATCTGGTAGTTTAGGGGAATAGCAGAAGACAAGAAGGAAAAATAGGCAGGATTCAAGTTACAAAGGCTACACTTTGGGAACCTTCCTCTGCTGGCAATAGGAGTCAAAGAAGCATACTGTACCAGGAAATAGTAGCAAAGAGCTAAGGCCGAAAGTGACTAGTTGGATCACGTTTTCAGTGTGGTTTGGAGGGCAAATCGGACATTGGAGTGCAACAGATTTGAATGAATAAAAGTCCTGCACAGGGACCTGGTAGGAGAAAAAGAAGAGCATGGATACAAGACAAAAGTTAGAGGTAAAACAAGAAGACTTAGCCTCAGATTGGATGTGATAATAGAGAAGAAGATGACTGGAGGACGAGGAGGAAGTTGAGGGTGTGGCAATGTCATGAATACAAGTGAGAAAGTAGCAAATGTTGATCAGAGATAAAAGAAAGTGGGAATAGGAGGGTATCTTGAAAAAATAACTGTCCATCTTGCCATGGAGAGGAACCTAGTGGAAAAAAAGAGGCTAAAAATAGAGGACAGAGAGTGGCCAAGAGAGTAAGCCACTGGAAGTACCACTGGGAACTTGGCCAGGATAGGAACTTGTGCTGGAAAGACACATGAAAACACAACAGAAATTTAAGTTGGGGAGGAGGAAAATTTATTTGATATTCTCATTTGTTCCACAGATTTCCACTGAGCATCTGTTGGCTTCTAAACAGCAAGTAATCCTTGTTAAATTGCATTGTACCTCCCATAGTTCAGGGACAACCCCATCTACTAAGAGAAAGGGCCTTAGGCAGTCCTTCAGAACTTATTTAAAATGCCACTTTCTTGGCATTCCC
The DNA here is from genome assembly GCF_012274545.1 of Fukomys damarensis. Taxonomy (NCBI): domain Eukaryota; kingdom Metazoa; phylum Chordata; class Mammalia; order Rodentia; family Bathyergidae; genus Fukomys; species Fukomys damarensis. The sequence goes on from NW_022900928.1 coordinate 64,486,197, forward strand.
TAATGATATCAACTTGGTATCACTCTTCAGGTGGTTCTATGGCCACACTATAGTTTGTTTATTGCTTTTTGGCCTTTGGCACAGAGTACATCATGGTGAGGACATTGTTCACCTCATGGCAGCCAGGAAGCAAAGAAAAGGAAGGGGCCAGGGCTCCAATATCCCCTTCAAGTTCACCTCCTCAATGACTTAACTTCCTCTAACCAGGTGTTGCCTCATAAAGGTTCCACCACTCTCCCAACAACTCTACAGACTGTGACTAATCCTTCAACACATGGGCCTTTGGGAGACATTCAAAATCCAAACCATAGCCATTTATATCTGATATCTGCAGCAAGTGTGGTCTTGTTGGTGACCTTGCTTGGGAATTTGTGGGTCTGATGTTAACACCCATTAGTTAAGGTCAGAGTGGAAGGGAACGATAAGACATGCAGATAGTGTCAGAATGCTTGACAGCACATAGGCATGGTAGTCTTACGTATGCCAGAGTACAGTCCTGTGCATTATGGGTCAATGTTACAGATGGGTAGCCTGACACACAGGCAGGGAAATGACTCACCATGGCAGAGAGGCATTGTGGGGAAATGCAGGAATATGAGGTTAGGCATTGGCCCCAGCTCAAATTTCCTCCCTCCAGTGTATAGCTGTGTAGTAGTCCACTATGATCCGAGTTAGTGACAAAACTATAAGACCAGAGGGCTGGAGCCTGCCTTGGGGGGTCACCTCACTCAACCCATCAGCACCAACTGCCAAGGTGGTAATGAAAAAGAGCTGAGGCCCTCAGGCCTTTGAAAGTTTAAATTATACTTACTGACTGTGTGTGTCTGTGCAATCCTCAAAGATTTGTAATTGTGACAGCTTAGGAAAATTACAGGTGACTTGAAGCAATTTAATGATAATAAAAATAAAATAAAAACAGTAAACAGCACTACTGCTGCCTCTAATTTCCCAGCATCTTTATCATATAAATGCCTCCCATTCTTTTCGCCACAGACTATTAATGAATCTGCAATTGCCCCTGGATGCTGTGCTCACTTCTTAATTCTCTCTCTGCTGCTATACCAGCCCAGGGGAGCCCTGCCCAGCTGCAGTGCCAGGGCTCTCACAGGGTCAGGCCAGACGTCAGAAGTACCCCAGGGACCTTCCTGGGCCTCCCTCCATAGAGCACTTTCTTCTCTGGCTTCTCACCCCAGCAGACCAGAGCTGGCTTCTCCGGCCAAATTTCTCCAGGAGCCCTGCTGGTTTGAGCAGCCACAAATTGACCTTCTCTCCGGGTGTCTCCTTGCCTCCCTCCCAGTGTTAATATGTGCCTTAAAGAGCTGCAAACTCAACAAGTCTCTGTTATATAGGTTAATTCAGAGCGCAGCCAAGCTGTGATCAAATGACCTTTACCCACTTCCCTGCTAATTTTGATGGGCAGCTCCATTTTCCTTCTCCCTCCTGATCCCCCCTTGCTCTAAATTGGAAATCTATCAATTTTCAAGGTAAATGGAAAATAAAGGTGCACAGACACATGCAACCCACACTCACATGCATACACACAAACACAAACATACAGTTATTGAGACAGTGGCTAAACTGAGCCTGTTTGTTTGTTTGTTTGTTTTACATCCTAAACTCTTGGATATAAGAAGATGCTATAGCTGGATCCCCAGTAGATACAGAAAGAAATTAAAGGTTTCAAAGCAGAATCCTTTTGCCACAATTTTTATTTCTTGCTTTATCAGTGGGGTACAATAACAATAGCAAATAGGGAAAATGAGAACAATAAAAACAATAAAACCCCACATTTATCAAGTGCTTACTACTCACCAGTCTCTTCTTAAAGAATATCTCATTTAATTTTCTTGTCATCTCTAGGAAAAGAAAACTATTAATGTCCTCATTTTATACAAAAATAAATGGAGGCTTCAAGAGAATATAGAAAATGCTGCAGGGCACACACATAGAGAGAGGCAGGGTAGACATTTGAACCCAGAGGGTCTGATTCCAAAGTCAAGCCTTGCTTACTAGCAGTGAGACCTAAGACCTATCGCATAATCACAGTAAGCCTTAGTTCCCTCACCTGCAAAATGAGGATAATAAGATCTACCTTACTGGGCTCCTGGTAGGATAAGTTAAGTCACAACCATGTTTTGAATGTTCCAAATTGCTATCAGAACCATTATTATAATTATTGTTATTAATTTGATAAATAGATTTCTTATGTGGATATTTCCTTATCACCTACTATGCGTCAGCCCTGCTCTACATTTAGGGATACAGATCCAGGGGAGCAGCTGTGTGAACAGAGTGGCACTGCTGCAGGTGGGTCACAGCCAGGGCTCTGCCCTGACCTCAGAGATATGAGCACATGTGCCCAAGTCATGGCTCACCTAGTAAAGAGCTGCACAGGTATGCAACATTCACCAGATGTCCACCGTATCATTGGTAAGTGTGCATACATCCCAGGGAAGAGCTGTGTGGATCAGAGTGGCACTGTTGCAGGTGAGTCCCAGCCCGAGCCCTGCCCCAACCCCAGAGGAGGGAGTACACATGCCCAAGCCACTGCCCACCTAGAAAAGAACTGCACAGGTATGCAAGTTTCATCCAGAGTCCTATCATACCAATGGCCACAGTCAAGGACCCACCTGCAAAAGAATTACACAGATACACAAGCAACAGCCAGAGGCTCACCCTGATACCATTGATAAGTGCCTAGGGACCCTAGCCAGAAGCCTATGCAAAAAACAGGAACTGGGATACATGGCCCCTAGCCAAAGGCCGACCCCAAGACAACAGCTACATAACAGCCCCAGTGAGAAGCACACCTAGATACCACCGCAAGTGTGCACAAGCCCCAGCCATCAGCCCATCCAGACAACTGGTCAGCTCAGGGATATAGAAGGCCACAATTCTAAACCCAGAAAATGGTGACTGGGGAGCAACAGAGTAAGGCTGCTCAGTGACTTGCCGAGAATTGAAGACCACTGGGTGAACAAAAAGTTACCTCAAAAAAGGCACAGCAGGCTGCATCTGCTGAAATGAGAAGATATGGAAATAAGTCTCAAAACCAGACTTCCAGATCACCTAAGGCAACCCCAAAGGGAAACAAGATGGAACAACCTGATACTCAGCCACCTGGACTCCTTGAACTGGCAACAAAAGAGGACCTGGAAAAAATGAAATCAGAAATAATTTCTCAGATAACAGCAGAGATTGTGCCCATAGTACAAGACGTGATTAATAAATCTAAAGCAGACATAGATAAAAAATATATATATACAGGATCCGAGAGACAGATGGAATCCCAACATAGAAAACAAATGGAATCCGTAAAACAGATGCAAACAGATTTCCAGGAGATTAAAAACTCCATTGAAAGTTTATGCAGCAGAATGAGTCAATGTAAGGACAGAATTTCAGATATAGAAGATAGGATTACAATTAGTGACCAGGAAAAGAAAAATCTCTTAAAAATAGTAAGGGACCATGAGAGATCAATCCAGCAGCTGCTAGATGATTCAAAGAAGAATAACGTAAGACTTATCAGAGTCAGTGAAGAAACAGGAGAGTGTGCAGACAACATTTAAAAAATGTTCACAGAAGCAATGGCTGGAAGAAAACTTCCCAAATAGGGGAAAAGAACTTGACATACAGATAAGTGAGGTTTATAGGATTCCAACTCACCAAAAAATCTACACATAGGCATATAATACTTAAGATTCCAGAAACCCAACAGAAGAAGAAAATTCTATAAGCAGTCAGAGAAAAGAAACAAATCATACACAAAGGCAAGCGCATCAGAATCACAGCAGACTTTTCAACACAAAACCCACAAGGCAAGAAGAGTATAGAGTGATGTATTTCAAGCCCTAAAAGAAAACAACCTCCAACCCAGATTGATGTACCCTGCAAAACTATCTTTCAAAATTGATGGAGAAATAAGATACTTTCATGACAAAGAGCACCCAAGGAACTTCATGAATACTAAACCAGCACCAAGAAATTGTAAACAATATCCTAGGAAAAGACAATGAGGGTCATAACCCCAGGAAGCCCAGCAGAATGAATCCATCAGGGATTACAAGAAGTTAAATGCAAAGGGGGAGAACCCAACAAAAGAAAAAGTCATGGCAAGGACAAGTCAATTTATATCAGTTATAACCATCAATATTAATGGTCTCAATTCATCAATCAAAAGAAATAGACTGGCAGAATGGGTCAAGAAGCAAGATCCAACAGTATGCTGCATACAAGAAACACACTTAATTCAAAAAGAAATTCATAGAATGAAAGTTAAAGGGTGGAAAACAATATTCCATATGAGAGGAATAACAACAAAAAAGCAGGAGTAGCTATCCTCTTTGCAGATCAAGTGGATTTCAAACCAACATTTAGGGATACAGCAATCATCAAAAAAGATAAATATATCTATCCCCATATTAGTCATTTTCCCATTGTTGAAACACAAGACCTCACACCCACAATTTAAAGGTGGAAATGTTTATTTTTGGTTCACAGTTTACATGGATTCAGTCCATGGTTAGCTGGCTCCAAGTCATAATCTGCATGTCAGAACAGTGTTGTGGAGGAAAGCCACTCACTGCATGGAGACTAGGAAGTAGAGAGAGAAGCAAGGTGTCAGGGAAGAAAATATACCCTTCCAAGTCATGTGCCCAGTGACCCACCTCTTCCAACCAGACCCTACCTCCAAATGTGAGATTCCGAAAGTGAGACCATAACAGTCCCCAAGGAGCATGCATTCAGGTGGATGCAACAGAGAAGAAACAAATAAATAGAATATTTATGTTGGGTGAAACTTAATGCTGCAGAGGAAATAAAGGGAGAGGAGGCATATAAGAAGCATTGGAAGGAGGGCTGCAATTTTACATTCATTGATCAGGGAAGACCTCACAGAGAAGCTTTACTTGAACAAAAGTCTAAGGAAATATGGGTATGAGCCAAGCCCTTATCCCAAGGAAGAGTATTCTAACTAGTGGGAACATCAAGTGTGGACACTGGAGCAGAACCAGCAAGGAGGCCAGAATGGGTGCAAGGAATGGAAGAAGAAGGGAGTAGTACGAGATGGGTCCAGAGAGGTAAGCAGGTGTGTGGGCTATGTAACACCTTGCAGACCATTGTCATTCACTCTGCTTGCTGTAGGAAGCCATGGGGGTACTAGAGGGTTTTATGCAGATCAGTAATGTTATCTAATGTTAGTAAAGGATCACAGGCATACGTGCGCAAACAGGAACTGTGTGTCAAGAAACTGCCAAGAATAGAAAGAAGCCTGGAATAGATCATTTTCTAGTGCCTTCAGAGAGGGGACATGGTCCTGCTGATAACCCATTCTTAAACTTCCAGGTTCCTGAACTGTGAGACAATAAATTTCTGTTGTTTAATCAACTCATGAAACTTTGTTACAGCAGCCTTAGCAAACTACTGCAGCAGGTTCAGAGAGGAGAATCTGTAGTTCATTTTTAGACACCCAGGTGATGTCAAGTCACAGTTAGGTGTGAGAATGGAGTTCAGCATGAGGCCTGGATTGAAGATACATATTTGAGATTCATCTTAACTGCTATACATTTACAGCCTCAGGGTAGGATGAGATCACCTGAGAGGATGTCCAAGAACTGAGCTCTGTCCATTTTTAGTAGGGGCAGGACAGTTGCTTCTCAGTCTTTCAGCTAAGATCAAGTGTAAAAGGGCAGAACATTGGCCGGGGATTTAGCTCAGTTGTGCCATGCCTGCCTCACAAGCACAAGGTCCTGAGTTCAATCCCTAGTAAAAGGGGGAGGGGACATTAAAAAACAGTTATCAATGAAGAATAAATACCCAGAGAACTAAAATTCTGAAAAGCAAGTGAAGAAAATGTTTTGATAAGGAAAGGGTTGTAAATTCTGTCCAATGTCAGCCATGAGTTTAACTGCATGAAGACAAAGAATTGACCCCCAGGTTAAGCAACTCAGAGCCTATTTGTGACCTTGATCGTGGCAGTTTCAGAGGTGGGATGAAAGAGTAATTTAAATGGGTTGATGAAAGAATGAGAGAAGAGGAATTTGACACGCAGGTATGAAAACTTTTTTGAGGACATCTGACAAACGAAGATGTGGGGTCAAAGGAGAGCTTTTTTTAATGTAGGAGAAAGGTCAGTATGTTTTATACTGAGAACTGCTGCAGTGAAGAGGGGGAAACTGATGATACAGGAGAGGGCAGGGAAAATTGCAAAGTGATGTCCTTGGAAATATGATGTGGGTGGGACCAAGTACATATGTGGCAAGGCAGATCTTGACCAGGATCACGGGCCATTCACCTATGGTGACAGGACTGGCAGGTAAGTGGTGGGTAGGTAGATATAGTGGTGATAAAAGAGTTTAAATTATCATCTGAGAGTGAGGACAGAGGACAAAGAGCTGAGCTTTGAGGAAGAAAGGAATGAAGCAGTCATGGAGAAGGGCCAGAGTGTGAAAGGGGCTGGAAAATATAGTAGGGTTGTGGGACAGCAGTTGGAGCCTGCCAGTGGTGAAGTAAGATCAGTCAGATTAGGACATGTTCTTCTCCAGTCATGTTCACCCACACAAGTGTGAGCTCAAACACAACAGGAAGTTGGAGAGGTAATACCAGAAGAGTGACAGCAAGCCACGGGCTCAAATCCTGAAGAAATGAGAGGAAGTCACCAGGAATCACTGGGTAACCATATCACTTGATGATATGAGTTCCACATCTGGGGGTTCTCAGAGATGAGCCAGAAAATGGTGTGGAAGCAGCCTGAGAAGCTCCCTAAGCCACCTGTGAGCCATCAGGTTTGATGATGGTGCCAAGACGTTTGATGGAGAAAACAGCCACCAATAAAAGGGCCCCCAGGAAACAGTGCCCTTAGAGAGTCCTGTGGAGATGAGGGATTTTACTGATGGCCAACTGTACATTACAGAACACAAGAGGAAGAAGTGAGGAAAGATGGGAAATTAAGTGAGAAAAAGAGATAATCAGAGTCTGATGTGGAGCAGAGCCTGGGAACCAGGAGTTGTGGATTTCTCATATGTCTGATGAAAATCAGGGCAAATGAACAGTTCTGGGAGGCTGAGGCAAGGAGCAGTGGTGAGGCTGTGAGGGTTGAGGAGAGCAGGGTGGGGGGGTGGTTGTTAGGGAATTCGGTCCAGGAGCACCATGTGTTCTGGAATCCCCTCTCACTTTTCCCAAAGATAAAGCAAAGGAGCTTCAGATTTCACTATAAATAGTATTATTGACATTTTCTATGGTATCAGTTGGCCTTCGTAGGTGCAAATAGCCCAACCCACTGTAGCTAGTTCTTGCCAAAAAATATTTTATATATATTCCATATGGCAACCTAGAGCCAGTATCTAAAACCACAGAGTTGAAACTAGTAACTAATCTCTTCCCATGACACTGAGGACTGTGTATCAGAAGATCCCACACTGCCAACCTGGAAAAACCAAACTCCTCCCCACTACACCAGCTAGGACACCAGTGCACCTCTCCCTGCACACCCACATGCTGCCCACCTTGAGCTCTATGGATGAGTCTTACTGGCCAAATGTGCCACAAGCCAGGCCTCAGCTGCAAGTGAGGTGGAAGACTTGCCAAAGTGTGTACAAATTACCCAGATCTACAGAGGATGTCCAGAGTTCCTGGCAACCCACAACTGTCAAGTATTTGTTAAAAATAATAGAAGTAAAGACATTTTGTGATTATTTTGTCTGACTTTGCAAGAAGGCAAAAGGAAAAACACCACTTCACCATTAGGATCTCGGAGATTTCCAGCCTCCCTGCAGCAGTGGAGAACAATTTCCACCCAGCGAACACCAAGGTCTCAATAAACCATGGCCATGTTCACGGGGAGGACTTTGGGGCTAAGCCTCCCCAGATAAGAGCAGACCTGCTTAGAGCTAACTGCACAAAAAGCACACTCTTGAATCTGCAAAGGCAAGTTAATAAAGGCTCCTATTCACCCAGCAGCTCCCATGTGCCAGTTCTGTAATCTGTTAGCATGCATGATCTCCTTTAATCCTCAAGGCAACTCTGTGAGGAGGGTGGCAGGATTACCATACTATATTTAAAGGAATAGAAGTTTAAAGAAAATATTAATAATTTGCTTGTGACACCTGCCTCCCCACCATCTCTTGCTCCTTGTTACAAGGTCATTTCCGGCACTGTTTAGCTCCATAGTACATAACCATATTCCAGTTGGATGGCACCAGCTGGGGTGGTACAGTGACAACCTGTGTGCTTAAATATAACATCCCTGATCACTTGGTTCCAAAATCCATTTTTCTCACAACTGTATTACTAAGTCTAGTAATCAAAGTCTTTTAAGTAAGAGCTCCTTAGGGTCAAGGAAGATTTCCTCTTTGTACCACAGAGAGTGAGCACAACTCCTGGCACATAGCAGGTGCACAATAAATGGCTACAAGATGAAAGGCTATTAAAGATGAACATGAATGTGCTCATCAACTCCTGAATCACTGGATCTACAGAGGCACCACTTGAAGCCTGAAATAGGTAGTTTAAAACAAATGAAAGGAAGAACTACTGCTTTGCACAGCTGGTTGTCAGCTTATAAAACTCATTAACCCAAGAGGTGGTATAGGCAGCAAATACTAATGGACTCCAGGTGTGTCGAGGAAAGTTCAAAGCATTGACAACCATGGTGCATGGTGCAGGAGAGTAGCCAAGGAATGGGGCAAATGTATGAGGGCTCACCATAGCCCTGGCACTGGGCTGGATTGAGCATACTGGTTTACTCATCTCTCCAAGTCTGTTTCCTTGTATATAAAATGGATCTAATGTTACCTAGTCATGGATGAGGTTATGATCATTAAATAATATACAAAAAGCACAGGTCGAGTATAGTGTTAACACTCAACAAATGTCAACTATTGTTCCTAGAAATAGTAACAAGATTATTATCAAGTGCAATTGCATTTACATTTCACTTGCAGGGAAAATATTTCACAAAATTTGCATCTTACACCATAAAACCAGGTTTGATTATCCCTTCACTGATCAAAACTAAAAAACTCACTTTCAGCCTTAGGGATTCCACATAAATAGAAGAACAAATTGATTATGTTTCTTTCTTGTGATTTTCAGCCAGGGGTATTTTAGCAGCAACATAATGAACATCTCAAGTTTTGGAGTATTCCCCCATCTCTTATAATTTCTACCAGAAGCTTTCAGGAAACGGACACTGTGTCGGACACCAAATAAAATATTCAGATGAGACTTCTATTTCCCTATGTAGAGAATTTTGTGCAGCATTTGTGTATATTGAGGTACAAGGACAAAATGAAAATAGATTAATATTACTTGAAGCCAGAAATAAGAGACAATCATCCCAAATTTTCCTGCGTAGTCGGGTTAGAACCAAACTTCTTTCCCATAAACATGAACATAGCTCCTTAAGGCCAGACCTTCTCTGTGCTTCTTAAACACGAGGACCATTCAGTTATGTGTTGCTTCTTTTCTGGATCCAGCGACAACATATGGAACCCAATATAAAGTAGATTTTCCAAGGGAGAAAAAGACAGAGATTGGAAAGATGTGGGTGGGTAACTGAAATATGGATGAATGTATTGAGGGAGGGAGGGATAGACAGATGGATAGATGAAGAAAGGACATCTGGAAGGTGGGTGGATGGATAGGCAGTGAGAAGATGGCTGGCTGGCTGGCTAGATGGATGGATGGTGGAAAATGGATGGATAAAGCAATATAATTGGTTCATACTATAAATCAATACAGTATATAGTACATGAAAAGCCTAAGCTAAGCATAGGCTTTAAAATTATATTAGGTTCCAAAACTAGCTCCACCATTATTACCTCTGTGACACAGAAAAAAATTGCTTAATCTCTTTGGGCCATAATCTGTAATGTAAGAATAATAGTACCTAACTTGTAGGTTTGTTGTAAGCTTTAAGAGAATACATACAAAATACTCACTTATCTGCCAGCAAATATTTATTGAGTTCCTACTACGTGCTAGACATTGCTAGAAGCACGAGGACTATGTTGTCAAAACAGACAAAATCTCTACCTCCATAAACAATAAGTTAGATGACTATATCATATGTTAGAAATTAGGAGTTTTAACAGGAAAATAGAGCTGAGTAAGGCAGAGGGGACAATTCCCAGTTTAAATTAAAGTAGTTGGAGTCAACTTCACAGAGACAAGAATATTTGAAAAGTGAGTCAGGAGTGAGGAAATGATCCGTAGGGCTACCAGGGGGAGAAAACTCCCAGTGCAAATGAACTGAGGTCAGAAGGTTCCTGGTATGTTTACAGTACAGAGGAGCACAGTCTTCTACAAGCGGCAGACTTTGAAAGTGTTCCTAAGGGATGATTTCTCCATAGCTGTCATGCAGCCTCTTCTGAGCCAGAGGCATGACTACATTTTCTCCAAAGTTGGTGACGAGGACACTCAAATGGGCCTACACACCATGGTTGACCTCTACCTCTTCTCTTCCTCTTTCCTTCTTTCTTTTTTACTTTCTCTTTTTCTTCCCAAACATCTTCAACATGTCCTCATCTTTACTTCAGCCCCATTTATTCACTGCATTTATTCACTGCTTGCTCAGTTTATACATCTGATGAGCATTTAACATGACATTAACTTACCCTCCACAGTAACTCTAGCAGTCAGGGGCTGCTGCTAACTCCACCTAATCCAGGAAGAAACTGGTGCCTGAGGAGGTGCAGTGACTGGGCGGGTAGCACAGCAGACGGTGGCAGAGTGGGACTGTGCACACAGGTAGTCTGGCCACCAATGCCATTGTGCTCCCTGTCTGCAACTGCCTTTTTTCTGAAGGCTATTGTCTTCTGCTGAGTATGTTGTCAATAGAAAGGAGCATGGAAAGACAAGCAGCCAAGTACAGAGCAGATCAGGCCTCCCATGACAGTATACTTGACCATGAGTCAAAACTATGTCCCGATACTCATCTGGGGTGAACATGTGCAGCTAGATGGTAGATAGATGGATTGATTGATAATAACAGATGAGTAGATAAATAGATACACACATACACAAATGAGGAATATTTGGTTCTGGGTATAGATACGGATCTGGCTATGCATGGACTTATGTCACAGTGGGAGTAGAATAGAGGTGGATGGCAGCATCAGCTTCAGAACCAGAAGCTAGCTCTACCCTTACAACCTGGGAGACCTTGGGAGACCTTCATCTCTTCATACTTCCATTTTCTCATCTGTGAAAGGATGGTAAGTACAAGCAGAGGCTTGTTTTGAGAAGTATCTGTGCACGTGTACGAGGAAAACCAATAGAAACTTTGTTATAAAACATGTACACATGAACTAATATCTGGTATTCAGCCCAGACATAGCCATCTTTTGGCCAGAGTCCTAAAGAGGAATTGAGCTACAGATCAAAGAGATCTATACTGTTCCTCAAAGGGAAGAAACACCTGGTATCCCTGGAAGCCTGGTACTGACCTTTGAAATTAGGGCCCCAGGGCTGGAGCAGAGAGTCAGCCTCAGGAGGACCCTCATCTCCGTGGAGGTGCTGGTGAACACCTGTAGAACAGGCAGCCCATCTGTCTTAGTTACTTTTTCGCTGAGACACAATACCCACAGCTCTAACGAGAAAAGGTTTAATTCAGCTCACAGTTTGTAGAGGTTTCAGTCCATAGTTGGCAGGCTCCAAGGCAGGATGACATGTCAGAGGGGCATCATAGCAGAGGCTTACTCACAGCATAACAGTCGAAGGGAAGCAGAGAGAGCGAAGGAAGAGTGGGGAAGAGACAAACCCTTGCAGGTCATGCCCCCAGTGACCCAGCTCCTCAGACCAGGCTTCACCTCCCATCACATTTACCCATAAACTCATTGGTGGACTAATCCACCAATGAGTGTCACACATGCACAGTCCAACCACCTCCCCAAAGCCTCACCAATGAGCGCGTGATGCGTTGGGGGAAACGTTTAGATACAAACCATAACATATTCCTTCACTCCCATGTGATTCCTAAGGGAAAAGCTTCCAGATACACTGCAGCTGCATGGGGGATGCCATATCCCTCACAAGGCCTAGACAAGGTCTTCCAAGTGCTCCATATGACTGGATCAGCTTAAAGCTGAGCTGCTACTGAGTGTCCTCTAGATGTGGACTCTTGTTTCCTCCACACCAAACCTGGGGAACAAGGTGAACAAATCAATCCACTTATGTACCCCACTGCCTGACAGCAAATGACTGATCCCAAAGCAAGAATTGTGCTGTGGTGTACACTGCTGGTTCTCAGCACATAGCCCAGTTCCTGGAACATGGCAGACAGGTAACTTCTATGGACAAATAAAGACATAATGGAGAGAAGGAGGACTGTGTTGAGCTTTTAATAGATAATACATTTGTTTCTCATCTGACAAACAAATCTGTCTACCTATGGGAAAATGGCACTAATTCTCAGGTCAGGAGAGGAATGTGGGGTACATCTGGGAACAGTGTAGTGTACTCCTGAGGGTTGCTGCCAAAAGGATGACTCACCTTCCCATGACAGCCATAGCCCCAGCCCCTCCACTGAGCAGCTTCTACACCCCAGAGGTTTCTGTGGAAACCCACCCCTGTCAAGTATAAATAAAGCAAACACATTATTGCATGAGCCTCATCCATTAATTAACAAATAAATCAACCCCATCCCACCCATTAAGAAAAGATACCTGGGACTGCAAAATGTGACTTATTCCTCTCAGTGTAATGACAGGTATTTGTCAGAGGCCCTGAGGTGACAAGGCTGCCCACTTCTCCTTCACATAGCCTTTGTTTTCTCTGTATGCAGGCATGTTGAGGACCTTGGCTGCCACAGCTCTCTGTTTTTCCCCAGTTTTGTCCTGGCATCTGCATCCCACGTCTTAGATGATGACAGTACGTGGCTCTATGGACCAATAGCAAAAGTAGTATTTCTTAAATTGAGGTCCAAGGTCCACCTGCATCAGAATTCTTACACAGGGAATCATGTAAAATAAAAATTCACAGGCCCCAACTAATTCTTCTGATCAGAATTTCTTGGAGTGTGACCAGAATGCTGCAACTTTAACCCACTCCCCAACAGATTTGCAGTTTTATAACCACTGATTAAAAACCTATCCATCTGTCCTCTCTCGTACTTATAAATTTAGTGCTCTCTTTCTCTCTCTTTCTCTCTCTTTCTCTCTCTCTCTCTTTCTTTCTCTCTCTCTCTCTCTCTCTCTCTCTCTCTCTCTCTCCTCTCTCTCCCTCCTTCCCCCTGTCTCTCCTCCCCACTGAAAAAAACTAATTGTGGGGCTAGTTTCTGATGAGTGGCATAGAACATAGAAACTCCATGATGGAAAAGGACTCTAGTTCTACCTTCGTTTTACAGGTAAAAAGACCAAGGCTCATGTTAGCCCCACTAAAATAGATATGTAACCCTCAGAACTTCAAAATGTAATCTTGTTTGGAAATAGGGACATTACAGAGGTAATTAAGTTAAACATAAAAAAGGGGGAAATCTGAACATGGAATCAGACAATGAACAGAGAAAAGCTCATATGAAGGGACATAGGGGATGCCATGGGAAGATTGGAGTTACAGTGTAATAAAGCATCTGGGAGATGCAAGGAAGGATCCTTCCCCTACACATTTCAGAGAGAGAAGGAGAGAGCAGGGCCCTGCCAACACCTTGATTTCAGACTTCTACCCTCCAGAACTGTGAAACAGTACATTTCTGTTGTTCCAGGCCATACAATTTGTGGTACTTGCTATCACTTACCAAGCCAACTAATACAGCTCATAAAGAAAACATGACTTGGTCAAGGTCATGTATCTAGATGCTAGATATGTATCTAGTGACTAAAGCAGGAACCTCTCTCCTGAGCCCCATTCACCCTACCACACCACACACAGTCTAAGCCTCTCCTTCCATCTCTGCAGTGCACAACTCTGAGAATTCCTCCAGATGCATAAACCAAAGTGTGCCTACTACAGGGGTATAGTAAGTCAATGTCCAGCCCACAGGTCCCACAATCAGATTTTGCAGAGGCATTTGGGCCAGTCCACCGATCACAGGAGCCAGAAAGCTGAATAGGACCGCCATTTGCAATTACCATGAACTTATTGCTTCCAATCTCGTCAAAGTTAGGAAGGTAAATATCAAACACATCATGGCCATTGCCATGGGGACAGTCCCGAAAGGTAAATGTGGCAGGGTCCTCAAGCCACCTGAGGAAGCCCATACTTCAGGAGAAGGTAAGACTTTTCCCAGAATCTAGAAAGCTCCTATTTCACCTTGTAACATCAATGAGGCCAGCTCTGACAGGTTAGTGGCCAGACCATGAAAAGCTTCGCTAATAGATAAACTGTTTATACAAAACCATTCTCACTCTCATGTACAAATCCTTCCTCTGAGGCCAGACTGATGACAGAGTATCCAGGCCTCTAACACCCACTGATACCCAGCTCCATCCTATACAGGATGTAGGCTACTATGCAGCCCATGTAAATGGCTTCAGTTTCTGGCCTTATGGCCTAGACTGGGTAAGAAGTAGAGTCTACCACCAGAGTGCAGAATCTCACAGGGCTTCAAAATTCTGTGTTAAGAAGCACAGCAACATTCTTTAAAACGATTGTTCCTAAATTTTGTTGGAGCCAATGAAAAGAGGACTCAGAGTGTCTTGGTTCTTTAGAGAGATACTGCCTGACAAAGGCTAAAGGCCCTCTAGGATCCTCTCCAACCTCAGCATACTGGTAGCAAGAGAAGCTGACTTCCAGGAAGAGGAGGCCTTTGCAGTCAGCGCTGAGCAAACAGTAGTGTCATTGCCTCAAAGGGCCAACTATGTGGAAGCTTGTCATCCCTATGAGTAACATACCCATAGGAAAGTCATTTATGATGAGAAAGGAGAGCGAGAGAGAGAGAGAGAGAGAGAGAGAGAGAGAAGAGGGAGAGTGTTCAATCTAATTAATTCTAATGACATTGATAAGGGGATTTGGAAACACAGCCAATCACTCTATTAAAATAATGACTTTGGGTTCCTTCTATCATCACCTGGGGTCTTCTCTCCCTCCCTTGCCCACTGTAACTTGTACGTGCTGGCAGTGACCCACATCGGGAGACTGGAAGGACAGCAGGGATAATACTTAAGCCACAGAAGGAGAGACCCTCTTTCCACCACTAGATCTTGATTTTCAATGGTCAGTACTATGACTTGGAAGTTATAGAGGGGAAATTAACCATACATGGCTATGCAAGTATGAGATATGGTTAGAGGGGCTGGCCTGGGGCTTCCATCCTCCTCCCCTCCTGGGCACAATCCCACCATACATCATCCACATGGACATCTGTGACAGTTAAGCTGGACTGTTAACTTGATTGGCTTGACAGCCACCAAGGGAATTATCAAAGCATACTTCTGGTATATCGATGTAAAACACACAGGCAAGCTTGAGAAACCATACGTAGTCCCTGGCATCTACCTCTCTGGTGCTGTTCCCAACTGTGCTTCCTTGCCACCCAAAACTGAGCAGTTTTGCTCCACTACATCCTTCCTCCATGATGTTTGGCCTTGGAGCCTGCCAGCCATGGACTAAACCCCCTGAATGCATGAGCCAAATTAAACCTCCCCTACTTTAAATTGTAAGTGTTGAATATTTTGACCCATCAATGGGAAAACTCACCAATGTAACCATCATAACAATGGACTCCCTCAGAGATGTACAGAGTGGGAGCCCTGGTAAGCATAAAAAGGTGTGGGCAGCTTACTAAATACTTAGGATGACAAGAGACATATCCAATGGAATCTACCCAGATGCCCCCAAACCTATGCCCCCAGACTAAACCTGTATATTCTCTTTTTTGTTGAAGTTTATTTTCATTTTTTTATTATAGTAAAATTTACATAACATAAAATTAATTTATTTAGCCATACTGGGGAATGAGCCCAAAAGTCACTAAGTTACCCAGACTGAAATAAAACTTACAATTCTCCTGCCTCATCCTTCTAGAGTGCTGGCATTATAGGCATGCACCATGATGTCTGGCCAAAATTAATCATGCCAAATTAAAAATTCAATGACATTTAGTATATTGCAAATGTTGTATAGCCATCACTTCTGTCTAGTCTCAAAATATTTTCATCACCCCCCAAAACACTCCATAACCATTAGGCCATTATGTACCCTGCCCCATATTTCTGAGATTCATCCACATTGCAGTATCTATCAGTATCCCATTCCTTTTTATGGCTAAATAATATTCCTTTTTGTGTGTGTCATAATTTGCTTATTCACTTATCTGCTGATGGGCCTTTGGATTAAATTTACATTTCTATTTGGCCCCAGAGTTCTCAGGCTCCACTTCCCCTTGAACTGCTTTATCTGCCCTTGCTTCCCAGCTCTGATTCTGCCTCCCTACATACCCTCCTCTAGCACAGCTCCCCAGTCATATTTTTGTTTATCTTATACTCTCTTCCCAAGAGTTTTCCACTATTAAGGTGTTCAGGCTGTCCCCAGGTGAGAAAGGTGAAGATGCTCTAACAAAACCCTCATTCCAGCCTCAAGAAAGAAGAGAAGATCCCAACAGCAGATCTGTTTCAAACCTAGTTTCAGTTTTGCAGTCACAAATACTCAGCCAAGGAGAATGTGGACACAATTATTTAGTCTGAGCCACTGTATCTTGTATATTTGTTCCACCGCGACAGAGGTAAATGTGCCTGCATTCTGATCCTCCTAACCTCAGAGGAAGCTCATTTACTAAACTGAGCCCTGTGCATTCCAGAAGGCCAAGCCCCCAGCATTCAATTTTATCTGAAACATTCTCCCTGGGTAGTTCCTCCATGTCGGGTGCCATGATATACCCAGGGAGATCTGGCCTGACGAGCTCATGATTTGGAAAAGGAGACAGATATATGAAGGAACAGCAATAAAACAGGGCACGAAGACGCTGAGTCATACAGGGGTCCGGGAATCCAGAGGAGGGGAGCTGTCTTCCGGCAGAGCAGGAGAGGGAAGGCTTCTCAGAAGATGTAACCTTAGAGTCTGAAGCAAGGTGAATAATGTTAGACCAAGCAAACAAAGGATCTCTTCAGAGACTGCCTGCAGAGGCCATGATGAGGGAACCCAGGAGAGGTGGAGGATGGAGCTAGAGAACCTCTGAATGGAGAGGGCTTGGGGCATCTGTCCTAAAGTAGCTATATGTTTGTGACCTGAGGAGAAAAGGAGATCAGAAGGACCAAAACTTGGAGACTGAGAAGCCATCAGGAGGCTATGACAGCAGGTCTGGCCTTAGACCCCACGGCACCCAACCAGCAGCCCCAGCTAAATTCCTGTAACAGATACTTGAGGGCCACAATCTTGCTGAAAGATAATGAGCTGTCCTGAGGACATGAGTATGGTCACTTACTTATGCAAGGTTAAGAAAATACATGGGGAGCTGATGGAGTCGGAGAGGCTAGTCCTCAACACACCAACCCCACCTTGGTACCTCCTAGCCACAGCCTGCACCCCCACATATTCTCCTACTCCTGCCGCTGCTTGTCCCCTCTCCTCCTAGACAGAGTGCCTGCCACTCCAGCAGGTTCCGGCCAAGCCTCTGCCTCCTCCCTGCGCTGCCACTTGTCAGCACTAGGCAAGAGAGATGCCAGCTTCATCCCTAGCCCGAAAGCCCATTCTGGGTGCTGGAAGATGAATTATGTTTCATTTATATCAAAGAAGCAATCTCGGAGCCCATTTGTGATCAAATTTGCTGTCAGAGAAACTTTGCTTTATCTCATTACATCTGATATCTCTTGGCTTCTTGTCCTTGAGACTATTAAAGTTTAATGTCAAATTCAAGATGAAATGAAATCTTTGCTGTATCATCTCATCAGGACCTGAGCATTCCCCCTTCCATCTAAAATTTTTTGACAACTAATTACAATGGGGGTGGGGGGGGGAGAGAAAGAAAGAGACCTGTTCCCCTCTCATTTGCTGAAAATGCCATCATTTGAAGGGGTCACCAATGAGCACCGTGGCTTTGTGGTAGCAGAGAACAAGAAGAGGTGCTTGTCTCCATTCAACTCCTCTCTTCCATCCCTAGACCAGTGACACCCATTTTCATTCCTATTCAGAGAGGGCATCCCTGCCCAAGAGACACTGTGTAGTGGAAAGTATGTGGGGCTGGGGGGCAGTTCAGAGCTTAATTGCAGGCTCTGCCAGCTACTTAGCTATGGGCAAGTCATCATTTCACTCTGGGCCTCAGTATGCTGAAGTGTAAAATTATGGGGTTAAATTAGGGAAAAGGAGAGGGAGAGCGAGGGAGAGATAAAGAAATGAGGGAGAGAGAGAGAGAGCGATGCAGACCTGAGTCCCAATATCCCCTCCATTTAGGAACTAAGAGGGAGAATGGATGAATGAACAGCTGTTGGTTATAAAATAAGAAGTAAGAAGGTTGGGGAACTGTGGCAAAGAGAAGTGTACATCCCCCCAACCGACATTCAATTTAAAAAAAAATTAAACAGACACCAAAAGGTCATGTCTGCAGGCCTTATTTACCATGACAACCCCAGGAACAGTTGATCTCTAAGGCTTACAGTTGTCTCTGAATGAGAAAAGTATCCACAGGAAACAGGTTTCTGGCTGGGAGTACGCTTTTCCAAGGAAGAATTGGGTATATCTAATATCCACCTGTACAACCAAGGGCCATTAGCGGGCCCAGAGACACACAAATTAAAACTCCCAAAAAGCAGTGTGCAAAAGAAGGAAAGAGAGATAAATGTATTTTAATAATGTAATGTTAATTTAATTTACTCAACAAGTATTTATTAAGCCCATCTTGTGTGTCCAGTTTTCTAGGCATTTGGGTTTAGCAGTTAATAAAAAACAAAGATATATTTTGTGATTCATGGATCTTACATACTGGCGGAAAGAGAACAAGTAATAAATGTGATGAGTAAGTAATTAATTTGCTTGGAGTAATCCATGACAGTCTTAAAGTCAGTTGGGTCAAGGAGTGGGGAGCCCAGTGGGGTGTGAGGACAGCACCAAGTGGGAGTTCTACAGCCATATTTCCGGGGCCCAATCCTAGCTCTGCCACTGACCAGCCAATGACTTGGTCAGTTTTTTCACCTATCTGGGCCTCTGTTTCCTCATCCATAAAACAGGGACCTACTGCCTAGGATTAAGTGAGTTGGTTGTGGAAAATGTCTCAAATAGTGCCTGGCACTTAGGCACTCAGACTCAATGCCTGAGAAACCAGAGGCAGTGGTGTTCAGGCTGCATTTGAAAGCAGAGCATGGAGCTTAGAAGATGGTTCCAACCCTTTTCCAAATAGCAACTCTGCTGGAAGAAATCAGGAATGACTTTAAAGCACATATGAGCTTTCCATCACTGTGACAAAATACCCAAGATGATCAACTTATTATTGTTGGCTCACAGTCTGAGAAGTTTTAGATCATTTTGTATTTGGGTCTGTTGCAAGGTAGAACATCACAAGAGCATGTGATGGCCAGGAGAGAGAGAGGGAGAGAGAGAGACTAGAATTCCAATATTCCCTCGAAAGGCAAGCTCTCAGTGATCTAACTTTCTTCCAGCAGGCCCCAATTTTTAAAGTTCCCTGTAGCACCACAGGCTGGTGACCAAGCCTTAGTGTACAGGCTTTTGGGAAACACTGAAGATCCAAATTATAGCAATGGACTTGGCCAAGCTAGGCTCCAGCTTCTCAATGAATGGTTCCTCGATATCCTCTCTCTCCCTAACCTTCTTCAGAACACATTCTTCATGAGATCTAGTCCCAAACACATCTATAGCAAGACATGCCAGTCTTAAACTCCTATGTGTAATCTGAGTCTCCAAAAGTTTGAAGGCAGTGATTTATGTCTTATCCCTTTATTGTCTAAGAAAGAAATAATAATCCAAAAATGCCTGTATTTTCTTAGAAATCAGAACCATGGGGCTGGGGATTTAGCTCAGTGGTTCTGCCATGTTGCAAGGGCAAGGACCCGAGTTCAATCCCTGGTACCAAAAAAAGAAAGAAAGAAAGAAATCAGAACCATAGCCAAGTTAGTAAATACTCATCTCCACAGCTGCGGCTTTGTAAAGTACGTACCATCTTCCCATTAAACAGGGAGTAAACTGAGCCTCAGAGACTTTCAACAACATCCAAGACAACCCAGCCAGGTGACATAAAGGACGTAAACCATATTTGTTGGCTTCAAGTGGCATAATATTAACCACATACTGTACTGACTCATGGGTTTAGAGGTTTTCTCAGATATTAACACAATTCTAGAAAAGATCCCTCTTAAAAGTATATGAATTAAGCTTCTTCTTTTAGAATAGAAGCTCTTTAAAGGTATAAACCACACTAGATGTCCTATAGTTCTCCGAAGGACACATACTTATAGGAGGCAGGTATAAGCCAAGGGGCCCAAGTCTCCTTAATAAGCACAGCAAAGTTCACACGGCTGGTGCTCTGCAAGGCTCTTCCTCATTCCTGTGATGCAGCCACTGTTTTACTATTGTTGTTGTTTGATTTTGTTTTGTTTGCAGTTTTGTATTCTTCACTTTCCTCATGAAAAATCTGCTCCAAGATGGTAAATCTTTCATGTTCTGAGGATAGATTTCATTTCTGGAAAAAGACCAAACTTTATTTGGAACTGAATTTTGCCGATCAGGTAGACAAGTAGTTTATATTAAATTTTTTAAAATAACCTTGTGTCTGGGGCTCCATAAATATTTGTTGACTAACAATGACAACAAAATGAAAATTAAATACACACTGTTTGATTCTAAAGAAAAGAGACTCATTTCATTCTTCGGCTCATAAACCTTCTCTGAAAGTAATTCCAGAAATATTTTGAACAGTTGTGGGCTCGTTGGGACACAGCAGTGTATCAAGGGGAGTGACTCTGGGGAGACAATCCATGACTGGATTTCAAATATAGCAGCCCCGTTACACACAAGCCACAGTTGCAGACACTGTTTGGTGAAACTAAATAAAAACAAATCTCTCCAGGAGCTGCCAACCCTTGGAGGGAGGAGGCAGGAAGGAAGCATAAAAGAGCAAAAAATACCCAAGACACACAGCAGACCATCAACTCGCCAGAAAGATGGATTGGTAATTGTGGCCAAGGAAGATAGAACCTTCTGGCTAGAGGACTCAGAAGAGGTTTGTGGAGGCTACAACATCTGACTGTGCCTTAGAGCAGTGCTTCCCAACCTTTCCGTGACATGGCACCCTCAGAAGATGACCACAGCTGGATGACTCAGTGAGATGAATGGATAGTGTTGCCTCAGATGGAAATTCTGACCAGGAGGGGTGTCAATGGCTCCAGCCCCATCTGCCTGCCCCAGCACTAACAGCAAAGAATATTTCTGCAACTTCCTTCATGACACACTAGTCAGGATGTCTGCCATGAAGGGTGTATTGTGACAACATGCTGAAATCCTGTTTGGCAAGGAGGGTCAGGAACCTAAGGAAGAGCAAGTGAGTTAAAACTGAGAGGCAGCGAGTGGCCAGCAAATTGAAGGCCTTAGAAGCTGCATTTCAGAGTCTGACTTGATTCCATAGGCAACAAAGATCCTTTCAGAGTTACGGATTGGGAGCCAAGTGGTATATTCAAAAAATAAAAAGAAACAGTCTCGCATGTCTTATGGTTCACTTTTAAAAGGCCATAAATAATAAACTTTAAACAAACAGACAAATTCCAAAAGCTAGGATTCAGGCTTTTCTCTTGCTTCCAGCTTAGCAGGGTGCCCCATATAAAGAAAAAAGCCTTGGTGATTTAGAACTAAGATGAAAACCTCCAACCCCACTTTCAAAAAATGCTATGAGCCTGAAAAGTAAACAGTAGTGTTTCATTGGAAGCCCAGGGCCCCCAGGAACTAAGAGCGAGAAGACTCCTTCCTCTGTGTATTTTTGTTCATCCTTTCCATAGTATGAGTTGCCACTGCTGTTGTCTGCCCTAAGTGAAATAAGAATAAACATACACATGGCTTATAACCAGGGAAGCCGCCTGTCTGTGAGGAGGATGGCAGAGTACTGAAATAGGGCTAGGGGAGAATACTTCTAAAGATGGCTGCCAGCGTTGCTATGGAAATTTAATTCCCGACTAGAAGCAAATCCCATTCAAAAGGCCAAGAATGGCCATGTTAGGTCAAAAACAGAACATGAACTGGGGGAAAAGATTGCTTTTCAAGAGAACCAGACAATTAATTTAGCAGAACCACCCTACGAAGAGAAAATTACAGGCACCTAATGTGAGGGATCTTTTATTCTGTTAAAGTTCAACTTTTAAAAGAACCTACAAAGGAGACAGTCGCAAGAGAATGTTCTCTGTTTCAGCAGAGAAGTTTACAGGGAGCAAGGAGGGATGGAGGTGAGAGGTCAGAAAGAACTTTCCCGGCAGAAGCATTGTAAGACACTGATCTGTGTTCCTGAGGAGAGTTGTGGATCTGTTTCTCCAGACATTCTAAAGAAAAGTAAAATTAGGTACATGCCCTGGGCGGCTCAGTCAATGTCTGCCAACATTCTTCAGTCTGAAACCACCAAGAGGGTGCACAACACCTTTTTCTTACATCTCTTCTACTCAAGATTAGAACTGTGAGTCTCTTACTCTCCCTGTCTGATTGACTCTGTGTGTGCACGTAAAAATAGTGTGTATGGGGCAGGGGATTTAGCTCAGTGGTGCCACCGCCTACCTCCCAAGCGCAAGGTCCCAAGTTCGATCTCGGGTATAAAAATAAATAAATGAATAAATAATAAATAAAGCCATGCAGAAAGCAGCTGCCTGAACAGTTCATAGGCAATACGCAGGAAATATAACCAATCACACTCTGTCCTACCTTCTCTGCTGCTATCTTTTACCTTCCAGCTCACAGTTCAAAATACGTCCAGGGAAATGATGATTTAGTCCATCAACAAATATTAATTAAACTATCATCATGTTTGAGACACCGAGTTAGGTACCATTCGAGAAAACAAAGAAATAAAGACTTTATGTCTGCCACCAAAAGACTTGAACAAAAGAAAGCCCAAGTCTGATCACATGAGAAGTAACCAATAAATGCGAGGGCTCAGTTGCAGGAAGTGTAAGTCCTGTAAGGGGTCCTGAGAAGGAAGTGCTCATTCCTTACTTGCATGACCAAAAGGCAAGAGAAGCATCTTAAACTGTAGTAAAAGTATGCAATATAAAATTTACCATATTAACTTTTATGCACACAGTTCAACAGTCTTAAGAATATTCACAGTTGTGCAACCAATTTCCAGAATTTTTCTTCTTGCTATCTGAAATTCTACACCTATTAAACGTCCCACTGCTTGGCAACCCCCATCCTACTTTCTTTTTATTTTCTTTTCCTAGCAGGATCAAGAACTGAATCCAGGGCTTCATGTACACTGAGTAGGTGCTCTACTGTTGAGCTACATCCAGCCCTTCCTTATATTTTCTATCTCTGTGAATTTGATTATTCTAGCTACCTGACAGAAGTGAAATCACACAGCATTTGTCTTTACATGACTGGCTTATTTCACGCAAGACAATATCCTCAAGGCTTATCTATGTTGCAGCATGTTTTAAGGCTGAATAATATCCCATTGTATGCACGCACTATCTTTTGTTTATCCATTCATCTGCCCATGGACATTGAGGTTATTTCCACCTCTTGACTATGGTGAACACTACTGTTATAAGTGTGAATGTACAAATATCTCTTCAAGAACGTGCTCTCAAATTCTTTTGGAATATACCCAGAAGAGGAAGAGTGAAATTGCTAGATCATACAGTAATTCTGTTTTTAATTTTTTGGGACACTGCGTACTATCTTCTACAGTGACTGTATCATTTTACATTCCCATCAATAATGGACAAGTATTCTAATTTCTCCACACACACACACACACACACACACACACCCCGTGAGTGTGTGCATGAGGTGACATCTCACTGTGGTTTGGATCTGCATTTCTCCAATGATTAATGACGCTGAACTTTTCATATGCTTGCTGATCATCAGTACATCATCTTTGGAGAAATGTCTATTCATGTCCTTTGCTCCTCTTGCTTTACACCTGTTTTAAAATGGACTATTTGGTGTTTTGTTGTTATTATCGAAGGAAAAGTAATGGAATTAATATAAGAAAATGAAAAAATGGAAACAAAGTCTTTGTAAATAGGGAGAGGGAGAGGTTGAAGAGAGGGCACGGAATGGAGAAAAAATAAGAATCAAGACACATTATGTAAAGGTACAAATCTCCAATGATGAATGTCATTTTATTGTATACCTAAAATGTACCTATAAATAAGTTGGTTTTTTTTAAATAAATTTTTAAAAAATAAAATAAGTTTTTTTTTTTAAAAGGTCTCTTGGTGAGTGTAATGTGTAGCTTGTGTTGAGAGCTAGTAATGAAGATGGACACAAAAAATAAAAATAGAAAACAAAGCTGAATGTGAAGACAAGAAAAGGTCTGGCAGGAGAGACAGGCTTTTGTTGAGCTAGTAGTCAGATGACCCAATCACAATTCTTTCAAGAAGGTGAACGTGGTGCACTGTGGTGACAAGATAGGCAGTGGATGTGGGCAGAGTCACCTGCTCGAGATCCTATGAAGAAGGTGAGGGCTCCAGCTTGTACACCCCACTTAGTTAGACAGAAGTTCTGCAGTTTAAATGGATGTGCCACTTCCTTGTTACTGTCCTTATGCAAGCATCTGACTTTGGGAGAGAGGGCTCTCAGCCTTCATCCTCACCCCAAGTGACATATGGGGCCATCTTTTACACTTCTAGTGCTGTTTCCAGCGTACCTTCTAGTGTTATTTTGTTACAGCCTCCCAGTGACCTGCACCCCACTCCATGCATGCCGCTAGCTAGCCTGAGGTGGCCAGGGCCAGAGTCCACCAAGGAAGAAAGTTGGGCGGTGATGGAGCCTCCAGTAGTGCAGCAGAATCTGCCTGATATGAATTTCACAGCGTTCTTGGAACACTGGGCTGGACATCACTCTGCCCCCAGGGCTGCCCCTCCATCAGTGGATGTCACGGTCCTCTGTCTCCACTGGAAACTGAGAGACTCAGATCTGTCAGTACTGTGATCTCCTCTGAAAGCCTCCTCTGAAAAACCAAACACCTGGCCACCCTCATCAGATGGCATTTTTTTGTGTTAGGAAATGCTCCTGATGTGCCATTACCAAATAGAAGACAAAACAGTATTACCAAGTGAGACTCCATTAAAAGACACAGATAAAGAGACAGCAGCATTAAAGGGCAGACCAAGAAGGTGATATTCCTCATATATTAATAGTGGTTGTTTCTGGGTAGTGGAATATGGATGAATTTTTTTCTTTGTGCTTTTCTGTATTTTTCAAATTTCTGACCATGAATATGTATTACTTTTGCAATCAGAGAAAAGGACAGCACATGGTAATTTTTAAAGAGCCTTTGTTGGGATGTATGCCCACTTGGGCTTGGTGCTCCTGTGGATTCTACACTGAAAATTGTAGTGTCCTGGGCCCTTGGAGCTCCTCGCCCCAAATACAGTTGCTAATCTGCCCAAAGTAGCTGGAGGCCAGAGGCTGTGGCTGGCCAAGCACAGGACAAAAAGGGATGGAAACATAAAGTGGGCAGGCACTTCTGGGGATCCGAGGTCACCTTCATCTCTCTTCTGATTAGCCTTCCTGGAAGGAGGACAGTGGGAGGAGCCCTTTCAGAAACTAGAAGAGACAGCCTTGCAGCTAGGCTCAGAAGCGATGGGCAAGTCAGGGAGGGCAGGTGGCCACCCCAGCAGGGCCTGGCTTCTCACTGCCCTCCCTTGCTGGAAAAATCACCACATTTTTCAAGAACTGACTCTCTCAATAGAAATTGGCTTGGTAAGAGAAGTGGAATGAGTTCAGCAAGATGGAGAGACGACTGAAAGACAGTATCTTGATCTGAATCGGTGGTACAAAAACTAGCAAGTCTTGGGATTCTAATATCAGCCATTTCCCTTCCTCCCCCAGGAGGGGAAGCATCATGGGTCCTGAAGATAGCCCTGCATGAGGAAGGGGCCTGTGAGGCACCGCCATACAAGGATAGAGATAAAGTCCTCCCTCTACACTGCCCCTCAGAAGATAAGGCTGGGCTGCTGCCTATTTTTATGCATGAGAGATGAAAGCTATAACAAGAATCCTTTGCATGGAGCATGTTCCCCTTTCCAAGAGCTTTTATACAATATCTCTTATTATTAGATGGGAGGGGAAACCGAGGCTCACCAAGGGCACAGAGTAGTAGAGCTAGGACTACAGCCCAGGGCTCCAGACCCCAGAATCACGTGTCTTCCCCCTAATGCCAACAGTCATTCACACAAGCATGTCTAAGCTCCGGGGAACTCTGTACAGGCAACAGGGTGGCCTGGGTGTTAAGAGCAGTGGTTAGAGAGCTCGGAGTCCCTGGTGTCCAGCCTGTAGGCCAACTCCTAGTCTAGCCCCAGTGTCTTTGAGTCTGAGAGCCCAGAGGCTTTCTGCCCTTACATCCAAGCTCAGCACAATGTCTCCCAGTTTCCATCTCACTACACCATGCTTGGTGTCACAATACAAAAGCCAACATTCTGAGGTTCTGACTAAGAAATCCCTGATGGGTGGAGAGGGAATCCTGTTTGTCTGCAGGCCCAATAGCACAACTACACAACCAGTCCCCAGAATCCTTCCAAGGGCCTTAGCTTGCACAAAAGATCCCTTTGTGAAAATTAGAATAGGGCACCCCCTCCCGGCAGATGAATTAGAACATTCCACAGGCCCTCTTGGATTGAGATTTCAGCTCTCAACCCAAGGCATGCTATCGCCTCATCCCACAACCCAAAAGGGTCAGAAAGCTGCCCCAGGGCTATCTCTTCCTCCCCCGCTTCACACTCCCTCCTCCACCACACACAACGTTCTCAAGCTCTCCACTTGCTGATCAGGAAAACCTCTGTCACACACCCGCCTCTTGTCAATGGTCTGGATTGGATTTCCAACTCCCTATGTAGGGCTGATGAGGTCTCATTCCCGCGGGGAACCGGAGCACTTTTGTGTCCTCTGCCCACCCCCGCCCACCCCCCTTGGAGAGCTCCTTTATGCTCTATTTTTAGTTTCTTGATTGCAAGTGAGAAGGAGAAATCAGAGAATGCCGGGAAGCTGCAGCTCACCAACCCAGAGAAATGGACAGCAAGTTGGGGAAGGAGAAGACGGGGCGGGGCGGGAGGTGAGGTGTAGGACCCAGGGAGCACCCAGGCCCAAATGCCCAAAGAGAAAGGGAGGGAGGAGGATGTGTCACCACCACAGCAGTGTGGAAAGGCAGCTTTAGAAAAGCCACAGAACTGGAAGGACCCCTACAGGCAGTCCAGCGCAGTCCCCCCTCCTTTCCACAGGGGGAAATTGAGTCACCAAGCTGTGGTGCCAGGGCCCCACCAAGAAGTCCCCGATTCCTGAGGCCCCTTTCTGTAGCTCTGTTAAAGGAGGCCCCACAGCCAGGCTGGGAAACGTTTCCATCTTGACTTGTCCGCGGAGTGCCTGACACCTCCATGCCAACCTGCAAGTAAGAGCCAAGAGGGCCTCTTCCCGAGCCAGCAGGCCAGACTCTTGCCGCAGTCCTCTGGACCACCCCAAGCTGACCGGCGATCACCGCCCCTGGCCGGCACGCTTCTGCACGGCCCTTCGCCCACACCAGATGCAGCGCCTCCCAGCCCCAGTACAGACAGAGTCGGCCCCTAGTGCTTCCCCGACGACGTGCGCCGCACTCCCTAAATGAATGAACTGGCAGCTCCAAACGCTAGCGCAATTGGCAGTTATTGCTGGCAGTTTATCAGTATTAACTGATTAGGCCCAGGATGATGGATCCCCTGTCTCTCAAAGCCCGCCAGCCCGAGGGCCGCGCTCCACCCTCCGCTGCCCCCAAGCGGCCCACAAGACCCGGGCCCGCACTCCCCCGCGCCCCTCCCAGACAAAGAGAAACATTTAAATAAATAAAACAAAATTCAAATGAGGACACTAAATCTCCTCGGCGTTTAATTGATGATCATTATGCTTGGGAACCTAAATTCTTTTAATTTCACTGCGGTGCAGCGATGAATTATAGAATTACAGTCGCCAATTATCCATCACGCCTTTGCTCCTGTCTGCTGGCTGCCCAGCCGGCTCGCCCTCCCTCTTGCAGGGCAGGGGTTGAAGAGGCCAGATAATGGCATTGGAAACTGGAGCTGGACAGGGAGATGAGTGCCGACCCCAGGTTTAGAGCCTGCCCCCCCATTTCTCTCTCTCTCTCTCTTCCTCCCCATTCCTAGCGCACACCAGCTTTCTCACTTCGTTAAGAAAAAGAAAAGAAAAAACGCAGCCCTGAAAAGAAACCCTTTTCCATTTACATCTTGGTGCTTGATTCATTTTGCTCAGTGTATGATGTGCCGGCAGCTTTGGTCCCCACACTGGGCAGGATTCCAAGGGCGATTTCTGCCCTACCCCGCAGCTGCAGTCGCCCACCTAACCCAGGGCAGCCTGCAGAGGGGTGATTTAAAAGGGCTCCAACAAGGCTGGACAACACCACCCACTGCCTCAGGCTGAAGCCTGAGCTTCCAGCATCAGGGACCATTCCATTGCCCTCTCCTTCCTGTCCTCCTTTACAGTGAAAATAATAATAATAATTTGAATAATAATTTCCACCAGAGCTGTGAATGATTTGCATTTGTATAGTGCTCTGCAATTTACAAAGTGCTTTCATGTGCATTATCTCATTTGATCCTCCCAATAATCCTGAGAGAGGTCTGTAGAGCAGGTATTTTTGTTATTCAAACGTTTACTCATTCATTGGACTAACATTTATTGAGTTTCTACTTTGTATCAGGCCCTGGGGATATATAAAGACAAGAAAAAAGATGGTTTCATTCTTCAAGGAGGCTCAGTCTTTTTGAGCAGACCTACTAAGTGAAGAAAAAATTAAGAGGCCCAGGGACAAAGTGTTGCACTTCCCTGGGGAGGGACAGAAGAGTCAGGGAGATAAGCAAGGACCACAACAGTGAGGGACAGAGCCAGGACAGCCCATGTCTGCTGCACCAAGTTCCAAATATGTGCCCCCTCACATAAATGCAATACTGTCAACATCTCATCTATTCTTTTTAAAAATAACCATACAAGTTCACACCTAGTGTGGGGTCCAAAAATATATGTTCATTGGCAAATGATGGTAGATCAGGAGCAAAAACTTTGGGAGCCTCTGACAACAACAAAACCTTCAGGGCCAAGTCTATTACCACCACATAAAGAAAGGTGAGGGCTGAGAATGGAAGCCAGACGCCAAGACCTCCCTGGGTACCTGGGGTTCCTTCCTAAGGGATTTTGCAGACTACTTTGCAGTCTCTGGTCAAGTCTTCAGGGCTGAATGCCAGGTTGGATGACTGGCTGTTGTTTTTAATACGCCAAAAAAGATCTGTGGTTGATCAAGACTGTGCATTCTTCTGCAGAAGGCAGAGGAAGAAGCCCGGGTTGCCCAGTATGCCTTCATCATGCTATTTGTTTACAATCCCATCCCCAGATTTAGCCAATGAAAGGAGGCACACCTCTCAGTCTGGCCTGGCTCACAGCTTCTCCATCATCCTAGGCCCTCTGACTGCAGGATCTGAGGGAGGTAGCATTAATCATGACCAGGAAACTCAGCCTCACCCCATATACGCTGAGTCACCAAAGTCCTTGAGCCAGTGACCAAGGCAAAGATACAGAGTCAGGGAGACACTCTCGACAGAGGCAGACCACCATCTTTCCCTCTTTCTGCAGAGCTGTCTCCAAGCAGAGGTCCTGGAGGGATCACAGCCTGGGTCAGAGCCCACCAGTCTGCCTGGCCAAGGCAGGACAACTCTATCCTGTCACCAGCTAGCTTCCCTGGGCTCAGGGCTACTGGCCGCTAGCCATAGGCCAGGCACCCAGCCATGCTAGGGAGCCAAGTAGCCCTGGCATGGAGCAGCCCTATAACATTCTCACTGGTCTTGGAAGGCTGAGGTGGAACAAGGATACTCTGCAGAAATTATGTCTCCATCTGAGGTGGAAAAAGCATCTCAAACCTTTCCCAGACCCTGAGGCCTTCCTTTCAAATCACATCCCATACATACCTGCCTCCTGCGCCCTGCCTGTATTCCTCTTCTGAACTTCCTTCCTCCCATCCCCATTTCATAGCATTTTGATCCCAAATTTAATTGTGTTCTTATATCTCCAAGCCCTGCCTCTTGTCATCTATCCCCAGTGCTCCTTCCCTCCACTCTGATTACCTTGTGAACATCTCTCCAGTCTTCAGAACCCTTCTCAGCTATCGCCTCCTCTGGCCAGCTTTCCTGACTATTCCACCACCAGTACCAAATCACAATTCAACCCACTTCCTCTGGGAGTCCTGGAGGTCGTATACAAGCTTCACAGTCAATCCCCTTATCACACACTGAAGGAAATTAATTTGTCTGTGTTCTTGCTACAGTGCCTCACCTGCATAAGGGCATCAACCAGCACTTATAGACCTGAACTGAAGCCTGGTTTGAGGGTGACCAACTCATAATTTGGCCCAAAACGCCCCCCTATTTTAGCACTGAAAGTCCTACAATCTGGGGAACCCTTCAGTCTCTGGCAAGCTGAGGTGGTTGGTACTCAGTGCCTCTCAGTAGGAGCTGCAGTTTGCAGTCCTCAAATAATGACAGACCTGTTTTCAGGCAGCATTATTCATACCCATGTCCTGAGGGCAGGGAGAAGCAGTTCCAAGCATGATTTTGACTGTACAGGCCTAAGGATCCAGATAATTCCAGAATATATTCCTATGACAAGACTTTTTAGAACTGGAAAAGCAAGCTTGGCAATCACTGAGAATAGGAAAATGGATCCTGGAGAAATGGGAAATGGCTTAGCCAAGATGGCACCAGAAGACACAAAGACTCAGTGGGTGACAAAGAACACTGGCTCAAGTGTTAAGACTTGTAGTCCCCTCTCTGTACCATTACAAAGGCTGCCCTGCCTGGCCTACCTCTTCACTTCCAAGAGAGAGACTGGCATTTAATAAATTCCTAGCTTGGTGACACAAACTTTCCACTCTATTTTATTTAATCCTCCGAGTACCACTATGTCATTTTACAGATAAGAAAACCAAGACTCAGAAAACTGAAATTTCCTACACTCATCTAGCTGGTAGTAGTGCTGATTTCAAATACCTTCTCTGACTCCAAAGCTCAAGGCCTTCCCACTACCACCAGGTCCTAAACGTCTGCCATCCAGGTCCCTCCCAATCTAGCTTTCTGTGGGTCCCACTGTATCTGGCATCAGTAACAACATTGGTGCTAAATTCAGCCCTCGCTATCAGGAAAGGAAATTCTGAGTGACACAAGGCTAAAGGTATCGAAAATGGGACAGAGAAGGGGCATAAACAGAGAGGGGAGGAGACCAATACGAGTGACACCGGGATAATTAAGAAAGGGAGCAGCTTACCAATGAATGCTGTCTTGTTCAGAATGAGGTATACAGAAATACTGTGGAGGCAGAAAGCATGAAAGGAGGAATCAAAGGAAGAGCAGGCTTCATGGAGGTTTACAAGGCGTCAGAGATCATGAAGGTCATGTGTGACCCAGAGGCGGAGTCTCCTGAACCTTGATGCTCTCCACTCTGTTCCCCCTCTATAGCCTACCAGATACTACACATCTGCAGAGGAATTAGACTTAGGCCCTGATTCCAGGGCAGTGCTACCCACTCCAGGAAGAGCAGCAATCACCCCATTTCCTGGACCATCCCCATCCACTTGGACTGTTCCAAGTCCTTGTTCCATGCTCATCTCCTGGACCACCTTCATCTCCTGGGCCCCTGTTATTTCTAGAACCAAACTGCAAGCAGCAGAAGACATCTGCTTCTGACTGAAACCATCAAATGGCCTCACTCCAACTCCTGTCCCAGTGCCAGCAGGAGGGCAGAGGCTACAACAGCCACAGGAAGGTTGTCACCTGGACCCCACCCTCCCTCCCTGGCGGGCCCACTGCTCGATTTCTGTATTGGTTCAGTATTCCCATTTCCAGAATACTAGGTGGCGGCAGCTGCTTGTCAAGGACAGGAGAATCCACTGCAGGGGCTCTGCAGCCAGCCTCAGAGGTGACAGATGAGAGCACTGACCTCTGGACCACCAGCCCAGCCCCAGCCCTGCCCCACTCCCCTCCTCCAAACCTATCTTTCTGGCCCAGACCCGCATATCTTCCTTACACCATCAAATAGCTGTGTTGCCGAAGTGTAAAGCAGTAGTTCTCTTCTAATTACAGAACAGCTGACAAACACGTGCCAGAGGCCCCCCACTTCTCCTCTCCTGCTAACAGCCCCATTAGGACAGATCCTGTTATCTTCTATGCCCTCTCCATATATTTTATGGAGCAGCCTCAAAAGTACTCTCCGTCTCACCCTCCCGCCCTCCCTCTCTCTTTCAAGGCAATGGCTTTGTGAAAGCTGAGGGGAAAAATAAAGCCTTTTACTAAAATGTCACTCTGGGAAAGGGGGGGGTCTAATAGGCCATCGAAGGCTCACTTTTTTTTTAAGTGTGATAAATTTGGCCTGTCTTAAAAAGACAGCTCAGTGTTGCTTATCAACCGTGATTTGACCAGATAGCCGTTTCGAAAAAAGACACTGGTCTTTTTATAATAAATGGAAGCAATAAAACCAAGAGCTGGGCCAGAACTATAATTAAGAATCAAGCGCTGAAAACGGGGGTGTGTCAGCGGAGCGCCGAGTCCAGACTTTGGGCAGGGGGCTGGGGCAGGACTGGCTGGGGAGCCACCACCAGGGGGTGCTAGGGGGCCACACGCTACAGGAAGGGTAGGAGGACGCCTCTTGCGGCAGGTCCGGACCTGTTGCCCCGCTGTCCTCTTCTCGTTTTGAGCCAGTTCCCTCTCTGGACAGATGGGCCCAGGCGTGGGGAGGAGGAGCTCATTTCCCACCCCCAAAACCAAATCAAACGCCTATTTGAAATTCAGCCAGAAATCCCCCTCCTTGCTCTGTCTGCGCACAATAAACATCCCAGACTGGGCCACTCCTAAAGAGCTGTCTGTTTAACACAATCTCCATCTCAAGCGGCTGTTTTGCATTTCCTTTTGGCTTTATTAAAACTGATTTTCTATTTGCACTATAAAAACTGATCTGATTAAATTTCCATTTTTCCCCAAAGAAGACTCCTCTTGTCCTCTTCTCGTTTTGAGCCAGTTCCCTCTCTGGACAGATGGGCCCAGGCGTGGGGAGGAGGAGCTCATTTCCCACCCCCAAAACCAAATCAAACGCCTATTTGAAATTCAGCCAGAAATCCCCCTCCTTGCTCTGTCTGCGCACAATAAACATCCCAGACTGGGCCACTCCTAAAGAGCTGTCTGTTTAACACAATCTCCATCTCAAGCGGCTGTTTTGCATTTCCTTTTGGCTTTATTAAAACTGATTTTCTATTTGCACTATAAAAACTGATCTGATTAAATTTCCATTTTTCCCCAAAGAAAAGACTCCTCTCCTCTCTCTCTCTCTCTCTCTCTCTCTCTGTCTCTCTTTCTCTTTCTCCCCTCTGTCTCTCCTTGCCTTCCTCTTTCCTCCCTCCCACTCTCCCTCTTCACTTTTTTTTTTCCTCTCCCAAACAAAAAATTCTTGATTATTCTGCCTCTCTTGTCCCCCCACAGGGCCCCCCGCCACAGTTTCCATGGGGATGGCTGTGAACGGCACTCAGGGAAGGGAATGGGAGGGAGATTCCACCGAAGGGATCTGGAGGGGAAGAGTAGTGAGGCTATCAGTAAACTCTGGGATCTCCCAGGTACCCCTCAGGGATACCTCTCAGTCAGGGGCCCAATGACATCCAGTGTTGTCCTTGAGTCTCTGCTTTTGTCAAAGCCAAGACTGTAGGTTCAGTCCTCCCTTGGGCCGTGGAGCTGCTTCCTGATGTTCAGGGCCCCACCCTAACCAAGCTGCCAGACCAGGGGCACAGGGATGGGCCAAGGATGTGCAAGCCTGTCTTCCCTGTATGAATAAAGATCACTGCACTTAGCCCTTGCATTTCTGCTTCCTTCCCCACCTGTACAATGGAGAACAGTGAGTGTTTTTCACCTTGCACAATGACAGTGGCAGCCATCATTCATTACAGACCCACCATGGGGGGTGCTGAGTCAGCACAGGACACAGGGGACTTCTGTGCTTCCTACTCCTGCCCTCTGAGGGAGATGCCATCTTGGGGAGGTTAAGTAATTGGTTCATGGAAAGAGGCACTCTCAGGTTTGGCCAACTCAGAGCCTATGTGTCAACCACTCTGTCACAAATGGCCCCCGAGAGGAGAGACCCTTGTGAAGGGCTAAGCCAGCCAGCACGTTCACAGGCTCAGCGGAGAAGAGCTAAGGAAGGACAGTCTCAGGCAAGGGAGGGGACGGGCTGATGAAGCCGGGCCAACCTGTCCTTCTGAGCACCCCAGTTCACTGGGATTCCCTAGCCTCCACACTACTGATCCCCAAGGTGTACTCCTGCCCCTAACACTCCATCCCCTCCCCTAAAAGCAGCTAAAACAGGCTGGCATTTAAAAAGACTTTACTAAATATTCAGGGAAAACAAAAAGCAAACAATGACAGGAAATATAAATGGCAGGCACCAACTTATTTCCCTGAGTATCAGAGCACCTGGACACCATCAGTAATTAACTGAGGTGAGGGATAAATGAGGGAGGGAGGGAGGGAAGAGTTTGCTGCGCACTAGCCAAAGCCGAAAGGACCACTTGCTAAGTTTTTGCCACAGCCAGGGCTAACCACTCAGGGCTGGATTTCCGTGTAAGAGCCACCTGGCCCCCTTCAACAGGCAGAATCGCAGGTACTGAGAAAAGCTCCTTCTCCCCAACTCAGACGTAGCTTTCCTCATAAGAGATGCCCCATACATCTTACCCATGCCATAGCCACACCATGCACATAAGAATCATGCATATGCCGGTTAAGTCATTCATGGTTACTGTCCTCTCTGGATGAACCAAGAAATCCAGAATCAAGTAGGAAGGGGCATCACAGGTGGGCTACACCAGATCCCAGAGGGCCCAGATGCCGCCATGCGTTTTTTAATCTCTGTTGGTCCAAATCCTTCTTGCCCCTCAGTGTACAGTGAAAGGTCCACTCATTCTGGAGCCTTGGCTCATTTTACCAGAAAGGTTGGCTCTTTCCTCCACTGAACACCTTTGGCTACCCTGACATTCAGCACCATTCACTGAACATTTGAGGCTTTCCACGTGCCGGCCTGGCAGGCCCACTCCATTTGCTTGATGCATTTGCATGTGTTCTACTCTCTCTGAAGTTCCTTTTTCCCCACCCACCTTCTGCTTGCTGACAGTATTAATCAGCTTTCCTGTTACTGGACAAAATGTCTAATACCCTCAACTTACAGGTGGAGAGGTGTGTTTTGGCTCATGGTTTCAGTCAGTGGTCAACTGGCTGCAAGGCAGGACCATCATGGGGGAGCAGAACAGAGCACATGGAAGAGTGCCTGAGAGGAAGGGGCCAGTGACCAGATATAGTCCCCGTGACCCACCTCCACGACCCACCTACTAATCTCTTCATGGCTCTCAAACCAATCAAATTGGCAACCAAGGTTAGACCTAGGCCTACTCATGCTCTGGGCTAAGGTCTAGGAAGGCTTCTTTGTCCTTGGGCCCTCGTCTCTTCCTCACAGCAGCCCATCCTTCCTGCCTTTGTCACCTTATCCACGCTGTGTGCACATGGCTGTTCCCACATCTTTCCTCTCCACAGGAACTTGGGCTCCTCAAAGATAGGAACTTATTTCAGCCTTCACTGTACTCAGCACAGCACTTTTTGGGTCTTCAACAAATACCTATTAAGTGAATGGACAAACCAATGAATGAATAGAGTCTTGTAAATATCTTGCATTGTGGTTTTGGTTTTGCTGCTTAATTTTCTGCAAATACATTGTTCCTTTAGTGTGCAAGTTCCCAAAGGGCAGAGACCCTATCTCCATACCCTCTGCATATATCCCAGGGCTATATTGACATATAAAATCTGTACATATTTATGCTTGCAGTGCGATATTTCAACACACATATATCCTATGTACTGATAAAATCAGGGTAATTAACATTTCCATCTCCTTATCATTTATGTTTGGAGCCTTTGAGTTGCTCCATAGTAATTTTTTTTGAGGGTTTTGCTGTTATTTTTGTAGTTGTTATTTGGTATTTTGTTTTTGCTTTGTGCTGGGGATTAAACACAGGCTCTCACATACGCTATCTTCTATAAGTTCTAATAGAACTTGTTGATAGAACATGTTATAAGCTATTGTATAATACAGTTACCACACAGTTCGGTGTGCTTAGAACTAACCACACTAGAAGACTTACAAAGCTTCCCAAGCAAAGCAGAGCAGTATTTCTGCACCCTTGGGTGGTGCAGCCTACCGGAAACCTGAGGCACAAAATGACTACTGGAGTTTGAGCCCCACAAGGGCAGGGTCTGTGCCTGCTTGGCTTACTGTGCGTCCTGTGCCGGCACAGAACAGGTGTCCCATATTTACCTGCTGAAAGAAACATGATGACAGCCAGGAAATGACCCCAGCAACTGTGAACACGGTATAAAGGGTTTTTCTTAATTTTTGTTTTTGGTCTTGATAATTGCCTGGATATAGGAAAATAAAGAGAAGAATGCCTGGGGAAAAAGCACTCTCAGGGTGAAGGGGAGAGCAGTGGTTTGTGACTGAAGATGCTGAATTTGGTTCTAGATATTTTACAGTGACAGCAAGGCATTTAAGGAGAGATGTCCTGCAGGCTGCTGGATTTATGAGACTAGAATACTGGTAAGAGGTCAAGGCTGGAAATGAAAAATAGAGCACCTTGGAAAAAGAAGAGAAAAGAAAATAGCTGCAAATGAGCTCCTGTAGGAAGGGAATATAGCAGCAGTGAAGACAGCCCCAGCAGGGGCCTTAGGCGACAGCTCCAAGTTGGGGGAACAAGGGAAGCAATGAAATCCAAAAAGACACAGTCAGGGAGGTGGGAGGTGATCAGAGGACGGTCTGTGCCCAAGATCAAAGAGAATGAGCAAAATTCAGATCACCTGTGGGGCTCTTTAACCTCTTTTCCCAACAGCTTTCACCTCTGCCCTTTCTCAGGAACAGTATGGCCATGTCCTGCTCCAAATTCTGCCTTCGTCCTAGCCTCTGTTCTGTAGGCTCCTCTGTACGCACAGTCACATTCCCTTCTGTCCCTCTCTATAATCAGGCCATCAGTGGACCTACATAGCATCGGGGCCCCCAGTGTCATAGATTTTAAAAAGAGAGAGAGATTTATGAAACATCACGTCCTTTGCTTTATTGCCACAGATAAGGCTCAGAGAGGCAATGTAATGTAGTAGAAGACACGCAGCCAGGGAGAGGGGAGAAGGACTAAATGCCAGGTCTAAGGTGGCCCAGGCAGGTGCTCTGGATGCCGATCTCCGTGCATCCTCCAGAGGATGCAAAGACCCAGAGGGAGAATGTGACCTGCTCAGGATTCACAGATGAGTCATATTGGGGTAGAATCAGGACTGAACTTCCTACCCACCCTCTTCCCATCCTCCTTCCTGGACAAGGACAACCTGCCTACTGGTCTCCCAGCCTTGTTCCTCACAGTGCTCTTCAGAGCAGCAAAACCAACCTCACTAATTTATATTGCAAGGCAAAGGCTTAGTTCAAACCCTGACTACTCCCTTTGTCTAGACCCCTTTACTGGGAACTGTTCCCCAAGAACAGGTCTACTTTAAGGGTGAAGCCCTTTTGCAATGACAGCAGCAACTGTTAACCTCCCTCTCTCCACACCTAAAATCTGGGCCCTTCCAAAGAGCCAATTACGCAGCCTTTCTTTTCCATCCCAGCACTCAGAGCTGGTAGCTACTCAGAAACCCAAGGCTCTCCTTGTTCTGAAGCTGCCAATTTCCTCATCAGTATTTTATTTGTCTGTTTTGCTCATTTTTAAGCTGGTGGCAATTGCTATTTAAATTGTTTTGTAAAGTGTCTTTGCATTTACAATGCCGGCTGTCAGCAGCCCCACAATAGGAAATGAGATTTGGCATCAAAGGCAAAGACGCTACTAAAATACATTTTAATAAATATGTAAATCAATTAATCAATCACCCATCCAGGGAAGGAGCTTAGGGAACACAGACAGCCTGACAGGGAGGAGTTGGAGACAATGTGTGGTCCAGAGGGGCAGAGGAGGCTCATCAGGCATTGATCACAGGGGTTACGGGCACACTGTGAGTAACCAGCCCCACAGCTGGCCCTCCTTTTTACGCCCCCAACTGTCAGTCGCAAATGGGTTCCCCCAGGGTCTTGCCACAACAGCGACTGCCAGGAAGGTGCCAGGCTCCCACAGAGGTGCTGACAAATAGCTCCTGAGCTGAAACTGAGAACCAACCTTTGAAAACTCCTACCACCCCAATTTCTTCTCCATTGATGCTGCTTTCTAGAGAACTCAGAAGTTAGAAAGTGCTTGCAAAGTTTATGTCTGTAAGTTGAACTAGCCTGGAGGATTAACATCAGGAAACAGGAAGAAATGACAGCTCTTCTCTCACCTCTCCTGAAACAGCACCAAAGGAAAGGAGCTTTAACTGGCAGTTGCAGCTTGATAGATGGGGTGTTCTGTCCCCTCAGAGACACCTCTGACTAGGAAAGTAAATAAGATTCCAGGGACAGTACTGAGGGGAGAGAGGAGAGGCCCAAAGTCAAGACTTTGTAAAGCAGGCATCCAAAACATACTATCTAATGAGCAAGATGGCACTATATGGTGACATGGCCACTGTCATGTAACACAGATCCTCACCTCATACCATTGTGTGATAGGAAGCAAAACCCTGGCCACTAAAACCTAATCTCCACAGAGGAAAAGGAACACTTCTATGCTGCTGGTGGAAATGTAAATTAGTACAGCCACTACAGAAATAAAAATGGAGGGTCCTCAAAAAAATAAAAATAGGGCCGTGGATTTAGTTCAGTGGTTCTACCACCTGCTTTGAAAGCACAAGCTCCCAAGTTCGATCCCCAGTACCAAAATAAATACATAATAGAAATACCATTTGGTTCAGCTATACCACTCCTTGGTATTTACCTGGAAGAATTAAATTCAGCATTCCTTAGGGTTACTTTCACACTCATGCTTATTGCAACACAACATATAATAGCCAAGATATGGAAACAGCCTACGTGCCCATCAAAACATGAATAGATAACGAAATGTATAAAAATAGACAAAGAAAAAGTTAAAGTAGACAAAGAAAATGTATAAAAATGTTTGAGCTGTAAAAAGAAAGAAATTTTGTCATTTGTAGACAAATGGATGGATCTGGAGACCATCATATTGAGTGACATAAGCCAGACTCAGAAAGACAAGTATTACAGGTTCTCTTTAATATGTAGAAGCTTAAAAAGATGAAAAGAAAGTAGAAGGAACATATTATTAGGGAAGGGAAAAGGGGGAGGAAGAAGAGGTATAAGAGTGGGTAATAGGGAGCATGAATATGATCAAAACACATTATGCACATTGAAACTGTTGCATAAAAACATGCAAAAATAGGGGGACAGTAGGGCAAAGGGGCAATGAGAGAATGATTAAAGTATGTTATGTGCACATTCAAATCTGCTAATATGAAATCCATGATCTGTATAACCAATATGCACTAATTTTAAAATGGGTGGGTGGATCTCCATGTCTAGGCTGGACACACCCAGCAGAGCCTCCTGCAGCCCATGGTGTGTGTTTGTGAATGAGTATGCCTCTGGGTTACAGTAAGGTGTAGCCTATGTGGCTTTCAGTGGGACCTTTGGCAAGTCATTTTACCCTTGGGGGCCTCGGGCTACTCACTAGGTATTGTAAGGATTGGGTAAAGTGAAATCTGAATTTGAAACTCTCTGGCACATTTTCTCCATCATTATTGTTGTGAATCCAGTATAGTAGCTTCATTATTGCTACCAGCCCTTTACTGGACCACCATCTAAGTCTGCCCAATCTTGACAGGAAAAAGGTTGACAACTTAAAGTCTGAAGACCAGAGGAGACCCTTCTGTGTAGAGGCCAGTCCATGGGAAGAACGGCTCATACCAACACAAGAAATCAAAGGATCCAGCCTTCTGCTGCATTCACGCCTCACCCTATCCCCCCACCACTACCACCACCCTCCCCTGGAAGGGTTATATCCTGTGATTAAAGACTTGTCTGGTTCCCAAATTACCTCATTTTTTTAAACTGCTGGCACCTCAACCAGAAGGCAAACATTCCCATCAGAGCTGAGAGCATACACACAGGTACTCCCCTGGGTTACTGGGCATGTATGAAATGGCATAGGCAGGAGCTGTGCTTCATGAGTGCATACAAATGCATATCCTTAGGCCTATCAATGCAAAGTGATGTATGTGCTTACATGTATGGGCCTCTTGTTCAGTGTGTTCAAATTAAGGCAGAGCCATCTACATGCATGTGTGTCTCAGGGGGACTATGAGGGTATGAATGGTGCACACTCATGTCACGCCTGTGGTCAACCACTATGCCCAAAGAGCTTGCTCATCTCGCTTCTTCTCCAGGAGAGTCCATTCCACAGCATCACCCAACATCACTATCGGGAAGCCTGGCTTTAAATGGTATCTGCCCTTTCTGGTGACATTGAAGCAGAGGCTCCAACTCTCCATGGCAGTTCTGACTGGGAAGGTGTGGGATCTTTGGGTCATGAGTGAGATTTTCTGCTCAGGTGTACAGGTCCTCCGCTTATGCACAACGTATCTGTGAGGACGCTTCTGGAAGAGATCACATTTAAATCCATGGGCTGAGTAAGGAAGATGCATCTTCAGTTGATATGGAAGTCATCAACCAACTGGCTGAGACCCAGATAGCACAAAAAAGGCAGAGGAAGGGCCAGGGATTTAGCTCAGGGGTGCTGCTACCTACCTTGCAAGTGCAAGGTCCTGAATTCAATCTCTGGTATGAATAAAAAAAAAGCAGAGGAAAGGTGAATTTGTTTTCCCCGCCCCACCTCCCCAAAATCCCTTCTTCTGTCCTTGAACATCAGAACTCCAGATTCCCTGGCCTCTGGATTCCTCAGCTCTCAGGCCTTTAGCCTCAGATTGAGAATTACACCATCAGCTTCCCTGGTTCTGAGTTCTTCAAAGTTGGACTGAGTCATACTGTCAGCTTTTCTGGTTCTCCAGTGTTCCAGCTTAAAGGCAAACTATCATGGATACCATACTCCTTAATGAATCACACAGCACACACACATACACACACACACACACCATTGGTTCCATCTCTGGAGAACACGAATTAATATGATAGTCATCTGTGCTCTTTGTATGTTCATTTGAGATGACATCTTTTATTTTTGTTTGCCAGTACACAGTAGGGCCTCTGTAGTGTTTATGAATGAAATGACATGTTCTGAAGTTGTTTTGGGTATGCACATGCATTATTTCTTCCCAAATATATTGTAAGCATCTCAATGGCAAGAAATGTCCTCCACACAGCTACCATACCCAACTCTAAGCTTCCTGGACTCCGAGAGGGACAAAGTGGCCATACCTGATTGACCATGCAACAACTGATTGGTCAACACACAGCCCCAAACATGCCATCCTCCTTGTTCCTCATGACTCCATTGTCCCCACCTGGAGGGCAACACTATTTCTGGGGAGATTTCTGAAGTATCAACTTTATTAAGATTGATTTGGCCTGCCCGCCATTCTGACAGGTCCAAAAGCAAACATGGCAG
This sequence comes from Fukomys damarensis, assembly GCF_012274545.1. NCBI lineage: Eukaryota > Metazoa > Chordata > Mammalia > Rodentia > Bathyergidae > Fukomys > Fukomys damarensis. The sequence continues at coordinate 64,527,859 of NW_022900928.1, forward strand.
GGCCATGGGGGAGATTTGGTCATAATTACCATCTTTAATTACTGCTAAAACATCAATTGCTCTTGTTCAATTAGCAGTGCAGTTTCAGGCATGGCAAACTTTGCAACACAAAATAAGCTGAAAATTGATTTCTGAACACTTAATGCAGATCTGAAATTGCTAACCTGATAAGGTTGTCATAGAAGAGCCAATGTGGCCAAGGAGGAACTTTGCAGGGCTGTAATTGCCTCAGTAGGAAGATTAATAACTTGTACACTTACATCTTGTTCATCAAGTAGGAGGCACTCATGGGGGAGCAGGAGTGGTGGGTGGGTGTGAGGCATGAAGGCAGAGGGAGGGTGTTAACAAGGACACTGGCAATTAGGCAGGAGAGAGCAGCAGCCTGCACCCAATGGTCCGTGAATGAGGACACAGCCCTCCAGGATGGCATGCAGGAGGGGCTGCTTGCCTGGGATGGCTGCCAGGGAGAGCAGACCAATGCAAAGCAGGCAGGCACCATCTCAGGAAGGTGGAGAGAGGATGCCTGGGTCCCAGCCACCTCTGTTACCTCCCCAAGCCCAGGAAAAGAATCCTGAAGGTCAAAACTCAATTGGTCTCTGGCAGAGCTTCTATGGAGGCTTCCTGGAAAGGGAAATGTAGAATAGGTCTGACCAGAGGGACATCAGCTGAACCTCAGGATGCCATGGCTGTATGCTGTGATGCTGTGGTTCTCTTTCTCCCCTCCCCCTTATACCTGGGTCTTGCTGCTGTACAGTTGAGTGCATCACTGAATGCATTCATGGAATGGTAGATAGACAAAGCATTTTAGGAGCTGCCAAGTCTCCACAGAGTGAGTAATTGCCAGTATTATTACTGCTGTTATTGTGGCCTTGCAAGTGATGTGGGACACAGGTCAAAAAGCTGAATAGCTTTGGAAAAGGACCTTCTCTCTGTGTCTTCTCATTTAAGCAGAAGAAAATAGTCCATTTTCAGTTTATAAAACCAACATCTACTGTGCCAGGAACATGACAAAGCACTAAATGGATTAATAGATAGATGATAGGTGACAAATAGATAAGCAGATAATATATAAACTGGAAAAACAGATGATAGATTAATAAAAATGATTGATGGATAGATGGACAGATAGATAGATGGATAGAATTTAGTTATCGTCACCATGAGAGGTTGGGTGTTCTCATTTGACAGATGAGAGAAATAAGACTTAATAAGATTGAATAACTTATCCCAAAATCATTCACCTAATAAGCAGCAGAACTAGAATTCAAATCCGGACCTCTTTGAGGTAAGAAACAACACTCTAAATCTCTGCTCTCTGTCCCCTTGTGCCTTTCACTACACTGTGTTGGGCTTGAAGCAGACATGACAGAAGATTAGGACTCTCCTGGTTCTATAGAAATGGAAACAGATATTCATGAACCAGCTGTGTCATGCATGCAGCCAACAAACTTACCCTTACTGCATGTTCAGAGCAACAAATCAGATACTCTCAGGAGCCGCCCTTGCTAATGTCAGGCTTAGCTAGAGCCAGATTGCAAGAGCCAGATTCTCCTTAGGGTATAGGTCTGTGGCCCTATAGATCTAAACTTCAACTTGATTCAACAAAAGTTTATTGACCACCTATTTGCCCAGGCTAAGCCCAGAAATAGAAGGAAAACTAAGATCTTCCAAACACTCTCTAGCAGAGGAATGTAACAAGAGATGGATCAGTGTGAGCCACGCAGGGCAGAGTAACAAAGGGCAGCATGCACAAGAGAAGCAGTAGTAGGAACAGGCTACCCAGAGGAGGTGATGTCTGAGGGGCTTTGCAGATGACCAGGAGTAAGCCAGGTCAACATCCAAGAAGCCCCCCAAGCTGAGAAGTGCAAAGGGGCATGGTCTGTGCAGGTAACTATAATCTGTTTGGTATTTCTGGGGCTCAGTGCATGAGGCTGAACTTGGGCTATCAGGGAAAGATGAAGCCAGAGGCCAGGTGACACAAGGTCTACAGACCACACTGGACTTTACCTTGCAGGTGCTGAAGAACAGCACTCAGCTTTGCATGTCAGAAACCTTACTCTGACTGAAGGGGGAAAGAAGTTGTGTTCATTTGCTGGGGAAGCCACAACACAGTCCCACTGGTTGCATGGCTTAAACAACAGAAATGTATTTTTTCAGATTTCTCTTGGCTTGAGATGACGGTCTTTTTCTGGTGTCTTTACTCTATACATGCCTATGCCCTAATTTTCCCTACTTGTAAGGGTATTAGTCATAATGGATTAGTTTCTACCCAAATGATCTTATTTTAATGTAATTACTTCTTTAAGATCACATCTGAGGTACTGAGGATTAGGCTACCAGGGTATGAATTTGGAAATGGGGCATGGGAGACACAATTCAGCCTATAACAGAAGGACAATAGGTAACACCTAAGACAACTCTTCCTAAAGCCCTCATTTTGTCATGTTGTTTCCCTCCCATTTGCAGTGACTCCCAATAGCCTATGAACTTAAGACAAAACTCTTCAGGATTGAACACAGGCTGTTCCCAGCCTTCCAACCCCTCTGCATATTCATCTTATCCTCCACTACTCCTGAGCATGCTTGTTTCCTTCAAGGGTTGGTGTTCCCCCAAACACACTCCTGGTCCTAACTCATTGTGTGGACTATTCTACCTAAACATACACCTTGTCCATAGCTCCCTGCGAAGGAAATAGTCAAGACTGCCAAACTCTCTAGCATTCTTGAAGATCCTCGTCTACTGCTACTCACCAGAGGAGGAAACCTGATCCCAGGGTTTGCCCAGCAACTCCAAGGACAAGAAGTTCTGTCCAGATGCAGCAAGTTGTTAGTTAGATCAACCAACTTCTTTGCTCAGAAGTTTGAATGGGGAAATACGGGAAAGCATCTGTCAGTTGGTAACAAAAGTGAACACTGAAAAGATGCGCAGAGAGAGGTGTTGAAGAAACACAGTTATTAGTGTATTTTGGGTAAAAGAAATTGTGAGCAACCAGAACTTTCCGTATCGGAAAGATACTTCTCTTAAAAAGCACCTAATAAAAGAGTAAGAAACAAATTCCATCTTTGACAAAGCTAACACAAACCTACAAACTCAGACGACAGACTTGAGGAAGGTCAGTGAAGTTAAACTGAAAGATGCTAAGAGAGAACAGCTGTGGTACAGCGTTCAGAGGGGTGAGACAAGCACAGCTCTGCAAGGTGAGGGCCACATCCCAGAGCCAAAAAACAATACCCACTTGTTAAGAATAATAAGAACAGTGGGAACTTTCCTGAATCTGTTTTGACATAAAATAAAAGCAGGGATGGTGGGGCTGTATGACAAGTCATACATTAAATCATATTTACAGGAAGCAGCCAATCTGTGGAGTGGCATAGATGACAAAGATTCTGTATGAGCTTGTCTGCAGCTGTCATTGCCAGTTGACTAGAAAGCAGGAAAGCTTAAAAGGCCTTGCACTGATGTACTCAGAGGAAAATTCTTGGTGGCCCAGGACATGACCATGCCCTATGCACACACCAGATCTAAAACAATATGCGTACAGCTGATCCAACAGGAAGACACTTCATTCAAAGATAAATTAATAATCAAAAGTGAACCACCACTGGTTCTATAAATAATGATATAATAAGAAAGAAGACAAAGAGATATGAAAAACAAGTAGTAGATAAACGCTTTTCAGAAAAATGTTGCCATGGAGAAGATGAACAAGCATAATGCCATGTAAAGTTTTTAATGCTCATTGAAGCAATTACTTCCAAAAACCAAGAAGACAAAAAAGAGATACAAACATTTCATTTAAAATACAGGAAAATTATATAAATCATGAGACAGAATTGTTCAGAAAATAAGTGTAAGGAAAAGGCAAAACCAATAAAAACAATGCTTAATGCATAAAAAAGGTACAGAAGACAGATTTGTGAAAAGTGAGAGAAATTATAAGTGAGTAAGAGGTTAAAAAAATTTATGAGAAAATGGTAGGAAAGACAAACATTCAATTCATATCCCCATGAAAAGAGAAGATATTTAAAATATGACAGTAGAACTTTCCAAAAATAAAAAAGAAATGAATCTACAGATCAAAAGACCTATTGTATCCCAGGAAAATACTGGCATGAGGTGATCAAATCTAATAAAGACATTAGACTTCAAAGACAAAGACTCCTTTGGAACCTTCAATCCAAAAGATCACACTGCCTGTAAGTGGGAGAAAAAAAATCAAGGTAACCTCAGATGTCTCTCCCTCAACATTATTTAATGAAAAAAACAAAAAGTGTAATCTATGAATGCTCTATCCCAGCAAACTGTCAATTAAGTATAAGAACAGCACTGAGGGATATACATGAATGTGTATACACAACCTCATGAGTTTGAAGAATCCAATTGTATAACTGACAATGTGAAATAGGAAGAAAATGGCTAAAGGTGTAGGGGAAGTGGGAAGGATAGGGGAAAGGAAATAAAGGAAAAGAAAAAATATAAGAAAAGGAAAAAATGGAAACAAAGTCTTTGTAAATAGGGGAGGGGGAGGGGTAAAGGGAGCATAAGGGAATGGGGAAAAAATAAGAAACAAGATCTGTCATGTAAAGGTACAAGATCCCAATGATGAAGGTAACTGTACTGTATACTTAAAAAGTACAAATAAACTCAGTAAAAAAAAAGAATCTGTAAGAGGATGATTTCAGAGCAATCGAGAATGAACTAAAAGTCCAGGAGAAGTGGGGGTGACATGACATCCATATAACTGAAAGTAAGATAACACTAAAGCAATGCATAGATTATAGCTACAGAACCAAAAGTAAGCATTATGATCTTGAGAATGTAAAAATTCTGTTACAAAATTTGGGTGGGGGAAAGGAAGAGAAGATAAAAAATAATTTCAGTGTGCTGGCAGCTTTTTTGCTTATAACTGATTGTTAAAGGTATCATTTGAGGCTAATAAAGTAAGTGATATACACACATGTAATTTAAAAGTATGAAAGACAAACATTAAGAAAAATAAAAATATAATCAACTAAGATATTGATAAAAATGTTAAAAAGAAAGTACAGTCTATGGCCATACCACCCTGAACATACTCAATCTCATCTGATCTCAGAAGCTTAGCAGGGTCAGGCTTGGTTAGTACTGAGATGGGAGAAAGTACAGTAATTTACTCTTACAAGAAGTAGTCAATAGATATTAAAGGAAAGAGATCTATAGATATATATACAGCTATAGGTACAGATCTTAGTATGGGGGAAATGCAAGCCTTCCAAATTATTTGAAGAAATGCATAATAAAATTCAACCAAATGAAGTAGCATATGAAGTAAAAGATTGAAAAAATTAAGTAGCAATAAAACCAGAAAGTATGACACAAAATTTGACTTAATAGTAAGACCAGATATGTCTGTCATATTGATTTATGTGAATTTTACCCACTAGAAATATTTGCTCTCAGACTTGATCACAAAATAAAGCTCAAAATTTCTTCTATATTTTAAAGCACAATTACTTATTTAGAAAACAAACAAATTGGCAAAGACATAACATGCAAACACAAATAAAAAGAAAGTAAGGAGCACAATTTTAGTAGCTGACAAGATTGGACTTGGGGGAAGAGAGTGAGGCCACAGAGAGCACCCAACTAGAAAAAGGGAAATTCATAATGGTAAGGAGCAACACCTTCAATGAGCATCTAATATTCTTCGAATATCATGGCATCAACATCCCTACAGCAAAACTATAGGATACACAAGAAGAAACAGAGGCACAGTAGAAGTCAGAGATTATTATAGTTAACCACTCAGCCCATGGCAGAAGTAAATAAAAATAGTTGAGTATCTAGAGGGGCAAAAATCTGATTCATAAAGTTATTCTAACATACATATATTCAGGTCAATAAACTCAAACTGAAAATTAAACCACTGAAGATCTTAAGCTACAAAGAAATCCTCAATATACTACAAAAAATAGAAACTATATGAACAATATTCTGAGAATATGATATAATAAAATTAGAAATTTGAAATAAAATCCTTTCCACTCAGAAATTTTCATCCTTGCTCTTAAACAGCCCTTGGGACAAAGAGGAAATCAAAACTGAAATTGGAAAATACTTCTAAAATAGTCTTCATAAAAATGTTTTCTCTCAGAATCTGTGCTGAAAGAGTAAAAATGACTGGGAAGGAAAGGGATTGAAAATGATAGGGATATGTCATGTGAACGTATCAATACCCCAAAATGAACACCATTATTCTGTGTTACAAACATGCACTAATAAGAGTTAAATTTAAAATAAGCAAAAATGAAGAAAATGAATATAAGTATGTATTGAATTCAAGAAGTTACAAAATTGACAACAGACTCAAGCTTATGGAGAGCAGGAAGAAGGCTCAAGTTATTTAAAAGCAGAATTAAAGAACTGTAGAATTAATATATAAATCTAAAATATAATCATATATATTTCAAAGTTGACAAAATAGGTAACTTTTAGCTAGCCTTGTCAAGCCAAAGACAAAAACAGAAATACCTTAAGTCAAGAATTGTAATTGGAAACTAACCATAAAAACATAAAATTTAAAACACAACGTGGCATTCCTTTGCTCATCTTTACACAAAATAATTAGAGAACCTAGATAAAGACACAAATCTGCATGGAAATATAAACTCAGAAAACCAACCATAGTAAAGTTAGCCAATCTAACAATCGGTTTCTAGAGAAAACTAGCAACAGTTGTCAAAGTGCTATTGTTCTATTCTCAAAAGGCACCAAGTCCAAACAGGAGCATGGAAGAATTCTAAGAAACCTTTAAGAAACAAGTAATCCTTTTGCTGTGTAAGCTTCTTCAGAGAACACACACACACACACACACACACACACACACACACACTTCTAATTATTTTTACAAAAATAACATAGCTAATATCAAAATGTAATAAAGCACAAACAAGAAAATATAGCCTATATTACAACAAAAATTTGTAGTACATTAAAAAATAGTCAAATAACATTTACTCCAGAAATTTAAGAATGATTGAATATTAAAATGTCATTTTGTAATTTGCCATACAAATAAGTTAAACATAGATCATCCTAATAGATTCTAGATAAACCATGGAAAAATTCGCACCCAAGTTTGATTTTGCAAAGCCCCTTATAAAATAGCAATAGAGAGATACTTCCTTATTATAATCAAAGACATGTTTATACAGTAATCACAAAAGTGGGGAAACACTTATGAGTGTTCTCACTGAAATTGGGAACAAGACCAGGGCATACAGTACTCCCATTATGATTTAATATTGTTCTAGTAATTTGAAAATGCAAGAAGATAAAAATATTTCTCATTTTCAGTTGATATGATTGTTTGCTTGAAATTTTTAAGATAATAAACTTTAAAAGTTTATTAAGTTGGCTGGTTATAAAATTAACATGCCAAAATATTTATACAAATAACCACTTGGAAAATATAATAGAAGAAAAGGATATGCTTGGAATAGCAGCAAAAGAAGATAATATACATAAAATTAAACCAAGAAACAGATGATCTGGGAATTAAAAACATTGAAGACATTATTAAGTACCAAAAGAAGCCTTAGATGTGAAGATTCAGCACCAAAAATATGCTAAATTTACCTCATGTTAATATATGAGTTTGGTGTAATCTTGCCTCCTAAACACAAAAGTTATGATTTGTCTTTTAAATTTTATCTGTTTTCGTTTGCTTGAGTATTTTTTAACAAGATCTAAAAAAGATAATTCTGAAATAAGTAATGACTTCTTTATATAAGTAAATAAGAATTACTGCAAAAAATCTTTGAGGAAGAAGAGTAAAGACTGATAGAAGCAGAACTTGTCTCACCAGATGTAAGACATTGCCTATTATAAGATGTCAAGGCTGCAGCACTAAAATCACCTTAGCATGTGACATGAACACAAATGAACAAATCAGTGGAACAGAAGGGACCCATTTACATTTGGTTTTGAAAGAGTAGAACACAGAAATTTTTAATAAGTGGCATTTAGATGACCAAGTAGCCATCTAAGGAAAAAATAAAATAAGTAAAGCCAAATCCCTCTCTCACACCTTACACCAAAATCAACTCAAGAAGACAAAGATTTACAGTTTTACAAAATCAAATCATAAAATTCTAGAAAAAATGCCAGCATTTCACAAATATAATGTCGGAATTAGGTAGACCTTTCTCATTCTGATCACAGACCCAGACCCGTTAAAAAAAAATTGGTTAACTTGGCCATATTAAAAAAGAAAGAAAGAAAAAGTACAGAGACCTGGGTTTTCTTTTTGCCATTGGAACTATAATTTGCTACAACTTCCATAGGGCCATTACTTACTAGCTGAATATTTAAATTTCTTGTGATGAGTCACAACATTCTCTCTCAGTTTTATTCTCTAAAAATAATGGCAAATGCAGCAGAGACTGATGCCCTTCACAATCTCATCAAGACCCATAGCTTTGTTAACTCAAACAGAAGATTTTATTTGAGTATTTTTTCTTTGTATTAACTTTTTAGTTATTTCAATTATTTAGTTATTTCAATTCCCTCCTTTGGGAATTGACTAATCATGCGATTGATTACCTTCTTTAGAGTACTCCTGGATTTCCTCTATTTGACATTTTATTCATTAAAGTAATAAACTTTTTCCTGCCACGTGTATAAAAAATAAATCTCCAAGTTCACCGATCACCCTTTGTTATGATTCCAGCCTAATGGCATGACTGGGAGGTGGTAGAACCTTTAGGGATGGGGCTTAGTGGAAGGAAATTATTAGATCAATGGTGGGCGTGGCCTTGCAGAGGATATTGAGACCGGAGCCTCTCCTCTCTGCTTTCTGGCCACCACCAGACAAAGACATTTCCCCTTTGTCCACCACTTATTTCTGCCATGAATCCCGTCTTGCCTCAAGCCCAAAAGCAACAAAGCCAAGCAAACATGGACTAAAACTTCTAAACTGTAAGACAAAATCAATGTGTCCTCCTAATAAAGTTGATTTATCATGGGTAATTTCTTATAGCTACAGAAAGCCGATTAACTTTCCCTTAAATTCTGCTTATACTGATTGGACATTTGGTAGTTTTACGCTTTTTATGAAGTTAAGCCTGTCAGTTTGTGCGTGTATGATTTCTATCATTAATTTCAAGGTTAGGGACAGAGGTCAGACATTACCTTCTGTTTTTCTGTGATTTAACATTCACAGTCAGTATCTTCATCCATGTGAAATGGTTTCTTCTTTTCATGATATAAAATCTGTGGTTTGAATGGATGTCTTCCTTCCTCTGCCCCCTGCCCACCCTCAGCTACTCAATTTTTCCCTCGGCTTCTTTTATGTGTAACACAGTGGATGATTTTGTATTATCTTAACAGCTGGCAACAGAATTCCTCTAAGGGAAGAACTGTCACTGTTTGGAAGATTCTTGACAAATGTGAAATACAAGGCGAGTCCCCCGAAGGTCTGAGTGACAGTGGCACCAAAACCTGGGATGAGGGGAAAAGCCTCTCCATATAAGATTCAGGAGGAATTTGTTGTTATTCGTGGAAAAGAGTGTGAGAGAGAATGAAAACCAAGAAGAGAACATGAAGTAAAGATAAAACAGAAAAGCAGCAAGAGGTTGGAATGATTGAGCACCAGTGAAGCATCTAGAGATCTGGCACCAATATGTGTATTTTAAAAGGTAATACGTGTTGTGAAAACTAAGTCTCTTTGTAATATAAAGCAATATGAATATAAAGCAATATAAAGCCCGTCCTATTCTGCTACATGTTACAATCTTGTGCCAAACTGCCTGTGTGAGTGGACCCCCACACCCCGGCATATCGTAGAAGATTCACCAACAAATTCTAAAATGTAAGAATAAACACCTCAAAGTTTTTGGTGAACGTTTTGCAGTACTAGGGATTGAACCAAGGGCCTTTGCACTGTGGTACACCTCAGCTCTCCCCTTTTTAAATTTTGAGGCAGGATCTCATTTCGATAAATCATTAAATTGCTAGGTTGGTTTTGAGCTTGTGTTCCTCCTATGTCAGCCTCTCAAAGTGCTAGAATTATGGGTGTGTACCACCACACCCAGCTAGAAGTAAATAATTTTCAAAAAAGAGGAGGGACATGTTCTATCAGCTATTGGGATTCATATAAGCCATGTCAGCTGTCTTAGTCAGGATAGGCTTAGATTTTGCTGCAGAAACAAAAAACTCCAAATGCAAAACAACAAAGTTGTTGCTTACTCTTGTTACATGTCTATTGTGGGTCCCTGAAGGCTCTGCTCTGTTTCTGCTCCCTAGAATCTGGGCTGCCATCATCCTAACCCAACCTGGAGTAGAACAGGTTGTCATTGCAGGGAAGGGAATGGTAAATTACAGACAGGCTCTGAAAGCTTCCTGTCAGAAGTGACAAGTGTCACTTGCACTCACATTTCATTGTCCAAATCAGGTCCCAGAGGCAAGTCTAACTCCAAGTGGACAGGGAAATGCAATCCTCCTGTTTTCCTGAGAGAGAAAAAGATGAGACTATTTGTAAACAGTCCTAATGAAGACCACAATATTAAAAAAAGAAAAGAAAAGAAAATTCTAATACTGACATAGGCACTGAAAAACCAGTAGAATAGATGAGAGAATCCAAGAAAAATAAATGCACAAGTGATAGTCAAAAGAGACTATAAATATTCAAATTAAAGAAAAGCTTATTATAGCAAAAGACACATTGCTAAGAATGATGGGAAAGTGTGTCTTAAGTGATGGAGAGTATTTTAAAGAGGATTAATGGCAATGTGTCTTCTACTATAATAAATTTTAAAATTGAAACATTCATTATATTTTATGATGACTTCTCAATGATCACACATTTGTGACAATTTCTGCCAAATAAAAACATTCACCTTATTCACCAGGTCTGGCACAGTTCAACTTCTGGCTCTTCCCCAAAGTGTAAATGACCACGAAAGGTAAATGTTTTGAATTGATTAAGGTATCAAGGCAGTCACCACAGTACAACTAAAGACACTCACAAAAGAGGACTTCAAGAACTGCCTCAGAACTTCGCAAGGACGATGGAATGAGTGTGTCCAAAGTAAGGGCAAGTATTTTGAGTATGCTGGAGAGGATTAGTGGCGATGTCTTTTACTCAAATAAAAATTTTAATCTAAACATTCACTAAATGTTATGATCACTTCTCATTGATCAAATTTTATGACACTTTCTGTCTAAAAACACCCACCTTTCTACAGTCTTTACTGTAATAACTTTTTAAAAATTTGAGCATTCACAATTTTTTTGGTCATACCACATATATAAAATAGATATGTCTGGGACATGGTGATGCTGAAATCCTACCACTCCGGAAGACTGAAACAGGAGGATTGCAAGTTTGAGCTCCGCCTGGGCAACTTAGCAACTTACAGATATCCTGCTTCAAAATAAAAAATAAAAAAGGGCTGGGGTGGTAGCTCAGGAGAGGGAGAGGGAGAGGGAGAGGGAAGGCCCTGCATTAAATCCCCTGTACTGCACCAATTAATTAATTAATTGTGTATGTATTTAGACTGGGTATACAATATAGGTGAAATCATAAAGCACTGGCAAAAAAGATGGTTTGCTCAGTGGGTAATGTTGAGAAGATAACTTATGGTACAATTTTTTAAAAAACCTCAATTTCTCCTTACACTGTATAAAAATTTGAACTAACCCAGAAGATTAAGGTCCTAAAATGTGATATGTAAAACTACAAAACTAATAGGAGAAAATGTAAAAAGTCTATCACTTTGACCTTGATATGGGAAGATTTCTTTAATAAGACCCCAAAAGGCACAACTATACGGCAAAAAAGAAATGATGTATTTGACTAGAATATAATTGAGGATTTCTGTTCACAGAAGGACACCACAGAGTTAACAGGCAGGTGACCAAATAGGAGAAAATACTGAAACAACTAAAACACTGTGTAGAGCCAACATATATCAGGAACTTCTCCAAATCAACAAGCAAAACACAAATGAGAAAGGTCAAACAAATATGAATAGGCAATTCAGGTAAGGTGAAATTTTAACAAGTCCTTCCCTACAGAAGCAGGTAAAGAGGTGCCCAATCACACAATAATCAGAAATGCAGAGAATGGTGAAGAATACCTTTAAATCCCCCCTGCCTGGCACCATTGGAAAGCCAGAGGACACCAAGTGTAGGAAAAGGTGAGGGGAGGCAGTCTCCTGACATAGCTAGCTGACTTCCAGAGCCATGGGCAGATCTGAGTGAAGCTGAACCGGCCTCTACAGGCTCACACAACAGACAGACTTCCACCAAGACCCACCAGATGACGTGCTGGAAACTCTCCATCACAGCAGCCCAGGAATATCTGGTGGGTGCTTAGGGAGAAGCGCTAGATAGCAGCCAGCAGTAGTAGAATAGCTGTGTTTAAAAACATGAATAAATATCAAAAATAGAATTGAGAAAAAAGTAGGAAACAGACCAAAAAAAAAAACAAACAAAAAACAAACAAACACTGCCATACCTGCTCAAGTCTGTTTCCTCTATCTTGAACCTCCAAAACTGAGAGAAATATATTATGTTATTGCAGCCCCATCAACGAAGAGAACTTTGAACCAGGGCCCTGTCCTAATTAGGCCCCCAGGGCCTAGGCCAGCGCACCATGTACATTTTGATCGCAGTCTCTATACCTTAGAAGGAAACCAGAAACTCTGTAAGGACACATCGAAACTCTGAGATTTTAGGAGAAAATTCACACCTTCGTGTAACTTATTTTGTGCCCTTTCCTGACGTATTTCTCCTTCTAGGGACAGGACAAATAAGTTATTGTCCTGGTGGCATCTCACTCTAGAGCAGCGCCTGTTGAGGGTTGGGTGTAATAGCTACAGTCCTCTCTTCCTGGCTTGGCAACTGGCCTTGGGCAGATAAAAGCCCCAGTGTAGTCCAGTCGCCCCACCCTGCTCCCCGAGGCCCTGGGAAAGGACAGCCTGGATGGGGGAGGGGGTGTGCGTGCGTCAGTCAGTCCTTCCATCCCTCAGGGCCCCTGACAACCACAACCCCAGACAGGGATCGCAGAGTCCCCACTCCCCAGATTCCCCATTCCTAACCCCAGGCTGACCTCTCCCGGCCAGACCCTGCAAAGCAGCTGGGAGACGGAAAGGCGGAGGCATCCTCCGGTGTTCATTGTTCTCTCACCGCGCTCGCCAAAAAAAGAGAGGGAAGAACAGGACAAAGAGGAAATCAGAAGTTCTCTGGTCTTCCCACCCTCCAGCCTCCCGCCTCTCCCCCAGACTCCAGCTGTCAGCCTAAAATCATAAAGCTTTTCGCTCTCAGCCCAAAGGGGGAAAAAAGAAAAGAAAAAAAGAGGAACGCAAAGGGAAAGGAAGAAGCAGCAGCGAATTTCAAAAGGAGGGCTAATTTGTGCAGCGGCGGACAGCTGCATTTGCATAATGAAATGTGCAGAGGATGTTTGGCTCATGTATTTTTTAGAAGGTTTAAGTTTAATTTTATTTAGCCTAAGAAGGGCATGTCACTCAAACTCCGCTGGCCATTTATAAAAATATTTCAATTGTGTTTCCAAGGAACTGTCTTTCTGGCCTAAGTGGCTGGTGCCTGAGGTTGTGAATGCTAATGCAGAGGTCGGGAGATCGATAGGGGAGGGAGAAAATGAGAGCAAAATGCGAGGGGCAGAGACGCCAAGAAAGAAGCAGGGCACAGAGGAGAAAGGATAGCAGGAAGACCAAGCAAGAGACAGAGAGAGACAGACCTGTTAAGTGGACCAAGGGCCCCTGGGCTTCAGAGAAGAAAACCGGGCAAAGACCCACCCTGAAGAAGGGGTGTGTTTCAGCGCTGCTACTCTAATCTCCAACCCATACACTTTCCAAGAAGAGCATTTGCTGACCAAGCTTTTCTGTTCCACCCCTGGGTCCTGCAAAAGCAGTGCCTGTTCCCATCTGTCATCCCGAACCGGAGTGGAGGAGTCTGGTTGTAGGCTACTCTTGACAGAGGTGAGAAAGGCAGAGCTGACTGTGGACACTGCTTTCCTCCTACCATTCAAGCAACAGTGACCCTTTAACTCCCCTCCTTTCCCCAGTCAAGGCCCAGTACCCTAAATAAAATTTTCCAAACACCATTTACACCACTGCAGCATAGAGGAGATGGAGTTGTAAGGAGGAGGGTGGATGCGTAACCTCTCCCTTCCTCCCCCACTGACTCCAAACACTTGGAAAGACCCTAGAGTCTCACATCCAAGCCAAGCTTCCGATAATGACATGGAAACCGAGACTGGAGCGGCCAGGGCAGACACCGCACTGCTCATTCACGCCTCGAAGCCTGGGCTTCCTCTGCTCTTGGTCTCAAAGAGTAGGAACCAGATCTCCAGCAGCATCCTTGAGAAAATGCCACCCCAGAAGACCTATTTAGAGCTCCTTATATGGTTGCCTCCAAACAGTTGTCCCATCTGAAGCTTCAGTTCTCATCCTGATCTGTGGATGCAGCGTGAGGATAGTGCACTCTGCAACTGATGACATCCCCAGAGCTCCCAGCCTCAGAGGTCATGATGCCTGAGCAAAGCTGAGGGGCATGCTCAGAAATCATTCCAACCCCCACTGCAAAATTTAAAACTAGCCAGGCGTGGTGGCGCATGCCTGTAATTCCAGTGCTCAGGAGGCTGAGGCAGGAGGATTGCTGAGAGTTCGAGACCAGCTTGGGCTACATAGTGAGTTCCAGGTCAGTCTCAACTATATAGTGAGACCCTGTCTCAAAAACAAAAACAACAACAACAACAACAAAACCTTAAAACTGACACTTCCTTAGGGTAGGCTGGAGCTGGTGGCTTGGTGGAGGGTGCAGGTGGGGGTGGGGAAAGATGGCTCATGTGTCAACATCTGACAGGCAGGGATTCAGAAAGAGCAGGGATTTGGAGTTAGGCCATTCTGGATTCAACTTTGCTTGAGCTAGAAACTTTCACACATCACTTAACCTCTCTGATTTGCAGCTTCTTCCTCTACAAGAAGAGGAAAACAGTGCCCACCTGTCACACTGGTGTGAGGCTCTGTCACTGTGTATTCTAGCAGGCTGGCCTCTGCAGGAATGTATGATGTGTGTCCAACACATCAGCGGACAGACCTCATGGGTAAAGACCCATCCCGGACACCTTGAAGTACAGGATCAGAGAATCGGAAGTAGATCCAGAAGGATGTTTCTCACTAACAGCCTTTGATATTTTTTATTAGTTTGGTCCTTATTAACAAAAGTGCCTTGGCCAAGTGTAGAACCAGAGATTGCCAGAAGCAAAAGGGTGGAAAACACCCAATGCAACACTCTCTTTTGGAAGATAAGAGGACTAAAACACAGAGAGGGGGCATGAACAGCCCCAGGTCACATGGTAGGTCCCTGTAGAGACCCGACTTGAACGCATCTCTAGGAGTCTGTCCATCCCACCTTCCTCTCGGACACGGAGCACACTAGCAGCTTCTGGTGGATACAAGAACCACCCTGACTGACCCCCAGTCCCTGGTAAGAAAAGGGCCCCAGAGATGGCTTCCAGTCCACCCGTCCCTCGTGTGCACGTGGAGAGGGCAGCTAAGACCAGGCTGGGGCTGGGAGAAGAACCAGGGGAGGGTGCTGGCACAGGCCACGGGGGCCCCATGGGAGGCGCCTGATTGCGGCCAGCCGGGCTTGGCAGCCCATGCACACTAATCCTGATGTCAGCCAGGCCAGGCACTGGATTAGGAAATGTCATGTTTCAAAGGAAATTATTTCCATTTTCTCTCCAGGAAGAGAAAAGGCAGAAAGACAAGCAAACTCCCAGGGTCATGTACTGGGAGACAGGGCGGTATATGGGCCTTAGACAGGCCCCTCTCCTCTTCCCTCTCCTCCTCCAACCCACCCTGCAGACACCCAGAAGTGACAGCAATCGCCTCACTGAGTTCATTGTGGCCAAGGACAAATGGATTTCACAGTTTATCAAGGGAGGAAGGAGCATGTCACTGACTCATCAACCATGACCCACCTTTGGTCTCTGCTTTTCCCACCCCATCACAGCTGCAATTTTGTGCCTGCTCCCCTCACTCACTCAGCTCCCAGGCCAGCCTCCTGGGATCAGCAAATCTGAGGGAGAAGCCACCCCTGACCTTCTGCACAGGTGCTGTAAGCTCTGCCCTTGGCCCAGCCCTGAGACCCTGCCTCTTTGCTTGGGCTCCGCACTCGGAAGACTAGGCAGAAAACCTCAAGACAGAGTGAAACAATACATTCTCCCTCGCTGGACTTTTTCTGTTTTTCTTCCTTCCCTACTTCATCTGAGATGATAATAAATACTTCTCATTCTCACTGCCACTGAAAATTGTGGGGCTTCTTAATTACAAAAGTAAAGTTGCAATATTAACAATTAATTAATTCTAATCTGGCCCGGAAGAGAAGTCAGGCATACAATCACCCCCTGTGCCTGTGGAGCCAGGGACCAACCCGACAGATATTGTGATTGAAATATATTTGTATGGAGTTATTAGATACTATCTGCAATCAATCCATTACCATAAACTTAAGCTTCCACGTTCTTTCATATTAAATGAATTTTCATATCACATTTCCCAATAAGCACTGCTTCAAGTCAACCCTTATTTATCTAATAACACCATGCAAATATTTTATTATATTTCAATGCAGTGTGTCGAAAACTATTACCTTGTGGTGGCTTTGGGAGGGAGAGGGAATGGGGCTGGTATGTGGTGAGCAGACATCCCTCTGTGTCTGCTCAGACCAGAGACACCTGTGCCCCTTGGGCCCCACTCTACTGGGGGATCCCTGGTCCAGGGATCTACATAATTATGTAGAAACAATTATTATTCTACAAATTATGTAGAGCCTGTCCAGGCTGTCACATCAGTTCCACAGACACTGATTTTTGCAACTCTATGACATGGTGCACACACGAGGTGTTCATTTAAAGCTGACACCCAAACATCCTGAAATTGGAAGAGATCCTCCCTGGACTCACCCTTTCTGTCCCCATAGTCTCTCTCCCTGACACAAACTCTGTCCCAGAGAGTCCGCCAGGTGGCTAATAAGGACCCAGAGGTTTGTACCAATGGTTCCACAGCTAGCAAGCAACAGAATGCAGACTTTCCCCCAGACTCTGGACCACAGAATAGAGATGACTTCCTGCAGTTGCACTGGCGGCCAACATGGTCCCAAGACCCTCCAGTACCTGGGAACAGTGGGCCAGGTGACAGAATTCACACCACCCAGCTCCAGACCACCCTCCCAACCCACGATCCAGACCCTGCTCCACAGTCTGTTGCTGTCTCCGTTGTGGCTGGCAGAGTTGGAAGTGAATCTGTTCCCCAAATCCCCATCTTACAACTTTTCAAACAAGGACCATCCCCTCTGTGACCAGAGCTCCCGAATAACTCTCAGCTTTTTTACACTTTAATGGTCCCATTAACCAAGAAATGCAGTTTCCAGGGGTTGGTACATAAGTTTGCATGCCTGCCTCCTTCCATTCTCTGGTCTGCAGTGTACCATCTTTAGAGTGGGAAAAAAATATCTTGTATGAACATCTTTCAGAGTTTTCATGAAAACTAGATGAAATAATGTGGGTTTATGAAGCACTTGGTGGAAAGTTAATATGTTTTGATTTTCCGGTTCCCAAGCAAGAGTATCCAGAGTAAAACAGATCCTGAGTGATCTACTTTCTCTGTTCTTTCCCAAGTTTGTGGCACCCTGTTTAGGCTTCCTTGAGCATCATCCCCTGCCTAAAATAATCCTTCTTTCTGTTCGTCATTTTATCCAGTGGTCAGAAAGGCACGGGGACTCTTGCAAAGTCACATACAGTTAGGTAGAAATGATTGAAAACAGTACCAATTAAGGAGTTGCTTTCCACTCTGCCCCCCCACCAACTACTGCAGGACCAAGACCTCAGAGTTTGATTTGGCTCCCAAGTTAGCAGAGGTGTGAAAGTCCTACCTCAGGGATTCCCTGCCTAGCCATTCTGCAGCAAGAGTTTACTAGAGTAAACCTTCCTCCTTTCCAGTCTCACAGCCACTTGATCCTCTTGCCTTTCCTCCCAACTTGCACATTCTTACATATTTGATCCACGCCACAACTCCACAAGAGGGAGGTCCTTATCCATTTCCATTTCACAGATAAAGAAACTGAGGATGTACATGTCAGGATCAAGCAAGCTGAGAGTTTAATCTGGATCTGTCTGACTCCAAGATGGCTGCTTTCCATAACTCAAGGCCACTTCTGGTCTGGGCAGCTGCATTTTATAAAAGTCTACTCACAAAGTAAACCCTTGACTCTGGAGCTCCAACGGATCTTCACTCATCCATTTAACAAATATTCACTTCACAACAACAATGTGCCAGTCCTGGACATTAAACACTCCAGGTCAGATCTCAGGCCACCTAGAGCTTGTGTTCCGGCCTTTGACTGTGTTATTATTTCATTTGGCCCACAAGCCATAAGCAGCCAGTCTCTGAGGCCAGAGTGGCTAACTTTTAGTGCCTAAGCAGTAGTTAGAAAACAGATAGAGGAATCCAGCTGGCAACATGCCCTTGTCCCAGATTAGGTAGCTTGCTGTCTTGGTACCTGTCCTGGCAGTTAAGATTTGAAAAAGTCAGAATTATTCCTCGCAGGAAAAAGAAATCCAGATAGTAGGATGGAGGAGGGGTTTTGTGATGGAGAATCCTCCCAGAGGGTCCTAAATCATGCCTTGTAGGGAATCATCCACTGGCCAGGTTAGCTAGTACTCAAGCTTTGTGTGTGTGTGTGTGTGTGTGTGTGTGTGTGTGTGTGTAGATGTGTGTCCATATGTGTCTGCATAAGAGAGATTGAAAGAAAGAGAATTGGAGAATTGATCCTAAGCACCCTGAGGGCAAAGACAACAGCAGCCATTTCTTGGGTACCCTTGTCCAGCCACATTCGAGGAATTTATGGGCTCTCTCAGTCCAGCAAGTGGACTGACCAACAGATGGTCTGCCTGAAGGACTGTGCACACAGACCTCCCCCCAGACCCCTGGGAGCACATGGTCCCTCACTTTCCTCCTTCTTTCTTTTAATCATTCACAGTGACAGATTGACAGAAGAGCCCCCACCACATAAAACTGCCTCTGGGCACAAGTACAAAACATAAAACATTTAGGGAAAATCATCCAAGAACAGTTGGCACACAAGTAAACTGCTTTAAACACTCAACTATAAGCAACCAGTTTAAATCTCTGGCACTGCTGAGTCCTGGCATCAGCCTGCCCAGCTCTTCAGCGTCCTCTTCCTCTATCCTCCTGGCTACTCCTGATCTCTGCCACCCTCTCCCCTGGCCTCCCTCCTCCTCACCTCTCCTCTAAACCTGGGCAGCAGCCCTGTGTCCTCGTTATTCACACCCCACAAAACCCTAATGCTGGAGGACACACAAGGAGGAAACTCCCTGTTGCGGAACCTACCCTCCTGAAAGCCCTGTGACAGACACATCCTGGTTCAGGGCTTTATTGAAACAGCCCTGACAAGGACTCATCTTTGGACTAATGCACAGGTTCCGTGGAGGCCTTTACGAAGCCTGGTCTCTGCTCATTCCCAATCTTTACACAGCATTCATGATCCACAGGGAAGTTTAAGTTCTTTGATTACACAGGCCTGCACAACAGCCTGTGTGCTGAGCTTAAAATTCTGTTCTTGAGACACAGAAAAGGCCCAGAAGCAACTTTCCAGGCCACAAAGCTCTTAGGTGGCAAAGGTGGAAGAAGAACACATATCTCACCTCCTCACAGCCTTCTTGCTATGTTCAGTGACCTTTTAGCCTGCACTAAGGTACCTCTTTAGCTCTGGCAAACTCCCTGAGGCTCTGGGAGCAGGACAGGGGAAAGACAGGTACAGATCAAGGAAGAAACAGAGTAGGAGAGAGGGTCTGGAAGCTTGCCAGGTTCAGGAGGGTGTGTCTGGCCTTCCTGCTCCCTTGGGAGACACTCAGGGTGTGCCTTCTTCCCGAGTACACACCCTTGGGCCTATTTCCTAGTCAGGAGGCCTGGGTGTGAGCAGGAGCTGAATCCAGGCTGAACTTCTCCCTGCTGGGGTACTCCCACAAGCTTCAGAACTGGCACTGTCTGCCCTACTGAGACTCTATCCCCAAACCCCAAGAAGCAGTTACCCTGGGGTGCCTGGCTCCTTTTTGTGTATGACCAAGCCAAGCCTGTCTAAGGTTGCCACCCACCCAAGTTCTTAACAGATGCTGAAGAGACCTTCATCACACTTGGAAAATCCATAGCACTTCGTACAACTTTCACCTCATTTAATTCTGACAATATTGCGAGCTTGGCATTCATGTCCCCATTTAACAAATGAGAAAACCAAAGGCTTAGAAAGGTTAAAGGAATTTGCTATGAGTCATTCACAGCTAAAAATTAGCTGAACTATAACTTGAATCCAACTTCTCTGACCCAGAGTGTAGCACTGCTTCCATCCCCACTGGGGTTGCCAAACAAGTACCAGTATTTGTGGTGATAGTTTCATTCTTACACTATACCTTTGGAGCCCCTCCTTATCCTTGGACACCTTTCTCCGCTCTGGTCCTGACTGGGTACCAGACCATTTAATACATGGCCTATCTCACTGCCTATTTTCTTCATTCAACATACATATATTGAACACCTACTATATACCAGTTATTTGTGAGGTGCTGAGACTACAAATGACCAACACACAGCCCCTCCCTAGAAAGAGCTTCATTGTGAAGGTGGGACAACAGTGAATAAAGCAGCTGTGAATTACACTGTAATGGTTTTCAGGACAAAGCAAGATAGGACGCTAGGTTAGAATACCTGGGCTGGTCTTGGAAGATCTGGAGCTTCTGGAGAAAAAAGATCTCAAAAACACTACGCAAGTTAGGAAAGTTTTGCCAGGCAACAAGGGGAGGGTAGGAAAGTCTGGGCACAAGGGACAACACGGCATGCCTGAGCCTACAAATTCTTCATCGTGTCTGAATCATAGGCAAAGACAGGGACCAACCATGATAAACGAGCCTGTGCAAACAAGCAGAGCTCAAGTCACATAAAAGCGGGTTCATTTTTAGGCACTTGGGAAGCCTGAAAGCAAAGACCAGCTTTTAACCTACCAATTTCAGTCTACTAAAGATTTGGGGGTAGTACTGTGGTGCAAATAACCTATTTTAATAGAGATGAGGGAATATAGGGACAAACTGAAAGCAGGAAGATAAATTTAGAAGTTGAGGTAATAAGTCAGCTTTCCATTACTATAATAAACACTTGAGATAATTGATTTATAAAGAAAACAGCCTATTTTGGCTCACAATTTTAGAGGCTTCAGTCTATGATCAGTTGGCCCCATTGCTTTGGGTTGCAAATCATGGAGGAAATGCATGATCAAGCAAAACTTCTCACTTCATGGCTGAGAAGTGGGAGAAAAGAAAAGGAAGAGCTTAGGATCCCACTGTCCTCTTCAAGGGCAAACATTGAATCACCTAAAGATCTCCCTGCAGGCCTCACCTCTTAAAAAATCCCATCACCTCCCAATAGTACCACATGGACCTCTGTAGAACACTTCAGATCCAAACTACCGGATCCAGGAAGCAGTTGGAATGGATAGACCAGGAGACGTTTAAAAAATACTGCAGAGAGATTTGGCAGGATTTTGTGGATTTAAAAGATGGAAAATCAAAGAGAAATCAACTTGACTTGAGGGTTTCTGGCTCAGGCAGCCAGACAGAGGGTATCCAGAACCTAGTCCACTGCCTGGCACATAGCAAGCACTGAGTAAATATGAGCCAAATGAATGAATTTGCCAAGGGCAAGAATACAAGAAGAGGAGCAAATTTGTTAAGATGGGCCTGATGATTACGTTTTAGAGAAATGCAGCCAACAGTAGGACACACAAGTGGTCTGGGAAGAGACTGATCATAATTATGGTCATAGGATTGGACTCAAATACCCAGGGAGAATCTGTCAAACAAAAGTGAAGCAGGGCCAGAGAACTGAACACTGATAAATACCAGAAGTTTAGGGGAAGAGAGGAGAAAAAAAGTGAAAAGAGTAGGCCATTGGACTGATCCAGTTTAGAGTTTTTCTGTTATGAGATCGAAGCAGCAGTGCAAAGTACCCGAGAATACGAAAAGGTAGCAGTGGCGGTAAGCTGTACATGTCAATCTGATTGGGTACAGTGTGCCCAGACATTTGATTGATCAAACACGATTCTGTATGTGTCAGTGAGGGTGCTTCTGGACGAAATTAACTTATGAATACTAGAGGTTTTGTTGTTGGCTTTTTTTGTTTTGTTTTGTTTCATTTTTGGTACAGAGTGAGGGTAGGGATCGAACTCAGGACCTTGCACTTGCAAGGCAGGTGCGGTGCCACTGAGCTAAATCCCCAGCCCTGAACTGGTAGGTTTTGAAGCAGATGATCCCCTCTAATGTGGGTGGGCCACATTAAAACAGCTGAAAACCTGAGTAGGACTAAAAACTCCAACTGTCCCAAGAGCAAAGCTCTTCCTACCTGATGGCCTTCAGGCCGAGACATTCTTCCTTGTGTTGAACTGGAACTCGGAACACTGACTCTTCTTGAGTCTTGATCCTGCCAGCTGGCAGGCTGAAATTTATACCATCCGCTCTCCTGGGTCTCCAGTTTGCCAACTGCAGATCTGGGGACTTTTCAGCCTTCATAGTCACATAAGCCAACTCTTTATAGTATATTTGTAATGAATGTATCACATACAGAGAGACACTCAGTATGGTTTTTCATGGAGAATCCTAATTAATACAGTGTTGAAATGATAGACCAGAGAATTTAAACTGGTTGAGAAAGAAAATATGGATGAGGAAGCTGAAGAAATCAAGGGATTCTGCAAGAGTAAAAAGCACACTTAATGGAAGAAACTGATCAGGAGAAATTGGTTGATAAGAAGTTGTGGTCAAAACTGCAGGATGTGTGAATGTAGGCTTTCAGAGTGGAACAATTATGGACAGTAAGATCCTGGCATCACTGTGGGAGTGGCTGCCTGAATTGGAGCAAAGATGAAGACCAGTGTGTGTGTGTGTGTGTGTGTGTGTGTGTGTGTGTGTGTGTGGGTGTGTGTGTGTGTGTGTGGGTGTGTGTGTGTGTGTGTGGGTGTGTGTGTGTGTGTGTGGGTGTGTGTGTGTGTGTGTGGGTGTGTGTGTGTGTGTGTGGGTGTGTGTGTGTGTGTGTGGGTGTGTGTGTGTGTGTGTGGGTGTGTGTGTGTGTGTGTGTGTGTGTGTGTGTGTGTGTGTGTGCGCGATATGTGAAGAGAAGAGAGGACAGGCTGGCCAGGATTTCAGATGAATTTTCCATGTGGTCATTAAAGTTCCCAGGACCTTGGCATATGGATGAAGACTGCAGCAGATGTCATGTGTTCAATGAATCAGAGAGAGTGACTGAGAGGCCAGTGGGTGATCACAATGACGAGAAAAAGAGAAAGGTCAAGCCAGGCAGCACCAGCCCACTGGGGGAGTTCCTTATGCAAGGGTCCAGACCAGGCTATGAAGTGTGAGAAGGACGCCAACACCACCTCCCAGCCCTGAAGGATGTGGCTAGGGAAACCTTGACTGCCAAAGAAAGCCAATTCCTGGCTAGAGCCAAGAGGTAGAAGAATTCAGAGAAAATGCAAGGAATGTAGGAGGATCGATGTACCATAGGATGGGGCACCAGAGGATAGCAGGGATTGTTTGAAGGAGTAGAGTAGAAAGGTGAGTCAAGGAGAGGCCCTACGGAGAAGTACTGATGGGATGGGGTGAGGAAAGATGGTGGTGGAGATAATGTCTCAGGTAGAGTAACAGACATGATACAATGTGTTCACCAGATCTCAGGGCATCTATCTCTCCCTGGACTCTCAGTAAAACTAAATTTCCCAGTCTTCTCTGCACCCCACTAGGGGCTGTTTGCCTGGCTCCTGGCTAGTGCATGTAAGCAGAAGTTGCTTGTGCCATTTCCTAGCCTGGCCATGTTGCTATGTGTGCTGGTTCATGTTCTATTTCCTCCTTTCTTTACAGACCTTGTGTTGATATGGAAAAGGAGGATCCCGGCATCATTCCTGAAGATCTTCTAAAGAAAGCCATGCCAACGTGCATCAGTGGGAGTGCAAACAAGAAATGAATCTTTGCCATGCCACACTCCCGGGATTTGGGGGCTATGTTAGGATTTGGCTAGCCACAAGTTTTCCATGAGAGTCAGCCACAATATGTCCCTGATGGACTGGGTTATGGCTCTCTCTGCCCTGCCCCTCCATCTCTCTCCCTCTCTGCCTCTGTCCCTAACTCTCAGTTCTTCCTCTGTACCTTTGTCCTCTCTTTCTCTCTTCTTTAGAATCAGATCAACAAGTTCTTATTGAGTCTGAGCCCCTGCTCTCAGCCTGTCCCCAGTTCTGCCTCCCACTGCGGCCCTGTGGCTGCCTCCACTTCCCAGGAATTAGCTCCCAGGAGGTAGCAGCCAGGCCCCAGAGAAAAGGGACTAAATGAGTCCCTTGAACAAATTCTGAAAACCAAGCCAGACGCCATATTCTCCTGCGGTTCCCCTTCCCCCAAGCAGCCCGGGAAGCGTGCATTATTTAGAGAAATTATTTAGCATTCTGCTTCTGTCATTCCTTGCCATGGCACCGGGCCCTGCTATGTGATAAAAATATCAACGTTAAATCGACTCTGACAACTGCTGTTTACTTGCAGTGTCACTAGAGCCAGGGGCAGAGTCGACAGCTCCTGCAGGACCTGAAGTGCCAGCGGCAGCAACAGCAGCAGCAGCTCCTGTGGAAAACTCTCCAGCTCCCCAGCCTGGCAGGCCCAGCCCTGGGAAGGAGCCCAGTGGCTGAGATGGCAGCCCTGGGACAGCAGACCTCAGCCACCCCACCCCAAGTCATCCCACTTCTTTCAAACTTCTCGCCCTGAAAAGTGTTGGCTCTGTTGTCAGTAGAAGGATCCCAATTAAAAATGACTAAGTCTTGAGAAGGTGCCTGGCATTCTGTGAGCACCCAACCACACAACATTTTTAAGTTGCACATCAGCTCTGGCATCCCCATAATACAGATTTTAACAGTGAACCTCGGAGATGGTGAGTCATTTTCCCAAAGACACACAGTAACAAGCAAGAAGCCTGGCACATGCTGGGGTCTGTCCACCCTGAGCCCATAGTATCACAGTTATCATGTGTCAGCAGAGAACATCTGACACACAGTGATCTGCTCAGCACTGAGCCACGGACCAAGGCTGCAAATAGCCTCGAAAGGCCAATAAGGATGAATCTCTCTCCCTGGCATCTGACTGCCAGCTTGGGGTGGAGGGGGATGGACAACCTGACCTGTCCTAAGAGTGCTGGACAAGAGCTGGTCAGACGTTACCACCCTGCACACTCTTCAACCCTGCATCCCAAGGCTAGGCAGTATCCTCCAGCAAGAGTGAGCAAAAAAGAGAGCAAAGAACTGCAGGGACAGGGCCCAGGACCCCAGGCAAGAGAGGATGGGGGGGCAGTTGAAGAGAAGGAACCAAAGGAGACAGCTCTGATGTCCCTGGAGGACCCTCAAGCAACTGCAGTGCCCTCTGTCATCTCATCTTTTCTGGGAGCAGAATAAAAAAGTTGGAACACATAATGATCACTCCAAAAATATTTTCCAGTTGGCTCTTCTTAACAAAGGACACAAAGTGAAAGGCAGTGATGGCCTCTGACAGGCATCTCTGAACCTTGGATGTGGTCTTGGGAAAAGGTCTCAACCAGTCCTTGAGAAAATGACTTAGGGTCTCCAGACCATAGAAGTATCAACCCTGTGAAAGGTTTGCTGCCAAACTAATGGGGTAGGGCTGCTTGCATAGAGACACAAAGTCCAAGATGACAATGGTGATAGTCACATGTGGCTCTGCGGGGTCAGCCCTCCCTTGGAAATTGGGTTTGATGCCGAACATCATGTTTTATAGAAATTTAGACTGAGGAGGGTTACCAGGATGGCAATGAGCTTCAAATCATGTCACGGGAGAGACATGAAAGGAATCAGGCTTATCTGGCCATAAAAACTTACAAGGACAAACTACCAATATTTAAAAAGCTGTTGGGGAATGGACTTGACCCTTTGGCCTATAAAGGGCAAAATTCAGTTGAAATGCAGGAAAAAAATGGCATGGGCTCTGCGTGAGGACACCGAAGTCAGGGCTGACAAAAGTGTGATACACAGCACTTCCTGACATTTTCCCATTGTGGCTTACACAGAAATTGATCCCATTTGTACAACTCACTTGGAAAAAGGAATGGATATGGTTGTCCACAGCCACAGGGGACCAGCAGTAGGATGCTGAGCACCCATGTGGCAGTCCTACTGCTGAGAAGAACTCGCACAATATGCCCACTGGTAGCATCCTAGAGAAACTCAGGTGGAATAGTGAGCTTCTTATCATTGAGGGTGCACAAGTAAAGACTAAGAGAGAGATAGGGGAAAACTAGTACTTCAGAAGGGTTCAAATAGTAGAAATCAAGTTGTCCCCTTTTGTCCAGTGCTTCTAAGATCCTAGGCCTCTAGGGAGAAGCAGAGGGGAGAGACACAGCTGTTCCATGCATATGCACCTATGTACCCAGAGTTGAACCTTTGTGCTCTGTGAAGATAGAAGATATTTCTACATTAGCCAGCCCCTCACAAGGAGGTCCTACATGAGTCCACTCACAAGGGTGACCAAGGCACCCGGGGTATAACTGTCCCATTAGCCTTCTACACTCATGTGGGAAAGGCCTCCAGATGGACGAATGAAAATCACTCAAATTGAGTTCAGTGGAGCAGGAGAAAGAAAGCTAGAGCCCATTAATTATCCTTAGGCTGACCCCTATGCATACTCTTAACACAGAGCAACACCACTTAAGGAGACAATTACAGTTAGCAATGTGGGATTTGGACCTTATCAAAATAGAGCTCTGTGCCTGGCTCACAGGGCACAGACAAGGAGATGGCCCCAGGTTGGCCCTTGCAACACTTTCCCAGCATGCCTGGTGAATGAGCATGAGCTGGAGATCCAGACAGATGTGGGCTTCTCTGTTTTCTGGCTGTGTGACCTAGAGCCAGTTGCTGGGTCCCTCCGAACCTCTGTGTCTTTGTCTGTAGAACGAGGCCCACCTCACAGGCTCATTAAGAGGATTTAACAAGATAACCTGAGACATCACCATGGACATACTGAGTGGCCTTGGGAAAGGCATTCCATGATGCAGCTTCAGCATCTCCTGCTGTAACAGGAAGGGGATTGTCAGTAGGATCACTAATTTCTCCAAGTGCTGAAGTTCTGCACTCTGTTTTGAAAACTCTCAGCCAAGCATGGTGTAGGCTAAGAAAAGGCACTGCCAGAACTGAGGCTGATGCCTCTCCTGCCACCCCCTCAAATCCAAACACACCCCCTTAGTACAAGCATCTCCTGGTGATCCCCCTCCCTCCCACTTCCAATCAAACCCAAACATCAACCCTAAAAATGTCCATCAATATTCCTAACCTGGAATCCCACAAGACCCAGAAATCACTAGCTTTTGATTTATGAAGCACTTCAATATGCCCAGTCATGTGTCCACCACCTCTGCCCCACACAAAAGACAGCCCTCTTCTTGGAAGATAAAAAGCCAGTAACTGTTTCTCTCTTCCCTTCAATATTGACTGGAAGAACATGAGGCTCTTGGTGTTTCATCGACAGCCAGCTGGCTCTCGTGCCTGGGGAAAGTGGTCTTTAGAAAGACACAAGGGAAAGGAGGAAAGTCCACTGGGTTATGAAATTAGAGATGAGTAAGGCCAGGCTAGGGGCAGGCTGGGTGGCTGCATGAGCTGGAATTATGTTCTACATTTCTGAGATGGAGACACAGAACCAGCCTACCAACCTCCACCAAGCCCCCATTGAGATTCATACCCACTCTCTGATCTGGACCTGATTCTCCACCCACCCCCAAGTTCCATGTACTGGACATTACCACTTTCTTCCCCTTCCTGTCTGCACCTTTCCTCAGGCTGTGTGTCCCACGAAGGTCACCTATAGGAGTTGTATCACCTAAGATCCTTGCTCTCTGGCATCCATCTGAATCACTATGGGAGATGCTAGCAAGATCCTAGGGGGTGAAAGGAAGGATAGTGTGGGCTGTTTATCATCCCCATCTCAGACCTTCACCCGAGGCCACAATTCTAAAGCCACAGCCATCACCTGGAGGAGACTGTTTTCTCCCTGTATTTTTCATGCCTGGCTACCACTGCTATGCCTCGGGTGCTCTACCTTCCCGGTTGGCTTTTATTTACCCCACCTACACCTCAATAAATAATCCTTTCTGACTAATCAAAACTCATGCCCAAATTTTTTCATCCACTAAATCAGCAATGAAGCCATGGTATGGTTCAGGCACAGTGCTGGGCACTGAAATATAGGAGTAAAAAAGATACAGTGATTGCTCTAATGAGCTCAGTCAGGTGGAAGTCAGACATGTACAGAAGTGGAGACACACGTCTGAAAATGCTATGGGACACACTGGACACATTGGGCATGGTGTCTTTTATTCAGTTCATCAATATGCCCAGAGACAAATTTTCACTGGCAGGGATTGTTTGGATTCAGACTACTCTGGAAGTTGGGGAATGATGTGAGTGAGATCTGAGCCTTCCCTGGGCTATAATCCTGGAAGTTCCCACCTCAACTCAGCAAGCTTCCCCAAAGCCCTTGGGTTCCTCTTCTTTAAGTCTCAGGAGTGGCCAGCAGCAGAATCATTTCTTCCATGACCATTGATTTGGAGGAAGGGACAGAGAGTAAGGTTCCCCTGGATATCCCTTCACTCCCTCCCAGACTGTTGCTGTCCAGCCACCAGATGGGACAGGTGTCAGTTATAGCCCAAAGCCACAGAATGCCCTAATAAGGGTAAGATTTATTCTGGATCCTCTTTCCTGAAATGTATTCCATCAAGGGATCACTTGTTTAAAGGATCACTTGTGGCTCAGAGAGGAATTTACAGGATTAATCATAAATACTTGCCAGCATCAGTAATTTGGTTATTAAACAGAAGAAATAATAAAATAAGCTGATCCCATACTATTTGATGAGGTTTGCCTCTCTTGAGCACAAGCACACCCACACCCACACACACACACACACACACACACACACACACACCTCTATACCTGCCATCTGTGCCAAAAAGCCTCTGGTGTCAGCAACGAGCACCAGGATCCCTAACTTCACAGGGGGAAGATGAGGCTAAAGTGTGTGTAAGGGGATGTCTTTAGGTTCCAAGACCAACTATTCACAAAAATGCAACTAAATAAAATAATTCTAGAACCTGAATATGGGGGGAGTCCAGGGCAACTGACATTGAATTTTGGATAAGTTAAAAGGCATCCAAAATGATTTTTGAAATTGAAATTTAATTAAATGTTGTCATGTAGATGCCCACATTTGAATATAATCAGATTATGAATCATATTCCACAGACTTCAAAACCCAGAGTGCCATCCAGCAAACTCACTTCTGGCAGAAGAGCTTACAGGAAGGTCATTCTGACATTCCACACACATGTATGGGTACCTGCAGTGGCCAAACACTGGGTCAGACACTGTGAGATGAACTGAAGAGAGTGCCTGCTCTTAACATTATCACAGACGCAGAAACAGGTGGTGGCAGCATGAGGGGATAGCAGGTCAAAGCAAAGTGCCACGGAGAGGGGATGTCACTTCCAGGAAGGGAAATCAAAGGGGTCCTAACAGACAAGAAGACAACTAAGATAGGTCCTACGAGCAGGATTTTAAGGAAGGAGAAGGGATAAGGGCTTCCAGAGAGAATGGCATGTGCACACTTACGGGAGTGTGAAAGGTAGGGTGTGTCTGAAGGGCAGCCAGTAGAAGCACCATGTGAGGGTATAAAGCCTAGAGCTGAGAGAGTGACAGGGGTGCAGATCATGAAGGCTTCTGGATGGCAGGCTAAAAGGTTTTGATGTCATCCAACGGCAAGTGCCAAGTTGATAAGGTTGCTGAGCAAAAACTTTAGAGGTTAAACCCATGCTTTAGAAAGAGGCGCGAGGAAAGCAAAGTCTGCTGCTCCAGCACCTACAGGGTTCTGAGGAAGCGAGGATCGAGGATCCCTCAGAAAGAAGCAGCCTCTTCACTGAAAGGGCATCAGACAGATGCTCTTTTTCTAAGGAGAGATTTCATGAGACAAGTCCCACAAGGTCATGGTTTCGGGGACCCCAGATGGGAACCACTCCCTTTTATTTCTGTCAGTGGAATGGAGCAGATAGAGGTGAAGTGTCCCCAAGCCTTGGAATGGCTTGGCTGGTTCAGGGTACAGTCCTCCCTTTTGGAAGGGGCAGTGTGGAAAGACTTCCTGCTTCAGGGGAAGCAGGAAAGACTCAAGACAAGCATGCAAATCTCCAGATCAGTTTTGCCTTGGAAAAAGGTTAGGTCCACAAAGGTCTTAAGAAACTCATGGAACACTAAGCAGGTAGAGAATTCTTTGTCACTTGCAAATAAAACTCAATTACACATCAATAAATGCAAGTCTTAAGAGTCTAGGCAGAATTTCCAACGATGGTCAAATGAAAAAAATCAGAAAAATTTTTTTTCTTTTTTGGGGGGCTGCAGAAATCAACTAAAGGCAAAACAGTAGGAGAATCATTTGTTGAAATGATGAAATTAAATCTGTTGAAATGAAAAATTAAACTTTGTAATAAAAGTGGAAGTCTGACAAGGAGCTGCTCCCCCTTCGCCTCCCTGTGGTTCCTCCTGGGTGAGGCTGACCATGAACACTAACATCTTCACCTTGGGAAGGCTGATTTGACTCGGGACAGGAGGCCTCAGCCTGCTCCCCTGTTAACAGTAAAAATAGTTGACTCCTGGAGATGAGAATGGGCAGGGCCCTCAGCTCTGCTGGACTGAGGTTGCTGTTCCAAATGGGACAAAGAGCAGAGAAGACAGACAGACAGCCAGAAAGTTACCAAGGAGCTCCTAGAATCAGAGAGCCATTGAAGGGCTGGAGAAGCATTCAAACCCAGTATTCTGGGAGGCTGCCCTCATGCACCGAAGAACTGGGGCGTCTGGTGGGAAGTAAAAGTGGAAAAGACCTGAAAACTGCACAATGTGAATATGATCACCATCCCACCCCTGTCTGCACGCTGAGGCTGAGAGCCCTTCCGGATGAAGGTGCTCGTACAGACCTCTGACCAAATTACCAGCTATCAAAATGGGAGGACATAAGGACAAACTTTCAGAAGCCAAGCTAAAAAATAAAAGGAAATTTTAAAAAATTAGTAGTGATGTCATGCACCACTGGGGAGAGAGATTCCCCACATTAAATCCAAATATAGTCAGTTAAAAAAAAATAGCAATAACAACATTCAAGGAAAAACTCTCAGAATCTAGAGGTTGTACAAGATATCTAAAACATCCAATTAGCAGCAAAAAAAAAAAAAAATCATACAAAGAAACAGAAACATTACCCATACTTACGGAGGGGAAAAAAGTCAATAGAAACCAACACAAGCAGATTCACACATTAGAATCAGCAGACACAGACCTCAAAAGCAACTGTTACATATGTGCTTTAAATAGGAAGCTAGTTTAAGAAATTAAAGGAGCATAATTAAGGAATTAAAGGACTATACCATTAAAATACCTCAACAAATCAAGAATTTCAATAAATAAATAGAAACTATAAGGACAAGTTAAACAGAAAATTCTAGGGTTTAAAAATATAGTAAAGAAAAGAAAAAAATAATTTGAGAGATGGGTTCAATCTGAAGATCTGAAGATGTCAGAAGAATCGACCAGTGGACTTGAAGATAAGTCCATAGAAATTACCCAAGCTGAAGAACAGAGAGAGAAACTGTTGACAGTAAGTGAACAGAATCTCAGATCTGAAGGATGACATCAGTCACGCGAACACACCTGCAGTGGAACACCCAGAATAAGAGGAAAGATAAAGGTGCAGATAAAATATTTTTTTAAATCAAGACAACTTCCAGCTGTGGTGTCCCTTTCACTGCTCCACTTTGGATTTGGAGGAGGAGGGTGAGGAGGGCCAGACGCTGCTGGTGAAAGCCCCTGCAAGCTTTAGCTCTACACTGCCTCTCAAGGAGGAGAAACTGTTCCTACTATGTGCTGGGCTCCACACTGCTCTGAAGTCCCCCCATCACCCCTGGACAGCCCCTGAGCATTCCTGATCATATTCTCCAGATGCAGAGAAGGCAAAGCACTGCCCAGCTCACAAAACTGGTGAGTGGCCCAGCTGGGACTAGAGCCCAACTCCCCTTCTTCATGACTCCTCACACCCTGATGACTCTTAGCCCGCTGTCATGCCCCATGTGGATGCACTGGGAGGGTTTCCTTGGAGTTCTGAGTTGGGAAGGACAGAAAGTTGCCCTTGATGGGTGTGTGGGACTCCGAAGAAGCACAGCAAGGAACATGGTGAATGCAGAGTTGTCGAGAAGCCTAAAGGGCCCTCTCCTCTCCTCTTTCCACTGAGCTATCCCAGCAGCCACACCTTCAGCCAGAGGCTAAATCATCAGCAGGGCCCAAACTCAAAAGAAGCTGATTCTAGGTGGCCTCAGCATCCCCAAGAGCTTCAGCTCACTGATCCCCACGGTCCAAGCCCCATGACCAGCTTTGTGTGCAGGCTGACAGTCAGACTGGGACACGCTTGGGTTTAGAGGGTCCCTCCCCAAATCCATCACTCCAGCACCACTCACACTGTTTCCACTCATCCTCACAACTCACCTGGAAAGTGGAAACCAGGTTAGAAATTTGAGTCCCAGGAGGTTAAGCAAATTGCCTGAGGTCACAAGCTGATGTGCTGCCTTTGTACACTTATGGGGCAGACACCAAAGCCTGTGCTCTTCTCTCCATCTCAGATACGTTATTCCAAAGAGTGTCCCCAGACTCCTCTTCTGAGGGGCTGGGGCTAGCAGCGAGTGTGCTTCATATTTACGGCCCATCTCAATGAAGAGGACCACACCTCTGTCACAAATGCAGCTGTGCATCTCAGCCTGGATACAGTGCCCTCTGCTCACCCTGTACCCTACAGCACAGAACATTCGGGGCCAAAACCAGAGAAAGGAGTTTTACCTGCCATAAGAGGGAGGGAGACTCAGATTCTAAACATTTGCACCACAGGGAGACCCCATCCACAGCCTCCCCTGACAGGTATCCAGCTCCTTCTCAGGGGCCCTTCTCCAGAGGACAAGAGCTCAGTAGCAGCACCACCTGCCCACCCTACCCTGCTCTGAGCATGCACACCCTGCATCTCATGCATCTGGGTACTCCCAGAGCTTTGCCCCAGGGAGGGCCCAGTAGGAGCCGTTGTGCGCACTCTGTGACCTCCTTCCGCCTCTCCATCTGTAGGACATCACGAGACCTGAGCTGAGCCTTTCTAACCACAGTTTCCTCATTCTTTCATGTACTTCCTAGGAGTGGGAGGATGAGTGAGTGACAAAATGCAGCGAAGGTGCCAGGAAAGAGTGGGACTGGCAGGGGTAACAGCACAGGGGGCAGCACAGACTGAAAGGGCTGGGAAGGACACGAGACAGAAGAGGTGGGGTGGAGGCCAGGAGGGGCAGAGCCCCAAAGAGAGGGCCGTGGTACGAGGAACC
The DNA here is from genome assembly GCF_012274545.1 of Fukomys damarensis. Lineage (NCBI taxonomy): Eukaryota > Metazoa > Chordata > Mammalia > Rodentia > Bathyergidae > Fukomys > Fukomys damarensis. The sequence continues at coordinate 64,561,413 of NW_022900928.1, forward strand.
CATGAGCGACCTCAGGGGGGATGAAAACTGAGGGAGGGATCCCACGGGTTCCGATGCCCCGGCTGCTGGGGAGACGGCAGCAAATCCTCAGGCCCAGCCTGTCACCAGCATGCTGCAAATTAAATAACTGCAACTCCCCTTTTGTTTCCTCGCTGACAGCAACTTATTGGGAAGGCAGCCGCTTCTGACATTCTAATATTCAGAGTCACATCCTGTGGGATAAACACATCGCGGTTGTCTGAGCCAATGATTTGTACCAGGATAGGAGGGATGTGGGAGGGGCAGGGAGAGGCTGGGCCTGGGGCTGCTGAAGGCAGAGAAAGAAGGGGAAGTACGGGTTCTACCGGATCACCCCAGGTGCCTCCTGCCACAGGCCTCCAACCTCCAAAAACACATAGCCAGGTTTGCACTATCTGATCACACCTCCCCTAGAGGCCTGCACACTCAGTAAGTTTTCCAGGCACTGATAGGGACAAAGAGACGCATGCACCACAGATTCCATGTCTGGGAAATTCAGGTCACATTCCAGAATGGCAGGTAGCTGACATTTACCTATGTGTACCACATAGACTAGCGGTTGGGGCCCATGCTTTGGGAGCACACAAACCTGGGTTTGAATCCTTACTCTGCAGCTTCCAGGCAGGGTAACCTCGAGGAACTTGCCAAACATCAGTCCTGCACTTTTAAAATGAGAATGACAGTGTGGTCTACCTCCTTGTGTCATCCAGAAGGATAGATGAAAGATAGCAAGTGAGCAGAGCATGGTGGCCCACACCTGTAATCCCAGCACTCTAGGAGGCTGAGGCAGGAGGATCACAAGTTCAAGTCGTACCTGGAGAACTTAGTGAGATCTTGTCTCCAAATAAAAAATAAAAAGGGCTGAGAAAGTAGCTCAGTGTGAGGATCCTGGGTTCAATCCCCAGGATCAAAAGAAGGCGAGAGAAGGGAGGGAGAGAAAGCAGGCAGTTAGTGTGACTGGCCCCGTGCCCATCAAGGAGTAAGTGCTCACAGTGGCTGTGAGGAAAATACATACCCAGGGTGAAATGCTGCAAAGGAGGTGGCAGCAGTGCTGTGGTGACGTTGGGAGCACTCACTCCAAACCACACAATCCTACACCATGGTGGCTAGGGCTTCCCAGACAGCACATATCCCTCCCCTGCCACACACACACACACACACACACACACGGGACCCTCCGGGCAGCTGGCTGTGGACTGGCTGCTTTGTGGGGTTTCCTCTCCACACCAGCGGAGCACCCAACAGCCAGGCACACTGACAGGGCGGGTCATTTCCAAGGGAACAGAAATACATGAGTGGGTGAAGGCAGCACAAATCCAAGGGTACACTAAAGCCAGAGTGTCTTCCAGACAGCTATATGGGCCAGGGAAACCCAGGCAGGGCCCATGAGAGGGGTCAGGCTGTTTGCAGGCCCAGGGGCCAGGGAGGCAGGGGAATGCCAGCTCCATTTAAAGGAGCAGGGCTATGGGTTATGGTCCCTTCCAAAACTCATGTTGAAATTCAGTTTCTTTCCATTGTAATAGAATTCAGAAGTTGGACCTTTAAGAGATATTTAGGGCATAAGGATTCAGCCTTCAGGAACAGACAAGCTCCTTCATGAAAGAAGTGAATTCGTCCTCTCAGGAGCAGACTCTCCCTCCCTCTCCCT
>NW_022900928.1:64563209-64616754 GCF_012274545.1 Fukomys damarensis
CCTCTCCCTCTTCCTCTCCCTCTCCCTCTCTCTCTCTCTCCTCTTCTGCTATGTTATGATGCAGCAAGAAATCCCTCACCAGATGCTGACATCTTGACACTGGCCTTCCGGGCCTCCAAAACTGTGAGCCAATAAATCTCTGTACTTTGTAGCAGCACAAATGGACTAAGGCAACCAGCAACACAGAAGCTGAGGGGATAGCACTGGGGGATGGACCAAGCAAAACAGCCAGAAAAGTGGATGCAGAGGGGACAGGCATCCTGAGGCTCATGGGAGGGTGTGAATTGGAGCCCAGAATTGGGTCAGGCCTCCCAATTAGCCTTGAAAGGGAAAAAAATATCTCCACAGGCCTAAAAAGAAGAACAAACAATAGTAAAAGAGAAGCTCCAAGAACACCCTGAAGAGTCACTGAAGACTGTGCTGGCCTTTAAAATGCAGGGAGTATAATAATCTAATAAACACGGCAACAAAGCGTTTGTCACCAAGCTAATTTTATTAGAACAGATCTCAAATGGCTAATTTCCTTTTACTAATGAGCAAATTAGTTGAATCTCTGATCTGCTTTTAAGGCACTTATACTAATAAAACATGAATGACAGTGAAATGTGCTGTGAGATGTGGTGATATGTGCATTTGGGTTGAAGGGAGTCTCCAGGCATGGAGGGTTGTTCTGACATGGGCTTGCTAAGAGGCCAACTCAGAGCTCAGCCCAAGGGAGGTGTTAGCTGGGAGGAGGAGCATAAGGGACCAACCTGGAGAAGGAGACTCTGGAATGAGGCAGGGCCTGGAAGGCAGCAAAGCCAGTGGTGGTGGTGGGGAGTTGGCAAAGCCTCAGAGTGGGGAAATGTGGCCTCAAGCTTTCGCCAGATTCCCTTAGGAAGGATTCTGCCTTGTCTCCCATCTTCCCCCACCTGTGTAGCTTGTGTAGTTTAGTATTCCCTGGACATTCCAGCCCTCCAGATATCCAGATTGGCTTCCCACAAATATCTAAATATCTTTCAGCCAAACCATAATCAGAGCCAGCATTGGAGGATCTAGCCCTTCAAGGGTGTTTTACAGGTGCCCAGGGAAGCAGGAGATGTACTGTTTGGCTTTTATTCTCAGCAAAGGGATTTGATCTGGGCTGAGATGTATTGCAACCAACCAGAACAGGGTGGTTTCCACCTGAAGGAGAGATATAAGCACAAGCCTTTGACCAATCAGAGCCAGAGGTCTCTGCCTCCAGCTGCTCTGAGCTGAAAGGTGATGGAAGGGGTCTCCTACTTGCTTTGAAAGTCTGGGAATGTGCTCTGGCAGTTAAACAAAGGGGAAGAGATATAAGGTGATTGGCAACAACCAGGCAAATACAGTATATCATTCTGCTTCAACCTAGATTTGCAGAAGAGGAAGAGAAGCTCCTGGGGAGGAAATTCAAGACCAGGCAGGCTCACTTGTCCAAAATATGCTGTAGAAGTTGCTTTATGCCACAAAGGGCTTGGGAGAGCTGGGTGGGCATTGGCATATCTGAAAAGATGCCCTTAGAGTGAGCCTGATCAAAAGGCCCTCAAAACAGCCATCAGAGGCACAAGAAGGTCCCCACAGTCCAGTTTGGCATGAAAAGGACCGGAAGTTCAAATACCAGCTCAGCCACATAAATTTGGAACCAGCTAACTCACATATTGGCTCTGTGATTTGGGTCCAGTTATGCAGCCTCTCTATACTTCAGTGTACTCCTCTTCAAAGGGGGATACACTAGGACTCACATGGGCCATCATGTAGACTCCATGGAGGCAAGAACTTGACAAACAGCAGCACTTGATAATGTCTGCAGGACGAGTTTTAGGAGCGGCTGCCCCTGTAGGTCTTTCAGAAGTTACATAGATAGTAGAGGAAACGAGGTCTCGGGAAATGAGGTCACATGCTTGGATGCCCTCAGAGGCCTCAAGAGGAGAGAGCGCCTCATCACTGGAAGGCATCAAGTATCTGACAAGGATGCCTCTGAGGACCCTAAGTTCTCTCTGAGGATGGTCACACAAGCTTCTGACACCTGCTGGAAGCCATGTGTGCCCATCACCTCCCTCTTAGCCAGCCTTGCCCTTCACAAACTACCCTTGATGAGTTGCCTGCCCCCACAGCCCTAATCTTCAGAAGGGCTCCCTGGATGCACCTTAAATCCAGCTTCACAAACCTTTAACAAAGTAGCTTTTCTTGGTGGGGACTTCCAGTGGGATTTACAATAGGCACAGCACCAAAAGGTTAGATAGGTGGTAGGTTGAGAATTTGCAACCAACCCATATGGAAGCTTGTGGAGCCACTTTCGTCTTACAGTCAGCAGCTCTGCCCTACTGTGGAAGCCACAGCCACAGATCTCATCAAAGCTCCTGGTATCTCTCCACACGCCAGGGCTGCTACCCCCCAGTTCTATCCATACTTCTCCCCCTGCCCATACAGTCCCCAGGGCCACCTCTCTGAAGTCCACTGGCTTCATTCATTATTCAGTCATTTCCTCAGTGCAGAGGCCCAGGGGCCAGAGGCTTGGCAGTCTGTGTTCTCTTTCATCTCCCAGGTTGTACAAGGAATACAGAAACACTGGGCCTGTGTCCAGGGAGCAGCCAGGAAAGTTTTGTTCTGGATGGATGGATGGATGGATGGATGGTAGCCCTCAGTTTATATGTTCCAGGACTCACCTCTAACAAGGTTGCTCCTCACCAGAATTACCCAGCAGGCAGAATATGTCCCTGCTGGGTTTTGACCCCAGCTCTGGGGAGCCCCAGCACATCATACCCTTTCCCTGCCCCTAGACAGGGAAGCTAGGATTGGATCCCTGTGTTTGTATATCCAAGTACTAGCTCTTTACAAGAACAAATGAGAAGGCTTCATTATTCTGTAAATGTCATGCAAGTCAACGGAGGGCAGCATAAGGGAAGAAGGAGCGAAGATCCTCACAAAGTGATGCTGAGATGCAGTGCATGCTAATTCTAAAGCTAACATGAAAACCAATCCATGGCTGTGCACTAATCCCTGCCTCAGCAGACTGCACAGAAGGTGGCTTGAAAGACAGATGTCTCTCTAAACAGCACCTCACATCTTGTGATATGCATATAGAACTATGGTGGGGCTATCCTCTCCTCCTAGGCTGCAAGATCCTTTTGGTCATTTGGGTTCCCTCCCAAGAGGCTTACACTGTCAACTTGGCCTTCAGTCATCTGAATAGATATAGTTCTTGAGCAAGGAGAGGGAGAGATCTAGAGACAAATAGGCTTTTCCTAAATATTCCTACCATAGATCCTTCTCTCCACAGCCTTGATGCCCCCATATGTCCAAGATTGGAGTCTCTGATACATGTTTACAGAAAAGTACCAAGATGAGGAGGCAGAGCTGGCCTGGCCTGCCCACTGGTAGGTGGAGCATTAACGTGTAGATGGAGAAACACCACGGGTGGATGGCACCCAGAAAAGATGGTTCCATCATCTCTCCTGCTCTTGTGCCTTACATTTCAGTACAGGACAATGTAGCACCAGTGAACTGAGCCTTTGAGGGAGACATTAAAGGAGAAGTCTCCTGGTGAGGCCACCAAAGGCAGACAGGGAGGGAAAGCAGGAGGCCAGTGACAGCTGCTCTCTTGGGTTCCAAAGAGTAGGTTTCCTTATAGAAATCTGGGGTCACTGCTGGGCACCTAGGAAACCCAGGACAAGTAAGGGACCAGACAAAATCTCAAAAGTGCATTCATGAGTCCCTTCCTAAGTTGCCACCCTCCTCCTGCCACACATCAGTTATACCTTGTCTTAGCCTATTTTCTGCTGCTATAACAAAATACTACAGACTAGCCAGTTTACAACAAAAAAAAAGTTTTATTCCTCACAGTTCTGGAAGCTGCAAAGTCCATTATTAAGGTGCTAGTATCAGCCAAGGGTCTTTTTGCAATGTCATCCCCTGATATAAGGGGAAAGGACAAGAGAATATAAGAGGGCAAGAGAAGCCCAAACTTGCTTTTATAACAAACCTACTCTCAAGATAGAGTCCACTTCCATTATAATGACAGTAATCCACTCATAAGAACAGAGCTATTAATCCATTCATAAGGACAGTGCTCTTATGACCTAATCACCTATTAAAAGTCCCACTTCACAAAGCAATTGCATTGGGGATTAAGTGTTTAACACATGAACTTTGGGGGAACATATTCTAACCACAGCACCTTACCATTTATGCCCATTCTGCATACACACACACACACACACACACACACACACACTCCCCAATAATCTCATCTAGACAATCTACCCAATCTGCAATGGACTAGAAGGGTAGAGCCACAAAGAAAACATGGAACAATCAAGAACATCAAAGCAGGAATCCAAAGCTGAAATTGCCAATTTCAACTTCCTCTAGGATGTATAAGGTTTCCATAGCAGTAATCAGAGGGTCCCTGCAGAACTCCAGGTATTCCTCTTCTCCTCATAGACGGACTGAGCCTGTCCTGGGCTGTAGGAAACTGAGCTGCCCCCTGTTTTGCTCGAACAGGATTTTCTCACGTCAAGTGCCTCTCTTGGAGAATGGGGGTAGGGGTATTCACTATAGTTCTTCCTACCTCACATGAAGTGGGCTCCCCCGACCTTCAGAGTCCCAACCTGCCCTGCACCTCCAAGGATAAGAATCAAAGAACACCCAAACATAGAGGTACAGAGTGGCTGTACATCAGAAAGCATGGCCTCGGGAGCTGAGGTGGGAGGAAGGTCCCAGCCTCCAGGCAACATACAGGGCCCTAGCTGGCTCTTCAGTCCTCTTCCAAGGGCCTGGGGCCACCTGCACCATCTCTCTGATCATGCCAGGTTTGCAGCTGTCTCCATTTGGGTTGGAAACAGTGAGCTTTTTGTAGTTTTGAGTTTAAGATCTTCAGATTCTTCCTTCTGTTCTTTCCCTTATTAAAGTTTCCCTTTCTCAGCTTATGTAATATCCAAAAATCAATTGCTTATTTTCCTGTCTGTTTAGAAATGAAAGTGGGGCTTCGAGGGGAGTCTGCAAGCCAGGAGGCAGCCCCAGGCTGAGCCAGAGGCACTGGGAGGGAAAAGGCGGCAGCAGCTGGCTTCTAAGCTTAGATGTAAAGGAGCTGAGTGCTCCACATCTCCCAGGGCCTCGGGTTACAAAGAGACCCCAGAGCAGAGCATTCAAGTGACAGGGACACCTTCTACCCTCCTCTGTGCTCCCTCAGCCCAAAAGGGCTTGGAGCACCTAACCCTCCTGTAGCTGCAGCCCAACCAGTGGGACAGGGCGAGGGCAGCAATAGTTGATCTTTAAAAGAAAGCAATGAGGATTCATCTGGGGAGGGCTCACATAACCCTGGAGCTAAATGCCGAGGGGCCTGAGTTCCAAGAAGGCTATATAATTAAGTATGGATGGGCCAAGGAATCCAAGACAGAAACATCTAGGAAGTTCTAAAGAGAAGCAATAAAATAGCCCTGCCAAATTCTCAAGACAACAAAAGGTTGCCAGGGGTGCTGGGAAGAGAGGGACAAGCAAGTGGAGCAGGGTGGAGTTTAGGGGAGTGAAACTTCTGTATCATGAGTATGTGACATTACACATGTCAAAATCCACAGACTGTACATGCAAAGAATGAAACAGTGTAAACTAGGCACTTAGTTAATATGAATGTGTCAATACTGGTTCATCAGATGTAACGAATGTACCTTGCTAATGCAAGATGTAAGTAATATGGAAAACTCTGGGGGGGGTTATATGGAATATCGATGCACTTTCAGTTTTACTGTAAACCTACAACTGATCTAAGAAATGCTCTTGTTCAATTAAACAGACATTTAAGCCAAAAACTTAGAAACAACCTTAATGTCTTTTGGTGGATGAACAGTTAAATAGCATTACAGGAATACCATGGGCCATACATGGATCTTAAGTGTCCTCCAAAGGCCTGTGTTGAAGGATTGGTCCCCAACCTGTGGTTCTACTGGGAGGTGGTGGAGCTGTTAGGAGGTGAGACCTGGTGGAAGGAAGTTAGGTCATTGAGGGTGTGGCCTTGAAGGGGACATTAAGACAATGTATCCTTTCTTTTTTTTTGCTTCCTGGCCACCAAGAGGTAGAGAGGTTTTCTCTGCTATATACTTCGGCTATGATGCTGTATCTCATACAAACCCAAAAGCAACAAGGGGAAGCAATCATAGACTGAAACCTCTAAAACCGTGAACCAGAATAAACCTTCTCTTAAGTTGAGTATCTCAAATATTTTTACAGTAACAGAAAGCTGACTGACACACCAATGGAATACCCAACAATAAAAAGGAATGCACAAAAGACACACACACACACGCACACTACCCTGGGTTGCAGTAACAGAGTCACTAATTTGCTGTGTGACCCTAGGCATGTGACATAAAGTTTCTGGGCCTGAGTGTGGCTCCCAGTGGAATCTCCTCACTCCAGCCCATCCTACTGCCTCATTCTTGTCTAATCAGATAAGACAAGAGCTAAATTTGATGCCTCTGTTTCTTCCCTAGGAGAAATAAATTATCTATGGCTCCTGGCTCCTTGGTAACCCTGATGGCTTTGCCCCTCCCAGCCGAATAAGCACCCACCAGGGCTTTCCTCTAGCCAACCCCGGCCCCACTCTGCAGGACCTGCTGCAATGTCCACAGTAGCAGCCACTTCCCTGCACTCCAGAGACACCTCCTCACCTTCCCCTCCTATCCCAGTCCTCTTCTGCTCTTCTGACTTGTCTATACATCACCAAGAATGCAATGCCCTTAAAAAAAAAAAAAAAAAAAAGCCATTTTGCTCTGAACTAACAGAGTCAGGCCTCATTGTTCCCAATATAACCAAGCAATTTCTGATCTAGAAGTGTGTTGAATTGGAGCAGCAAGATGGGCAATTGGGCAGGGTCAGCTGATGCAGTGGTAGGTTGAGAACTCCAGGAGGTGAGGAAGCACTCAGCTCAGAATTGGGAAAGAAGGACCTTGGGGGTCTCTGGAGGTTCAAGTAGAGGTGACAGGCTAATATATCCTGTCTCTTTGTTTCCTAGCCTCCTCACTGCACCTGACTCTGGCTTTACCTGCAATGTAACTTCTTTGACATACTCTGCTTTAAATAATTCTTCCCTGCTCTAATATCTCCACCCTCTTTGCTGCAAGTTTCTACAGGAGAAATTCTAGGAAGAGAGAGGGAGCATCTCCAGGGCTGCGAAGATAGCGCCTAGGCTCTGCCTATAGAGGACTATGACACCCGCTCAAGGCAGCATCCCTGAGTCCCTCCTGTAGGGACCCCTAACCCTACAGTGAGAAAATTCCTTGTCCCCTCTACTGGCTACAAATGCTCTTGCACTAATTTAGCACCCACCACATCCCTATTCCTCCTAGACCACATGGCACAAACATAGCATTGAGCTTTGCAAGTTAACATCTCATTGTCATAATAAATTACCTTTAGGAGCAGGGACCATATTTATTTATCTTTACTTCTTCAGTTCCAAATAACTGTTCCAGATTCATAGTAGAAACCTAATAAATGTTAAATGAACAAAATATACTGGTAGCTAATATTTCTGGACAAAATGTTGATTGATGCCAGTTATCTAAAGGAACATCAAAACACTCCCAGAAGAAAGAAAATCATTTCCCATAGCCCTTAGAATAGAACTATCCAACAGAACTCTGCAATGATGAAAATGTGCTGTACTTGTGCCATCCAGTATATAGCCACTAACCACGCAGGGCCACTGGGCACTTAAAATGTGGCTAGTGTGATGAAGGAACTGAATTTTAAATTTTAATTAATTTCAAGTTACATAGTCAAGTGGCCAGTGGCTACTGAATTGGATAGGAATAGTTGGAAATAGGTTCCCTGAGTAGGCTGGTGGCTTCTAAGTGAAATGAACATGAAAGCTCCTGTTAACGACTTGGTGCCACAGTATCGTATAGAAATTAAGTGCGCAGGCTCTGGAGTCCTGCTATGGAGTTGGAAACCCCACACCACAAGTTACTAGCAAGTCACTTACCCCTCTGTGCTTTCATTCCCCATTTGAATAACACAATATTTACCATGTGATAGAATCCTACAAGGCTCTAACGGGCTAATACATTAAAGCAGTGGGTGACACATAGCGGATATTCAAAAATGTTGCTTGAGCCTGAATGTGCATCTACAGAAGAGTGTTTGCAATAGTCCTGAGTCACGTCATGAAGGGAGTATGCTCTGGGAAATGCACAGTGAGACTATTTCATTACACAATGCAAGATGGTATGGCCTCCTCCACACCCAGGCAATGTGGCATAGACTCGGGCTGTCACTGACAGAAATGTTGTTATACAGCACATGACTATATCAATTCACATTTACAAAGTTTCAAGCACAGTGCTAAGAACTGGACAATAACTTTAAGGGCAAGGTATGGTTAGATGACAAATTCAAGGTGAGGCTAAAGGAAGTGATGTGATTTGAACTGACTCTCTCCCTAATTCCAGAACCTCTACTTCAGCATTAGAAGCATATCTACATCATGAGTTTGTCAGGTAGATAAATAAGATCACATATGGGACCTGTGCTTAGTATAGATTAATAGTTGCCAACCAGAGACAATTTGCCATGCCAGGGACAGCTGGCAATGTCTAAAAGCATTTTGAGGTGTCACAAACGAGGGCAGGTCTTACTGGCATCTAGTGGATAGAAGCCAGGGAAGTACTGAACATTCCTCAGTGCACAGGACAGCCCCACAGCAAAGAATTATTTAACCCAACTGTCTGAGTGCTAAGGCTAAGAGCCGAGATCTGGAGCCTTTGGACCAGAGCTTGATACATGCTAACAATGGGGGTGAGTCAGCATATTTCGAACAGGCCCCCTTCCTGGGCACCCAGAGCAGCAGGCTGGGGCAAGGCAAGAAGTTCAGGGAAATGACTCAGCTCTTCAAATCAGGCAGTCCCTGCTTGCCCCATGTAAAGGCCATGTGCCCAGTGCTGCAAGGGGTGAGGGGATGTTTAAAAGACAGAATCCCCAGTTTCTAGATCCTGGGGATTAAATTTCACGGATGCAAGGTTAGGGAAAAGGAGGAGGTGTCAAGGGGCTGAGTCACTCTGGACAACAAAGAAACTGGGTGGAATCACTCCAACCCATTCCTTTATTTCTTGAGTGAGAGGCCAGAGGCCAGAAGAAGGGCCCAGAGCCACAAAGTGGATCAACAGCAGGGAGCTCCTATGGAGGCCAGTCACCCCTGTACCCCAATTAGATAGACACAAAGCATGAATGGCATAGTCTGCTGGAGGATGTCTGAGTCAATGTTCCATTGAACTGAAAGGTGTCCAGTCTCCAACCAGGTTAGCATGTCATCCAAACACAGAAGCAGCATCTCTATTTACTGGGCACTTACTCCATGCCATTAGCTACAAAATGGTCCTATTTTACTGACTGAGCTAACCACATCCAGCCCCAGGCTACTGGACTCAAGAGTCAGGGCACTTAGCCACCAGCTATACTTGCTCTTGGCATCAGACAGGAGTCTGGGCAGTGATTGAAATGGGCCCACACCATGCTCTGCATCTCCACACAGCACAACTGGACAGCACACCTGCCCTTCTCACGCATGCATCTTTATCCAGCACCAACTCACCACACAAACTATCCAGCTCTCCCAGGCCCTGGTACATACATACACCTGGCATACAGTAGGTGCTCAACAAATGTTTTGTGACGTGGACTGAAATGGGGAGGTTGGCTCCTTTCACTCCACGGATGGACGGCAGAGTGACAGCTCCTCCCTGTCCCTGCCATGTACAGGCTCTGTATCTGGCACTCACAGCCCAGTAGGGCCAGTGGAAGAAGACAGGGATGAAATCACAGTAGCACACACCAGCATCAACAAAACGCTAGGGCATTTAGAGCTCACACTGGTGTGCTTGGAGATCAGGAGGCAGGGAGCAAGAAACAGAGGGCTCAATGGATTCAAGCATTGGGCTGGAACTGGAAGGAAGAAGAGGAGTCTCCTGAGATGGAGTAAACAGTGAGGGAAAAAGCAGTCCTGCGGGAGGGATCTGTGCAAACAAAGACATGGAGGTAGGCACAACAGCTGGGGTGGAAACAGGGGATTTCATTTAATCAGAGCCCAAGAGGCAGGACAGGAACCCCTATGATGTGGAAAAATGTAGAGGGCCTAGGCAGTGGAAGTCCAGAACATCCTCTAGATGGGGTGGATTAGTGATAGCGGTGCTTCAAAAGGGATTTGCAAGGGAATTATTTACATGGTAACAAGCAAGCACTCATTTAGCTTATATCCCACATTATACAAACACGGCATTGAGCTCTGCAAGTTAAGGCCCTAATGCCACTCTAAATTAAATTCATCAGTGTCTTAATTAAGATCTATATTTAGTTCTTAATTAAAGGGGAGAGAAAAATCCACGATGTTGCACAGCAGAGATTTGGAATGGAGATAAATCATCTTTCTGCCAGTATAAGGGGCACATACCCAGCCACTCTCAAGACTTGACCCCATACTAGGGATTACTATCTTTTAATCCTTCTACCTCCAGTCCTTCCTTCTTCCCTCTCCCATGACTTCTTTCATTTATTCTGCATCTATTTATTGAGAATTTACGATATACCAGACACTAAGCTCTGATCTTGGGGCATAGTATGAAATAAAGTAGTCTCTGCTCTCAAGTAGCTTAAAGTCTACAGAAGAATGCCAATGGACACACACATATCTCAGCTTGGAGACCCCCCGAGTCACCCCCATTTTCCTTTCAGTGTCTCCCAGGGGTGAAAGCCCTGATGTGCAGACAATCTAGGCAATGGAGAAAAAGAATTGGTACTGTCCTGCACACAGATGGGCAGTGACTTGGCCTTTTGGGCAGATTCTTCCCCTCTTGTACATTCAACCTTCTTGAAAACAAAACTAACCCAATGGAGCTTTTAAAGTACAATAAAGAGATTCTTATCTAAAGTTGTCAGGAGACACATGTTCAGTCCTGGGTCTTTGGCCTTAAGCACTTCCCTATCTCTTAGAGTTTCTGTTTCCACTCCTGTTCAGTGGGGACCGTCATCTTTGCTCTCTATCTCTCAAAGATTGCTAGGAGGATCAATTAAGACAATGGCTGGGAAAGGTTTTGTAAGCAGTCACACATTGTAGACCTATATGTGATTATTTTTATGTTATTTTCATGGCCCTGCATTAAAGATGACCAAAGTTATATGGGGGAATACTTTTTAAATATTTTTTTAAATTAAGATGTAAAATTGGGGAGTCAGCTGCAAAGAAGAAGCTTTTGGGAATTTGAGTTTGGGTTTTGGTTTTGGCAAAATCAAGTTGTTGGGCAGGAGGCCTTACGAAGAACCATTATTGTTGCATTTACACATACTGAGTGAGATAGAAGCCTGGGCAGGCTCTGGAAGGGATTCTGCTGCCTTCATCCCACAAGCCAGAGAGCCATGAAGATGGCATGTGGGTCCTCCACAGTCTCTGCCCTCACCATGCTGACCCTCCAGATTCCATTCCACTGTCCTTACCTCCCAAGCAGAGGATGAAGACTACTGGTCAGGAGGGAGAGAAAGGGGCCTGCAAGCTCCCCTTCTGCCCAGAGACTCCAGGATTCACTCATTTCCTGGAGTGCTCGCCCATGAGGGTCTGCTTCCTGGGAGGTCAGGGGACTTGGTAAGCAGAGCTAGCAGGGGACATATACTAGAACCCAAACCTGCTTTGTGCCCAGGGCCTTATCTCAGAGGACACACAGATGAGTAAGACCACCCTCGGTACTGCTGATGAAAGAGAATGAGAAGCAAAGCGAGGACAAACTGGGGGATGGGGGAATCTTTAAGTCGCCAGGATTCTAAGCACATATTTAACCTGTTGCCCACCATTTTCATCTCCTAGAGATCACACCCACACCATACTCCAGAGACTGCTGGGACTCTCCCATTCTGCAGCGCAAAATTCCCCCAGGAAGAGCGGGTTACTCAAACCACAATGAGAGCCATCCATAGTGCTGCTGGCAGAGCAAGATGCCTTAGGGCTGCAGGCCAAAGATGCAGAAGTTGTTTAGAAAAAAAAAAAAAAAAAAAAAAAAAGAGACAAGGACCTCAAGGGTTTTTTTTAAAAAAAAAAAAAAAAAAAAAAAAAAGATGCAAGGGCATCTCAGATGGGAAAATATTGCCCAATGGCACAGAAAAGGAGAATTAAGTAACCAGAGTCAATTTGGCTTGTGGAAGCGGGCGTGGTGGAAGGGGATGGGGCAAACGATACAGGGCAGGTTGGCTGGGACCAACCTAGGAAGAGCGTCGATGAATGGATGCAGGTCCCTCCAGCGCTCAGCCTGGGGAACAGCTTTGCAGGCCCGGAGGAAGGATCGGCGGGTGAGACCACGGCCTAGCTCTCCAGGGAGCCTCCAGCTCCTCCATACTCGGGGCAGTGCACATACGAACACCTCTTCCCAGGACAGCTCTGGAAGGGGAGGGTCACTGTGCTTTCAGAGCTGTGACTTGCTGCCTGAGAAGAGGCGCTAAAACCCGTAGACCCGGCAGTGGCAGCGGGTCGGAGAAGCGGTGGGGCGGGCGCCCAGCCGACCGGCTAGTTAACTTGGCTCTATAGGCGCATCAAAGCGCTGCAGCTGTGGCTCGCGGAGCCGGCGTCGCTTTCTTCTCCTCGCTCCCTTCTCCCCGATTAATCAGCGGCTACAGCACGGCGCTTTGATCCCCGAAATCAAACCCTCCGTCTGATGGGTGACTTGATGTTATGCTAATCCGAGCTGATTGAGCTGAGATAATTACACTTCATCCAGGTTTCCTGGGAGTTCAGAATAAATATTGATGCACATCTGTCCCCCCGCTCAGGTGTAGCGGGGAGCTTTGCGCAGGCAACAGTTTCGGCCGGCCCGGGAGCGCGAGTTTTCGTCCCCGCTCAGGGACGCGGCGCGCGGGGCTGGCGAGACGCCCAGTTCAAGTACAAAGACTGGAACTTTGCAGGGGCTCAGGTTTGAGTTGGGGCGCCCGCTCACAGGCTGTGCGGAACATCTCTGTACCGGGACCTCTCTGTGCCTGCAGGTTTGGCGAAGGTTAAATGAGATGCGCGACAGCCGGTCTAACTGTGCGAATCGCGCTCGCTCTCGCCGGCCAGGCCGCAGGGTCCTCACAGCTCCAGCCCCGAGCCTGGGAGGGGGGTCGCTACCGAGCCTCCGCTCGCCACTCTCTGCAGCGCGCTCCAGGCGGCATAGAAATGAATAATAAAGAGAATGTTTCGGTGGCTCCGCTCCTCCCCAAGGGCTAATTAGGTCGGGTTTGTAAAGCACTTGGAAGACAAAACGAGCCCCAAGTGTTAATTATCGTTAGCCCCATCCCAACGCACTTCCAGAACTGGAAGTGTGGGAAACTCGGAGGTCCCTTTGCCAGCCTGCGCCGCAGCGGGTGGGAGGGTGGGTGGGCTGGCGACCCTGCCTTCTCCTCCCTCTCCGTCCCTTTTCTAGGCCCCTTGAAACCCCAGACGGAGAGAGGGGAGGGGAATAGACAAGACTACCTGCAGCGGAATCCAGCTCCTTCGGGTAAGGGCAAGGGGATGTCTAAATGAGGAAGGGCCCCAAAACAGGAGTCCACCTGGAGCCCGAGCTGTGATCTCCTAGCTGTACTCTAGCAGATACTTTAGGGAGAGTGTCTTTCTGAGTCTTTCAAAGTTTGTCCCTGGCTGCCCTCAGAACCGCCACCCCAACTAACCAGAGACCCTGTTGCGCAACCAGGTCTCCAACGAGGCCCATTCCAGAGCTGAAGAACCTTGGGGACACAAACCTGAGTTCAGGGTGGGCACTGGGTGTCCCGGGTTTTCATTCTGGAGATCTCGGCCTTGTCTTCTGAATGGGACTGCCCTGGAAGTTATAAGCCTGACTCAAGATTTTCTAGTCCCTTCTCTCACCTTTATTAGGGATAATGTATCTGCGGCAGCCCAGGCCCACCAGTGAAGGCTGCTGTATCACACCGCCAGTTGGGGAGCCAAGCCAAGTCCCATTCTCAGCTCCTCCAGTGCTGGAGATTCATCTTAGGCTGCCTTGGAAGAGCTATAGCAATATTTCGAACTCTCTCCAGTGAAAAACAGTAACAAATGAGATGCAAGGCCCTTAGAATTTACAAACTGAGTTTTAGGCATGATCTGAATATGAACTAAGAAACAACAGAGGCTGAGAGCCATGATGGGGGACACACCCCAAGTCAGTGGCAGTGCCAGGCAGGAGCCTGGGCGTGCTCTCTTCAGACCTGCGTAGCACTGTGCTTCCAGTCCACCTTCATAGGGGCCACCATGGTGCTTCTTTACCTGCGTGAAATTCTTACATACTCCATTGCTCACCAGTGCTTTCCCAAATTTGAGACTGAGCGCCTAGACATCCTCCTCAGAAGCATGAGAAGACAGCCTCCAGACTGGGCTGGGTAGGAGGTAACCCCACGAAACAGAGCTGGGCCTCACGTACCCCTCTCACCCCTGAAATTTTTAACACAGTATTCAATAATGTTCACTGATTTCCAAGCAGTGATAAAAATGAAGAAGCAAGTAGCCCAAGGTCTGTGAAAAGGAAGGAGAAGCAAGGAGCTAAGTTCATGCCCTTTCCCAACACATGTCCTGTCTCAGATTTCCATATGCATAAGGAATCACCCGGAGAATCTCTGGGTTTTTTTTAAACAACACCTTTGTACACACACACACACACACACACACACACATTGGGATAAAGAACATTCTTCCAACTACTCTTTGAGAGCCAGCCTCTGCCCACCCAGACCTGAGCCTTGTGCAGCGACCCCCCTGAGGACAACCATAAAGAAGTAGACAGGGAGGGAAGACACTGAGAAGTGTGGAGATGGGTCTCCTGGGGTGACCTGAGTGTGACAGTGCTCTCCTGGCTTCCTCTAAGGGCTTCTGCCTACAGGAGCAGTGGGCAATTTGCCAGACCCCAAAGAAACCACTTGTTACTGGGTCCATGGGTAGACAGGTGTGCTGCCTGTCAGGAGCTTTGGGACACATCACAGGACCACCTCATCCACAAGAAGCTCAGGGCCTGCACCCTTGGAAATGTTTTAATTTCTTTTAAAATTGGAAGAAAATAAATGATCTTTCAGAGAAAATAAAGTGTTTAATATATAATATTAATTTACTCATCTGTATACTAATACAGTCATAAAGTAGTTTTTTTTTTTCATGGAGAAAATGACCCATGTAAGCAACTGTGCCTAGAGGGCCACAAACATTGTATGGTGGTCTCAGGCAGGAGAATGAGGGATGTGAGGAGGGAAAGTGACTGCCCTAGGTCACTTCCCGAGGCCAGTGAAGCATGAAGTTGTCCTGGTCCGTCATTGGTGGAACTTAGTGCCAAATGGGAAGAGTGGGCCCTAGGGTCGTCACCGTGACTATGACTGACAGTGGGTCAGGGCCAACAAAGGTCCCTAAATCAATCTTAGTCCTACAGGTTGGGCTTCAAATGAAAAAGAAAAAAAAAACTACATACAGGATGCAGAGAATCTAGCCTTCCGTGTGTTTGAACAGTAAAAAAATAAAGACAAATGAGAGCTAGATGAACACATTTATTTTATAGTCAATATTTTGGGTCCTTTTTATCTCTATCTGGACATTGTTTGCTATTCCCTATAAGTGAGGAGAAACAGGAGAAGAAAGTCGAAGTATAACTCTGGCCTGACCTATTTCCCCATGCCTCATGGTCTTCCTCTCACCCTACTGCCTCCTCTATGCCCCTTAAATACCTTGCAAGGCCCTCAACTTTGTATGTGGTGAGCAAGCAGCCCCACCTGTAGTCAGAGACCACATTCACTAATCCAGAAATTAAAACGCCTGAAGAAAACAGGCTAATCAAATTATACATTCCTGAGAACCATTTATAGGCCGGTACATTCTTTAATCTTAATTAGAAATCTGAGTAGCTCCCAACGTCTCTGTAATCAACATTTAAACAGCACTGACCCCCATGGCGCTAACCTTGAGAGCCACACATAGGTCTGCACAAGAAGAAAGCTGGGGCTGTCCCTTGCTGGAGAAAAGATGATCACGGGGCTATAAGAAAGGTCCAATCACTCAGCTGCCCTTTGACACCCCATGTCCTCCCCTCCTCCATAACACACATTCACAGAGTAATCTATCTGATTTGCCCACTGCTCCCCAACACTCAACTTGGGACCCGTTGCAAGACCTTGTATTAATCCCCTAACAATTCAAGTAGTTTTCTAACTGGCCCACTCTCTTTGCTGCACCCAGTAATCTTTCTACAAAGCATTTCTGATCCTGTCTATAAAACTCCAAGGTTTCTTAGAGCCTTCCAGATACAAACCAACACCTGCCCCTCCCCAGCACTGTGCCCTAATTTTACGGTCCTGCTGCAGCCTGCCTGGTTTATCCCACTGCCGGAATACTGAACTACTGCCATCCCCTGCATACACTAAGAATTTTAGCTAATTGTTGTTTTGGTTTGATTTTTTTTACTGGAGATTCACACATGCTAGGCAAACACTCTACCATTAATCTACATCCTCAGCACTTTTTATTTTTTATTTTGAGACAGGGTCTTGTTAAGTTGCCCAGGCTAGCCTCAAACCTGTAATCCTCTGCCTTAGCCTCCTGAATTGCTAGGATTACAGGCATGCACCACCACACCTGGCTTCCCTCTGGCTTTAACAATCTGGTCAGTTCCTATTTAGCCTGTCAGAACTTGGAAGAAAAGGTATGTCCTATAGGGAAATCTTTTATCATTTAAATTTATTTTGTCTTTATTTTTATCAGTTTTATTGAAATATATAACAACATTCATCTCTTTTAAGATTTTAATATATTTACCAAATTGTGCAATCCACACAATTTCATTTTAGAATGTTTCCATGATCTTGCCTCTTGATTAGGGAAATTTAAACTTTTCTCTTTTCTGTCTTAAGATTCAACAATCTTAACCCTTGAAATAAACTGACAGCAGGCAGATAAACAGGAAAAAAGCATACAAATTTATTAACAGGTAGAAACATGGGAGACCTCAAAGGAAGTCTAGACAGTTGAAACTTACACTCTATACAGAGAGAAAAAGGGGTTCCTGGAGGGAAGTAGGGACAGTTTGGGAAAGTGAGGGGAGGCAAAGTTCATGTCATGATGCAGTACAGTCTCCCAGGTAGCAGTCACCTGTGGTCATCTCCGTCTAGGCCAGAGCATCTCCCCGGCAACTGCTTCTTCCAGGAAAGAAATTTCCTACGCAGAAATCAGATAACAAAGCCCTGCCCAATCTGCTTTATACTACATGTAAATTTATTTCTACAAAAGGATGGATTTCAGAGCCATTCTTATATCTGTGGCACCTCCAAACGGCCATCTGGTGATAAACTAACGAAGTATAGGGATGGTATAATTCAAAGTATATTTTGGGGTAGTGTATTTCAATCTCCCTCTATCTACACAAAGATGCACAGAGGAAAATTCACAGCCATATTATTCATAACAGCACCAAGCTGAAACGATCTAAGTGTCCATCAACCGGAGAATACGTCAACAAACTATGGTACAGCTATACAATGAAATACAAAAAGAAGCAAACTACCATTACATGCAACAGTAAGCCGAACCTCAAAAACATTATGCTAACTGAAAGAAGCCAGACACACAAGACTATTATGTAACCATTTACATGGAATTTCCAGAGCAGGGAAACCCATAGAGGCTGGAGGTGGGTCAAGGGTTGCCTTGTGCTGAGGTAGGAGCAGAAATGGACAACAGAGGAGCATGAAAGGATTCTGGGGAGATGAGGGAGCAGTGTTCCAAAACTAGCTTGTACACCTGATAAACTTACTAAAACCCATCCAACTGTATGCTTACAGTGGATGGCTTTTATGATATGATAAAATTAACAACAAAGTTGTTAATCAGTAAAGTTTGTTGGTGGGTGGATAAAGGGATGAATAGATTCATAATGAAACGAGCATACAATGGGAAAAATAGAATCTATGTGATGGGTAGAATGCTGACCAGAAACATTTTATGCTTAAAATTTTTCAACAGAAAATGTTGTAGGGAGGAGGAGGCCTTGTTAGAACCTCACTTCTCTGAAAACTTTCTCTGATGCTCTTCCCCAACCTCACACAGCAGCCTTGGAAAGAGATCATCGTTTTACGCTCTTCGCTAATTTTGCTGACTTTATGCAGGCTCTTTCCTTGTAAAGGTAGACTCTGTCTTGCATAGGGTCACTTGAGGAATCCTCTTCCTTGGGCAAAAATGCAGCTAGAAGGAGTTCATGGTTCAGGGTATCAGATATACTAAAACCTGCACACTGGGGTTTGTTTTTTTTTTAATATTGTATATTTAAGTGGCTTAGCAGATTTTGATTATTAGGACAGAAGGCCTACTTATATGACAAGCCCAGAGCCTTTGGGAAGGAAGAGATGAATGGCCTAACCTCTGATCCCTAGGACCCAAAGTCTGCTACCAGACTTAAATTGTGTAAAACCCAGGCCCATAAAATAATAGAACTATCTTAAGGGTGTCCAGATGAGCGACCCAGACCCACCAGGTCACTGAGAAAGGGGCTGGCTCCCTGGGAAATGACTGGTTGAGGCAATATGTATGATGCACAAGTTCTTCCAGGCTCAGCCACCCCTGGACTATATAAGCATATTTGATAATAAAGGCTCAGCATGTGAGTTAGACCCATGAGTCCTGAAAGCTTGCAGCACTCGGGGTCCCATTATGGTTTGGCAAGGCCTTAGGGTCAGAGCTTAAGATACAATAGACAGTGCCAGGATTTATGCTTCACAAGCACAAGGTCCTGAGTTCAGTCCCTGGTACCAGAAAAAAAGAAAAAGAAAAAGAAACTATAGGCAGGGTACTGGGCTGCAAGAAGACACAGGAAGTCATAGCAATAGCAATGCTAGGCCATCAGAATGCAGCTTTCTCTGTATTTGGCAAGTGGGAGAGGGCAACCACACTTGCAGCAAGTGTGCTACCACCCTCAGTGAGCACTCCAAGGGAAGCTCTTGGGAGACCAGTTTTTAAAATGTAGGTGTACTGATGCCCAATGTTTGCAATGGTTCACACCAATGATACACAGGGCCTAGTGGTGGCGAACCTATGGCACATGTGCTGCAGCAGGCTATTTGTTATCACTGAAAGCTCTAAAAGGTTCACCATCACTGATACAAGCCCTATGCCTGTACTTCCTCCTTTGTCTGTCCCACTGGAAAATAAGGTCGGTAAAGCCGGAGGCCATGTGGTATTCATCTCTACATCCTTAGCTCAGTTCCTGCATATGGTAGGTGTCTGGGAGCCAGAAATTCTTACCTGTGGCCCCGGCTCTGAGGCCAATCTATTGTTCAACATGAAGCAAATTCCTGAATCCTGGGTTTTTTCTGACCCCACACCAGCCATAAGAAGGGAGCAGAAACAGAAAGTTTGTAAAGCACTTGAGAGCTGTTGAAGAAGGAAGGAACTGATAGTAAAGCAGACTTTATGGCAGACCATCCTGAGGAGTAGATCCAGATGAGTCCCGAGTTCATGTATTCTATTATCTAGTCAACTTTCAGAATGGTGTCCAGGCAGTGTGCTAAGATCTAGGGACAGGGCTATGAGTACAACAGCCAGCTCATGAGACTCTCTAAGTCTGGAAGCTGGAATGAGTCCAATAAGCAAGTTAAAAAGTCAGAACCATACCCTCAGCAAGTTTTGGCAATAAGTAACAAAAACCCTATTCAAGACTAATGAACAGCAAGGAAAACATGTTGCCTAACGTAGCTGGAAGTCCAGGGTAAGACACGACTCAGAGTTGGCTGATTCCGGGGATTGGTGATATAATTGGAAACCAAGGTCCTTCCTGTCTCTCCTCTATACTCCCTGTGGTTTGGCTTCATCTTCAGTCTAGTGATAATGTCAGCTGTATCCCTTTCAGATCGGACAGCATACAACACACAAAAAGGTTGGTTTTCCTCCTCCCATTGCTATCTTCTAGAAATGAGATTTGGTCCAGAAGGCTTCCTATTTTGCCTCTTTTCATGGGTCTTACTGGCCCAAATTGTTATTCTGATATGTTCCTGATTCCTGAACCAGTCACTTACAAAGGAACTGGGTATATTTTAGACCGATCAGACCCACATCTGAAGCTTAGGCATCATGATGGAGAGGGGTAGAAGTGGTTACCTAAAGCTAGCGGCTGTGTGGGCCTAACACAAGAAAAATCCAGATCTTTTGTGGATTTTTAAAAATGGAGACGGGCACTGGATAACCTGCCAACAATGACCACAGTGGGATTCTTGAAGAAAAAGAAGGTGACCAGCAAAACTGCCTGGAGGAGGCTGGCCTATCAGAAAGGTAAGGAATTACCTGAGAGGCAAGAAGGAGAAGGTTAATGTGGGCTTTGGGCTCTACATTTGAGAAGAAACATTCAAAGGATAGGCAGAAGCCAGTCAGGCATGGAATGCTGGAGGAACCTAGGTTCAGGCAGGCCTGTCACAGTGACAGCCCTCTCAGCTGTGCTAAGGAGCTTGAGTCAGTGGGAACCAGGCAGTCAGTTTGAGAAGGATGTCCTTGAAGGCCTTGTGAGAATAGTTGATTATAACTGGGAACAACTTAGCAACTTTCAGTTAGGGCCCTGCCACATCATTTCCAACCAAGCCCTACCCCACCAGGCTTTCTGAATGCCCTTGGAGCTATCCATGTGTTGGTGGCAACAGCAACTGGGCAGCTGTGACTACCACCTCCCTGTGGGATGTACTGATTGCAAGGAAAGGGGTACATGGAAAGAAGGACTGAACTCAGTCCTCTTTCAGTGGCCCAGACTGACACCAACACCTGTACACATATAGAGAAATAGATCTGGAGCTGGCCCCACTGCTTCCCAATGGGTCTCATTATTCCACACTCATGATGGAACTAACATAGGAATCAGAGGGTGAGGACTGAAGACAGCTCTTAGAAGTGGTCCCTGGGGGCCATTAGTGGCTAAGGCCATATTAATAACTGAGTTGGGTAGGATCCAGACTGGAGAGGCTGGAGGGCCATCAAGTGGTAAGGACATTGAGGTGCAAAAGCATCTAACTCTACTAAGGTAGCTGCTATCTCCACCACTGCCACCCTTTAGCCTGCAGCTCATGTCCTGACAGGAGGAAAGGAAATATCAGTTTTTCATGAGGAATCCCAGTGAGAAGGCCATGAGCTACACAGCCCTCCCCAACGCCGCTCCCCGTCCTCCCACTTCAACTCTTCCCACAAATGTACCTGTGTCTCCCATGAACTCAGACCTCTGGTCCTCTCCCCGCCTCAACTTCCCAGCCTCAAAGGGAGTCTGCTTCAGCACCTCAGCTTTCTGCCACATTCTAGTTTCCTGCCCCTCAAGCCATTCCCTGCCTGCTCTTGAGCCCACTTGTGTGTGTGTTCCCATTAGTTTCTCCACTGACTCTCTTTCCCTCCCTCCCTCCCTCCCTCATTTTTTTCAATAACTGCTCTTATATCCAAATCCCATGCCCCTCATTTCCTACCACACCTTCAACCTTCCTCCTTGAGGCTTCTGCTGGATCCTGCTTTCTGATTTTCCTTCAAAGCTCAGGCCTCAAAAGTCTGGCAACAAAGTCATTGTCTTTTCCCCACTCTACCTCCTTTCTTTGTTCCCAGCTTCTCAGAATGCCATCTGTTAGGTAAAAAGAGCAAAAACCAGGACCAGACCAGGACCATAACAAGCCTTTGTTATGGGGAGGATCTGCGGGCCGTCTCCGAACAAAGGAGAGAAAAGCAACATGGCAGAACAGGGAGCTTCTTTTATAGGGTCAGGGTGGGGTTAGCCTGAGCTGGGGTGGAGTCGAGCGAGGTAGTATTAAGGGATTGGAGGAGCCTGCGACATCACTAGGATGGGCTTGTAACGTCACTAGTCCTTAGGAGGTACAGCTCTAGCTAACCCCACCCCACTCCTGTAAAAGAAGTTCACTGTTCTGCCATGTTGCTTTTCTCTCCTTTGTTCAGAGATAGCCCAGCAGATCCTCCTCCTATAATAAAGGCTTGTTATGGTCCTGGTCTGGTCCTCAATTTTGCTCTTTTTAACCTAATACCATCCACATGTCCACAGCTGTCTTATTTCCTCATGACACTTTTCTAGTCAGTGGCCAAGTTTCTAGATTCATTCAATTCCAATTTTTGCCATAAACAAACTTTCTGTCTGTCCCCAGTAAAGTTCAGACTCAGCTTGGCATCCAAGCACCCCCGCCACTGGAGTTGGCCTGCAGCCCCCTTCAGCCTGCTAAGTTCTCTTCTCTGGGTGCCTACAGAACTTCCCTAATCCCACCTCCTCATCCTGAAACACTTGCACTTCCCACCCGGCTAGGCCATCCTATGCTGCCTGGCTCACACAGCAGCTCTTTCATGTGAGCAGACAGAACCAGTAACTTGCTGAGAAGGCTGGGTTGGCAGGCATAGCAAGGATATAGAGCCACAGCTGGGCTCTCAGTAATCAGAACTTCAGGTATTTCTCATGCAGTGGTAAACCTTGCCCTGAGGAAGAGGAAAGGGTTCTACAGGATCCTTGTAGGCAGGAGCATAAGGAAGGGTTCCCAGGCCACTCTGGGTAAGTCCCTCTTACCACCTCATTAGCCTGCTTGAAGGGAAGAGCAAAAGCAACACTTATTAACATTTTCAAAGGGCTGGACTTCTTATATAACAGGCCAAGGTAAGATGCTGAATGAAGGAGACTGATTCCTCCCACGCCACCACATGCTCGTACCGGGCAGGGAGCCAGCACCTCACAGACATGACAGCCTGTACGGCTCTGGGTCTGTGAACAGCTCTCTCGCAAGGACTGCATTAGTCATCTATCTGAGTGTCATAAACAGCAGCCTTCCCCTACACACAGTCTGGCTACCTTGTGCCATTTCTGTGCTGACTCTACCATGACTCAAACTTTTCCTCTTATTCTCAACAGTATATTCCTAATACCCATCTCCAGTTTCCAGAAGAACTGCTGGTTCTAACTAAATGGCAGGTAGCATGGCAATTCCAGAGCTGATTTCTAGTATCCAGTCCTACACCAGAGCCACACCCCTGGGGGTCCAGCCTCAGATGACCACGCAGGGCAAAAGCCAGGCCTGAGTTACTATGCTTTTTCCCTGATCAATTCTGCTAAAATTTTTAAAGATATTTTAAGACATCAGATGTCCCTTGAGGGCTATGTTGTTGCTCTGATGGTGGTTGTTGTTTGGTTAGCACATCCAAGGTAAGCAAGCACTCTACCACTGGGCCCAGCCTGAAGCTACATTTTAAAATTTTTCCGGTTGATAATTTCATGGAGGGATTTTTGTAGAACTCCCCCCACCCCACTTAATGCACCAGAAGTCTGGTCCTTCATCAGAATTGTCCAATTCTTTCCTCCCCAAATTTCAATTCCAGTCTCAGTGTGGTTGTTCCCACATCCCCATGGCTTTCCTGTGGGCTTCACGGTTCATGCTGACTCCATGTCCACCCTTTTACACAAGACCAGGATTTAGAGAGCCTCAGTGACAACAGAATCTTGGCACAAATGGTGTTAATCTGCAGTGCAGCAGGGCACTGTATAAGAGAGCCAAAATTCCAAAGGGTAATTCCCCAAATGTTACCCTTAATTGTGCTCTTATCAGCTGGAAGCATGGGAGGTCAACACATCATCAGAAACAAATCTTCTCAGCAAACAATCAAGCACACAGAAATGGGAGGAGAGTACAGAGGAGCTCTCAATTTTCCTCCATACCAAGTTGCCCACAGCTGACTCCAGGGTTCCCTCCTTCTGTTCCCTCTCCTTTTCCCCTCCTCAAAGCTTCAGCTGCCTCTTCCTGACCTCTGGCTCAGCTGCATGGGCAATCAGTCCACCTAGTTTTCCTCTTGATGGAAATCAGAGGGAGCTTCAGCTCTTGCAAGTCTTGCACATAGGCTGAGAAATCAGCAACAGAGAGACAATGCCCAGAAGACAAATCTTTCCCAGCCTAGCAGTTCTCAGCCCTCACTATACCTCAAAACTATCCAGGCAGCTTTTTAGAAAAAAGACACCTGAGCTCCACCCAGAGACCTTTATTTAGTTGGTTTAGGGTGGGGTCCAGGCAGCCCCTGCCACCTCCAGGAGAATCTAAAGTGCAGCAGAGGCAGGGAACCACTGCATTGATATTGGCCATTACTCATGGTGTAACTGAATGTCACTTTCTCCTTCTTAAGGTTCTCTCCTGCTGCTAGATCTGAAGCAGCTCACCAGGAGAGCTCACCATCTCAGGAAAGGGGTCCAGATGCATAATCAAGCCACATTCTATTTCAGGAATTTAGGCTAACTTGGTGCTAGGGAACAGGAGTTGGTGGAGGAGCTTGGGCTGGTGCTTTCCATATCTCAGTAGACCATAAATAAAGATAGTGTGGCCATGAGGGTCGCAGGAGGGAGGTCCCACTTCCAGCACATCCACTTCCCCTTTCGAACAGATCAGGGAGACATGCGGTCATCCATGGATTTCATCCCAACGGAAAGGCTGTCACTCTGCAGCCCTTGGCTGGGCTTCGTGAGACTTAGAATGGATGAGAGAGAAGTAATGTGGGGACAGAACAACAGGTTGGGGCAGCATGCACAGTGGGCTAGACCCCCTCCTCTTGGAACTCTTCCAGGCTCCCAAGGAGGCTCTGGATTGCCCCAATGATCTCAAAAGCTAGGAGCACCTGGTGGAGGGAGGGTACTCAAGCCAGCCTTGCCAAGGGGCTCTGTGTCCTGGGAGAATGGACACAGCACAAGGCTGGCTTCCTTAGGACTGGGGCAAGGGTCCACCTTAATCCTTCTCACTTTCTTGGTCCCCAGCATCACAATCTGGTCCTGCACTCCTGCAACTCAGTTTCTTCTCAGTTTTTTGCCCATGGGCCCTGACCCTAAAGATGCAGCAAGAGGAGACTGGTGCAAACATGGAAGGGTCTGGTGTGTGCCATGTGTATCTACAGCTGGCAACGCAAGTTAAACGCAGATGCTTGGGTCATGTTTCTTGCACTGACAGCCCCTCAGAGCTGGGCTGCTTCCTTTAGCACTATGTTCATTCTCTTATCCCAGATGATTCTTCCAAGAATGCCCTGGGGTAGATACCATCAGCTCCATTCTACACA
Source organism: Fukomys damarensis (assembly GCF_012274545.1). Taxonomy (NCBI): domain Eukaryota; kingdom Metazoa; phylum Chordata; class Mammalia; order Rodentia; family Bathyergidae; genus Fukomys; species Fukomys damarensis. The sequence goes on from NW_022900928.1 coordinate 64,588,273, forward strand.
CAAGGTAATGGGGGCTCCAAGAAGGGAAATCACTCTCCCAATCTTTGGCAGGGCTAAGATAAGAGTATGAGCTTGTTGACTCCCATTCTAAACCTTTCTTCATCCTTTTCTAGGAGTACTTAGTGGGGAAGAGCTGTGGACACCAACACCCAGTGGAAAAGTATGCTATCCAGGGGCATCTCACCTATCTTTGTCACTTTTCTCATCGCTGGGACAAAATATCAAAACCCACAACTTTAGGAAGCAGAAGTTATTTTGGCTTACGTATCATCCAGTCTGCTAGCTCCAAGGCAGTTCAGCATGGCAGAGGGGCATGGTGAACAGGAAGCAGAGTGTGTCAAGGGAGGTGCCAAGAAGAGAGATATAACCTTCTGAGTCATGCCCACAATGACCACCTCTTTTGACCAGGCCCCACCACCTAACAAGAAGTTGGCGATAAGCTCCCATAACCTCATCACCTTCCAAAGGTCCCACCTATTATCTCATATGGTTTTAGGGAGATATCTAGATATAAATCATAGCATTACCCTACCCCCAACACTCATGCCTTAATCCCAACTCAAGAATCCTTTTGACAAAGCCCTCCAAAATAAAAATAAAAATAAAATAATAAACAAACAAAAAGAAAACTACCCTGGCTAGGAGACACAAGTTTGAATCTCTGTGTGCCAAGGGACTCCATTATTTTTTTCTTTCTCTACCAATTAGAACAGTCACTGTAATTTCTGTAAGCCTTTAGCTAGCATTAAAGGACATCCTCAAATGTCACCTCCTCCAGGAAGTCCTCCCTGCCTTCTACCACCCTTCTCTCTGTTTCCTTAGTCCTGGATCCATGCCTTTCAACATAGTATAATTTATTTTGGCAATAATTTGTTTACAGGTCAGCCTCTCCTACCAAGCTACAAGCTCATCAGGGAGAACACTGATTTAACATTTTTAGTCCTCTGCAAAACAGGTCACAATTTCCTCTCCCAAACCAGCCTCGGGCTGGGGATCCTGGTAGCCTCCCAGATCCCTGGTCTATGATCTGCATCGGCATTTCCCTGGAGAGTTCAGGATCTGGAACATGTCCCAGCTCTGTGCTGCAGCACATTTCCCAACATAAAGTCAAAAGTTCCCATGAGGAGCCCGCTAGGTCTCGGGGCTAAGGACAACACAGGAAGGAACACGCCATCAATCAGTGCCACTCAGAGGACCATCTCCTGCCTCAGACCCGGCAGTCAGCCAGTTCAAGATGATGGCAGAGAGCCCTGCTGTGAAGCTTATGATGACAAGATTCCACGTGATGCCTGTCAAAGTCCAAGCAGACAGAGCCCATGTGTGTACCTATGGGTAGCAGGGACCGTGCCACCCAAGGTCAAGGGAAATCTGTGTTTCTAGGTAAGGTTGGAAACTTGGTTATTGGCAAGTGATTCATGCATAAATGATGCTCAATCTATGCATGTTTGATGAATGAATTAAGAATGAAAGAAATCCCTACCCTCAACCTGAGACCAGGCTGAGTGCCTCTGCAGGGACCCAGCACCCGGAGAAGGGAGACAGACCCTGGGACTGCACAGTAGAGGTCCTGACTAGGGTAGGAACAAGAGCACTGCCTGGGCTTAATGGGCAATCAATAAGGAGGTGGGCCCTGCCTGGGCAGGCTGACATGCTGTATACAGGCCTTCTGCAAACACAATCATCTCCTCAGTTATTAATGGGCCACGCTCGCTGCCTCTTCATTAGTGATCAAATATCAACAGAAAACCGTTTACTTACCATGGGCTCCTGGTAGTGCCGAGCAAATTTGGACAGGGATAGTCAAACAGGGAGCTTCTTGGGCTAATGACAGAGCCCAGTGTAAAGTTTAGCAGCAGTAGAAGTAGGCAGAGAGGGCATCAGCCTTGCCTACCCCCAGGGGTGGCTGGCAAGAGCGGAGAGAAGGGGAGCAGTGCCAGGGAGAAGCGGAAGGCCTGAGCCCCAGGTGACACAGCTTCACTTGAGTGAGGTTCAGGGCACTGTCCCACAACACCCTTCAGTGCTCCCTGCTGTAGTGGGCAGCCCAAGAGCCCAGGCTGCCCCAAGGCTGGCATCCTGCCTGACCTGCTCTGCAAACTCTGTGGATCAGCCCAGGCTGACCATATCTAGGAGACTCTCCTCACTCTTGCATCTTGCCTCTGTATCTCTGTGGAATGTACTCTGAGAAGGGGGATCCTCAAGGTCACCACTTCCATCTCAGTCAGCCTTGACCTCTCAGAAAGATCAACCCATTATAGTCCATCTGGGCCCTGGGAGGAAGGAGCCTTGTAAGCTCCCCCAGCGGTCCAAATCTAAAGTTCCTCTGCCTGGTGATCCAGGCTTGGGGAAGGTGCTGCACCAGTTATGACTCAGGCTGGCACATGGGCTCGCCTGAAGTCAGGACAGTCACCCATTAGACATCTTTCCTGGGGAAGCCAGAGGATCTCAAGCTGAGCCCGGGAGTCACCAGAACCTCTGATGGCTGCAAAGTCAGAAGGGCTAAGAGCTGTGGTCAAGGAGCAGAGGACCCACATCTATCACCATCCCATCAGACCTCCCATCCCAAGTCTGCTATGAACAACTGCAGGCACCTCTTGGTCACCATAATGCCCCCATACCAGGCTTGGGAAAACCAAGCTACAAGCCTTGTCTGTGAGAAGTCTAAGACTGTTCCAGGGAAACGCAGCAAATACAGCCAAAGTGATCAGAAGTCTACTGGGCATCCAACCCCACCCCCCAGGAACAGGGACAAAGGAAGCCTTGGTTCTGCCTGGGGAGTTGAAGAGAGTTCGCAGAGTGTGAATATTCAAGCATTGCCTGGAAGGATGAGGCTGAGTGGCCAGAGGAAGGGCTGGGGCTACAGCTGAGTGGTAGTGCTGGGTTCCATTCCCAGCACTGCAAAATAAAATAGAAAAAGGGCTTTCAAAACCACAATAAAGGCACATATAGATAGGCAGCTGTGAACAAACAGGCCTCAACTTGAAAATGGTGATGCTGGGGAGGCCCAAAGGTGCCAGTCTTCGATGACTCTTATATCCCACAATATGGCACTGGATGGCTACCCATAGGTGTGGGTAGTTAGCAGTGGTCATTCAATCTCTGCCTGCTTTCTGTGGCTAGGAGCTCATCTGCTCATAAGCCGGTATGTTCCATATTATGGTGGGCACCATGAAGCAATAACTACTCCCCGCAAAACCTAAGTCAGCGCTGGGGTAGCACAGGAACACAAGTCACTCATCAGTCACCCTGCAAAGTATTTACTGAGTGCCAAGGGTATACAGCAGTGATGGAGGATGGCCTTGCTCTCAGGGTACTGCATCCTGCAGGAGGTAAAAGGACACTATGCATACACACAAGTACACACTGAGGTGAGTATCCAGAGATGCTGCTGCAAAGCAAAGGAAGCATGTGCTATAATGGAAAATGCAGGTGGATAAGACAGGGGATCTATTTTGACTGAAGTAATCAAAGAAGGTCTATTTGATGGGGAAAAACATTGAATTTAAAGCCAGGTGTGTCGGTGCACAAGTGTAATCCCAGGGATCTGGGAGGCTGAGGCTGGAGGGGTGCAAATTCAAGCCCAGCCTGGGCAATTTAGTGACTGAGTGGGATGCTGTCTCAAAATTTTTAAAAAAGGTTGGGGGTGTAGTTCTGTGCAAAGGCCCTGTGTTCCATTACAGCACCAACAAAAGAAAAAAAACAGGAGGAAGAATTCCAGAACCTGGTGCTTAAGAACCAAGCATGCACGATGCCCCTTACTGAAATGGGGAAGGCTGTGGTTGGGTGAGAATATGCAGGTCACAGGGGCCACTGCTCTCCAGGACAACTACCTAATAATGGCACCATGAGCTGTGTAGCTCACAACGAAACAGGCATAAGTGGGTACCTGCACGCACTCTCATGCACCCCTGCCCCCTTCTCTCTTTGGTGCACGCACACACACCTTCATATGCATCTTTCTCTGCATATCATGGACGCACTTGGAAAGCCCACACCTGCCAGGCCTGTTACCCAGACTCATCATCCTCACAGACACCAAACAGTTTGGTTACATAAAACCCAGTTACATGTGCACTTCGGTCTTCTTTTGTGTCCTTACACACAGCCCTCCATCCTTGCTCTGTTCACTAGTCCATCTGCTTTTTTAACCTTAGCTAATGTGCATATCCACCCTAGGGTGACTGGACTGCAGTTCTCTCTCAGAAGGAACGAAATCCTGATGCCTGAGTCCTTTAAATCTGTGGCACTAAAAGGTCCCCTGACCAGAAGGAACAAGAAAATGTCACTGGCTGATGGGGACAATTTTAATGCAAAATGCCACCTTCTAATGATTGTACTTTTTGCTGCAGCTGCCAGCAAAAAGACACTTAGCTCTTTTCAAAGGGCCAGACTCTGATCAAACAGTTTTGTACTTTTCTCTGCCTCCCCTTCCCCCAGAATCATGTTCTGGGGGCCAATCTTGGGCTCCTCCAGCACCAGCCACAGCTTCCTCCTGGGCAAAAATGAGACAGGCTCAAGCAAGTACCTTTTGGTGGCCCTTCACGGCGCCTCTGTCCCCTGTCAACCTTCCAGACCCCTGGGCACTTGCAGTTAACCTGTGGCCTGGGGCCTTGCTTAGGGCTCCAAATCCTTTCTTGTCACTGTATTCCCCCCTGCCTGAGAGCCCCCTTGCTTCATCTCTCTTCTCCCAGTGACTCACTCTGTCCTCAGCATCCAGTACAGGCTGGCTCATCAGGGGTGCCCCGTGATAACTGCCGAGTGGATGAAGAATAACGGAGAGAAGGAAGAAAGGAACCATGTTCCTCTTCAGGGGGGCAAAGAAGCACATTTCTGCTGTTCCCAGCCCACTCTGGTCCAAAAGGCCCCCAGTATGTCCCCCCCATCTCCCTCTTCCTGAGCCACCCTTAAACACCTCCAGGGAACACTCACCCTGGGAGAGCTTTAATGCCTCCCACCTGCCCTCAACCCTGTCTTACCCTCACACAGCACCCACCCCACAAACACCCACAGCATCCAGCTCTCACAGGGCTCATCACCACCCCCCGTGCTTACACTTTCCCTTATCTGTGCCTCTGGTATTCTGTGCTCTCTACCTGGCAATCCACCAATCCCCATCGTTTCCATAGTAGTCAGACTTCCAAACTGCCCCCCAAGATTCTCCATCCTTAGAATCATCCAATCTAGGGACTAGTGTAAGGAATTTGGCAGGTTGTGTAAAGTCTCAAATCAGTTGACCTTAAAAGACAGAAATGATCCAGGTGGGCCTGATCTACCTATTGAGCCCTTTAAAGCCAAAGCTTCTCAGCTGGTGGCATAGCTCAATGGTAGAGCACTAGCCTAGCATGTGCAAAGCCCTGGGTTGGAAACGTAACACCACAGTCAACCAATCAGTTAATGAATGTAGTGCTTTTCTGGCTGATCTTATAAAAGAAACCAGAGATTGTACCAATAAGGAGGATTCCACACATCTTGCTGGAGCACAGGTAGGGGAGTGAGAACGTGGTCTTGAGCCTGAGAGTGGCCTCTGGGTGCTGAAAGTGACTGCCACCAGGAGCCAGCAATGAAGCAAGCACCTCAGTCTACAACCACTGACACCAGCCATGAGTCTACAAAGAGGTTTTTTTTCCAGAGCCTGCAGACAGGAACTCAGTGTAACACCTGAGCTCAGCTTTGTGCTAATTCTTCACCAGGACAGGCTTCCACTTCACAGAGCAGGACTATCATAAAAGGGTATTGTAGGCTTTGTTTATGCTGTTGTTTTCATTCTTTCCTTTTTTAATTACGATAAAAAATATACTGACTAAAATCCATCATCTTAACCATCTTAAATGCACAGCTAAGCAGCTTCAAATACATTCACATTGTCAGTCATCTGGCATCACCATCCATCTCCAGAGCACTTTTGTCTGCAAAACAAGGTACTACTTACCCATTTGTTAAGTTGCTATCATGCATTGTGATAAAGCCCTCAACTCATACAAGCCTCACCAACAAATACCTACATAGTCAAACATAAGAAAAATAACTTAGAGCATGTTAGGTGCCAAGCTCTGTGTTTCTTACATATGTTCTCATTTAAGCCTCACTACCTTATGAAGTCAAAATTACTTAATGACTGTGATGACACATGCCTGTAATTATAATACCACACGAGACTGAGGCAGGAGGATTGTGTAGGGAAAGATGGGCCCTCTAGGTAGGGTTAGAATAAAAAATGTGGGTTCTTTTAGAGAGAAGAAAAACAGCCTCTGTGACTAAAAGACAGGAGAGAACCTTGGGCTATCTCTCAAAACTGTTCCCTTCACTCCTTGTGGTTTCAGCATCCTTAACTGTTCCTAAACTGCGAGTTGTGATTTCCCTGACACAGTGTATGACCTTGTACCTGTAACAATGAGCCAGTTAACCAATTAAGTGCAGACCCTCTGGGTGTGTGGAGACAGCCCCTATCCCATAAAACAGGACCACTGCCCCATACTATATTCAGTGGTCACCTGGCTCTGGAGCCCCTGCCCTCCAAGTGGCTTTGAACTGTCTTCACAATAAATCGACTTTCTAGTTGCTACACTAAATCTACTTTTGTTTTGCACGGTGACTTCTGACTCCTCTTCCTCTTTCTAAGTCAGAGAGAGAAAGAGACAAGCCCAGGAAAGTTCGAGGGTAGGCTGCTGACCCCAGACCCACCAGACACAACAGCTGCAAGAGTAAGGCCAGCCTGAACAATGCTGCAACAAGACCCTGACTCAAAACAAAATTTAAAAGCAGGGGACAGTTGGGGATACAGCTCAATGGTGGCACACTTGCCCAGAATGGGTTCAATTTCTAGGACCGCAACAACAACAACAAAAGGTAATGAGACATCAGTGGGAATCACAATAAAGTAACTTGCCTGGGAACACACAGCTAGTAAACAGCAAGACCCTGTCCTTAGCCACCAGACTGAGTTCCACCACTGCTCTACTTGAGACCAAGAGAACGAGGCTGTGAGTCACGTGGAGTTTGCTCAGAGACCAGCTCTTTGGTCTCAGGAGGTTGGAGCTCTGTGGAGACTAGGTAGGACTTGGAGAGGATGCTGGGAGGGCACAACAGGGGGAATTCAAGGCCAGATACTGAAACTTGGCCCCATAATGGCAAACCGGATGAAGAAAGAAGAAAAGAGCCTGACGGAGAGGATCATATCCCCACACTACAGCCCCCAGTTCCCTTCTTCAATCAGATAAATTCTCCTTTAAATACTTTATATATTGGAATTCATTCAATAAGATCTCCTTTTTAAAAGTGGTTCTACTGCTAAAAAGTAGTCTGAAAATCATTAATGTGTGTTCAAGCCCTTGTGTTATAAAGATGCTATAGCTACAGTACAGGCTCAGAGAGGTAAAGTCACTTGCCTGCACTCACACAGCCTTTTGTGATCAAGCCAAGGATAAACCACAGGCCTTCTCTCGTCTCTCCCGCTGGGTGACTAGGCAGATCCCAGGTCAGATGACTAAGGCCTCTAAAATCCTGTGGACCTGCACCATTAGAATTGAAGCTGAGTAGAAGCCAAGAAGGCTCACAAACAAGAAAGACCCCTCCCCCATAAAAAAGACCCCACGCACAGCCAGAAGCCTGCCTCGGAGGTCAGCACATAAGGTGCGCTCTGCACTCTGCCCCTACCCCACCTGTGTTCTTCTTTGGGCTTCCGTTTCCCCATCTATGCAGGTGCACCGTGGGCATCTCTTTGGGTTTCCCAGCCTTGACAGCCAGGAAGCAGCTCACCCAGGGCTTCACTCGGCACTTCTTCCAGCTCTCTCCACTGCCTGACTCCCACCTGAAGGTAATGGGAGACCTTAAAATACAGAGCAGCCTCTAGCAGGGAAAGTAGAAGGAAGGTGTGGAGCCCATGAGGTGAGCGGAGTCAGCTCCAGAAGAAGTAATTTAATCAGGGACCGCTTAGAAATTATATCACCCCAAATAATATAATAAACCCTAATTTACTCACATTTATCTCCCAGAGTTTTTTTTGTGGGGGGACATAATCTTGCCTGCTCTACAGTGATGGATTAGTGCAATGGAAACTCCCCTAGGAAATAAAAAAAAATACATCTTGTAGTTTTTGACGTGTTATTATTCAGTGTTATCTCATACGCCTCATTCCAAGCCCATTACTCATGTTCACTTTTTTCAGGTTTTTTTTTTTTCCTCCCTTCCCTTCTTAAAAACCAGGGCCAGAAACAGGTGTGTGGCATTTCTATGAAATCTGCCCAGCCAGACTCAAGGTCAGGGTTTCCTAGATTGAGTAAGGGATGACAGAAGAAAGAGGTGGCCCCTCAGGAAGATTCTCCAGTGAGGGGCGATGCTGTGGTGAGGGGTGTCCCCCTACTGTGTCCATTTGGCCCTCAAAGGCTGAGGGACACTAGAGTACAATTGTCCCCTGCTGACCACCTGGGCTGGCCTCAGAATGGTTGAGTTTGGGCTCACCTAAGGGAATGGAGTAGGGAACGGTCCATCAAGAGGGGGACTTGGTTGCCAGGATAGGGTATATATCTTGGAGCCCGAGAAGAGGGTGTACAGCCATAGCCAGGCCTTGCACGGGAATGGAGAGTCCACAGCAAGGGGCTCTTTTTTGTCTTTCTGGGCTTCACATTCGCATCTCCTCTCCCTTCTCCCCTCTGCCCCTGCCCCACCTCCGCACATCTACCGCTAGTGTGTTACTTGTTCTACATCATCTGCCAGGCCCACCATCCAATTGACTGTGTCCCATTTTCCTGTTTCCAGCCCAGCAGGGGATCCAGCCTGGCCCAGATAGCTATGGTGATGGAGTGAGGGGAGGGGAGGGCTGGAGGTCACATGGGATTTTCATGGCAGTCAGGCCCAAGGCTTCAGTGGGTATTTATCCAAGAAGGAGTGTGGCAGGCAGGCACCCTGAGGTTTCTGCTGTCAATCTCTCAGGGCTCAGTCTCCTTGTCTGTAAAATGGGGGGAGGGTGGCAGAAGAAATAAGACAAGGGAAACAGGATGTTGTGTGAGGGGCTTTGGCTGTCCACTCATTCCCTTGGGCCCTTTCAATCTGCTTTAGTGATCGTTTCTGCCCTCTCCTCCCTCTGAGAAGCAGACAGCCCTCTTTGGTATGAAGAAAGCCCAAGCTCAAAAAGGAACAGTGGGAGCCACCTGTAGGAAAGAAAGGAAGCAAGCAGCCCTCCAATCTGCTCTCCCCAGGAAGAAAAAGAAAAGGGGAGTCTCCATGCGTAATTGCTAATAAGTAGGCATGACCAAGTCTTAACAATAATTAAAGTTACCAACTGAGAACTTGTCCATTTCAGGGTCTAATGGTTTTTCAGCACATTAAACATTACAGGAATAATCACCTCGCATGCACCAGTGCCCTCACGGCTACCCTGTGTACTGCTGGCAGGAAACTATAGGCAGAGCCCCAAGCAGAACCTGGGGTGGTCTCTCCCCCTACCCTGGGGTCCAAGTGAAAAAAAAAATACATCAGTCTGTCCCCAACAGACCACTGTGAATCCAGATCAAGCCTTCTCCATGCCTGTTCTCTGTAGAGAAGCCCTCCCGGATGCACTGGCCTGACTCCCACAAGCCCTGGAGATGCTACTCTGGGCCATAGCTCAGTTGCTGCTCAGTCACCAGCTTCACCTGAGGTATAGTACATAAGACTTAACAAGCGGGGAACTATCATCATCATCACCATCATCACCCTTCCCAGCCACCCTGTGATGACCAGCAGGGAGAGGGCATATGGATAAAAATGCAAGCAGGCCCTTATGCATTCCCATGCATGTTAGCAACACATTTGACCAGCCCCTGCCTGACTCAGCCTGTCTGTGCTAAGCCCACTCCTTTACCACCCTTGAAGGCTCAGCCACAGCTCTTCCATCATAAAATAAAATCAATTTTAACTTTCTATTGGGGGCTCTCAAGGATGGAATGTTTTAGCTCATTAATAGCACACACTGTATTGGATTTGTAGTCCCACTGCTTTCACTCCCTGCCTTTCTCATCCACTGTGTTCCTCTCCCAAATGTCTGAATCCCCTCTGCTTCCTTCCCTTGAACACTCCACCTCCATCATCTGGCTGGGCTAGAAGCTCCTAGGGAAATTCCCAGTCAGCCTCTGCCACCATCACCTCTCACCCCTCCCCCAAATGGGGTAGAGATTTTTGAGAAGGGCACTTACTGTCTTCAGACCTCTCGTGCCTCTGTAACAAAGTACCTTAGACTGAGTACTACACAAACAACAGAAATCTATGGCTCACAAGTGTGGAGGCTGAAAGTCTAAGATCAAGGAACCAGCAGGCTTGCTGTCTCCTGTTCTTCCTGGAGGGTGACTTATTGCTTCATTCCCACGTCACCCAAGTGACAAAGGAAAAAAGCCAACATGTTTCCTCAATTCTTTTAAAAGGGCACTTGGGCATTCATGAGGTGGGGCCTGCATGATTTAATCACCTCGCAAATCACGCACCTCTTTACACTATCATTTTGAGACTAAACTTCAACACACGAGTGGGAGGAGCATACGTTCAGGAGCCTAGGGTTACACTGACTTCTGTGTAGGAAGGAGAACGTAAGGAAGCCGGCTCCAGGGTAGTCTCTGGAAGGCAGAGTTGCTGCAATGTCCTGGCATCACGTCCCCTCACCTTCTCAGAAAGCTCCCCTCTCAGCCTCCCCACTCTGCCTCCACTGCCCCTACCACTGCCACTACCTCACCAGCCCAAATGGGCACCAGACCAGCTAAGCCTTAAGCTCTGACAGCTTCCACCAGTCTCTGGTTGCCAACCCTTTCTCCTTCATTCCTTCTCTCATCTCTTATCACCTCTCCTGCAAAAATCCCAGTCTTCCTCCCAATTCAGAAGTGAAATTATCCACAGGGTTTTGAAAGGACGTGTGTGCAAGGAGCCAAATGGCACCAGGCTGTCCTCTCTTTCTTTTGAAAAATTCCTTGCCTGATGCAGCAGTCTACCAATTAGGTGGATTAAACTGTAACAGAGAACTCTGGGGGAGGGGAGGAACTGCTGGGGGGAGACAAGAAGGTGGTCACTCTAAAAGGACGCTGCCCCTCCTCAGGAGGCTGGACCACTAATCTGTGTCAGAGCTTCCTGTCACCTCTTACTTTTACACAACACTTTATAGCCTGTAACATCCTTTGCATCATTGGCTCTTAAAAAGGAACTACAAAATAAATATCACTATCTCTGTTTTATAAAGGATAAAAATGAGGCTTAGAGCATGGATGACTTACTCCAAGTCATACAATAGAACCTGGGCTCCATTCTGGGCATTCAGGGTGCTCCCCATCCATCTCAGTGGCCCTATCACACAGGATACAGAAGTCTCAGAGCCTGGGAGAGTGGCGTGTTCAGCATCAGATCCATTCTTTGGCATGAATAATGGAATTTGGACAGGTGATTCCACGAGGCTTGAGAAAAGAAGACATCTTTTCTCTAGAATTCTCAAGCAACAAAGCCCTGGGCTCCACAGAGTGGGTGTCCTTGTTTCTCCAAACTCTAGTACCAGGGTACAATCACATGAAAAATGGTACATGACCTGCCGAGTGTAGCCAACCATGGTGGTTTAGAGGAGTCTTTCCCAGTGTGCTCTAACCAAATCTTTGTTGATGAGATTTCTGCCTAGAAAATAGTCCCATGAAAACAGAGGGCTGAAACAGATGGGATCACCATACTGGTTCTTGGTTTCTTCATCTCATTCCCCTACACACTGCGTCCTTCAGCTCCTGCACTGATCCCTTCTTGAGGGCAAGGAAGCCAAAGGGTCTGGCTGTATTTCCTGCATCTGTGCCCCAGGGACCTGGCTAGAGGAGTTCCGAAGGTGAACAGGCCATCTCAGCACCATCTCAGCACCAGCAGGGCCCCGTGGCTCCCCCCACAGCCCAGCTCAGAGGGACCAAGCCCTGCCCCATTCAGCTTCCCCGGCCTCTGTGTGCACAGTTAGCGTGTCCCTAATGGGTGCCTGGTGAAAGGAGGTCCCTGGACTCGGTTCCAGATGACAGAGGAGCAGATCCACAGGTGAGACCAGCGTTAGGCCTTGAAGGAGCTTGGCCACAGACAATCAGAATCCTTAAGGCTGCATAAGCATCCTAAGCAGCCCCTCACCTTACACACGTGCAAACTGAGGCCCGGAACTAGGGAGTGACTCAGACTGAAGATCTGGAAACAGGACCCAAATTACTCAGCATACTGACTGGACCTTCCCAGGTGCTGGGTCACCAGCACACCAGCTGTTGGGGCGAGCTGCCAAGTTCTGGGAGAGGTAACTTAGCTGGAGACTCAGGAGAGAAATTCTCATGGGGCATCATTTAGTTGAGATCTTTTATATATAAGATACCATCCAAAATGGCAAGGACACTTTGTACTTAAATGTATTATTAATTTTAAAGCATACATTGCACATGCAGTGCTACAGCAAGTATTATTGGAGACAGGAGAAAAGAAAAAAACATTGCGTAGTCCTCTCAAAGCTGACCCTCTGGATGCACATGTATTCACTCCATAAAAAAAGTGAGATTCTACCCGACAACGCCAAGTACCTTGTCCTAGGGTGCCGAGATGGCAAATGTATATACAAGATCCCTGCCTTCAGAAGCTGCCATTCCAGTAGATAATCAGAGTTTATGAGGCACTTACTCTGTGCCAGAAACGCTGCCAACCGATTTACTCATATTTACAGCATCTGCATAAGAGGTCTGTGAATGCTCCCTTCACAAGTGAGGAAACTGAGGTTCCAAAAAGCTAAAGCTGATCAAGTTCCGTTATTGCTTAGACTGGCTGGGACTTGAACCCCGGCAATTTAAATTCAAAGGCTATGCTGCACTTGCCGTATTACTGCACCAGGGGCCACACAAACCGCTTACTGGCAGGCTGGCAGTGTGCACACTCAGTAGTGTGTGGGGACCTGCGGGCAGCACCGTTCTGCCTCTGGAATGTACAGGCCTATCACATTCAAATTTGCCTTCAACCCTCTGTGGCCCACTACACTTTTTCCTGCTAATAATGTATTGTTTATTGTTTATTGTTATCTTGCTTGGGTAGAACTCATCCCTGCAAGCACAATGGGGGGTCCAAACCCTCCCCAAAAGACAACCCCCCCTTTGTGTGCAACTGTGGCCACAGAGTGACGGAAAGCTGCAAGCTGTCCCACAAGGGAAGGGCCGTCCCTGCCAAAAGATAAATGGCCTTGTAGTCTGCAGAGACGACAGCTCTGATGCTTGGTGGCCTTTGGGTTAGTGAGTGAGAACGATGCCCAGATAGGTCAGTGTTGTCAGGAGGAGGGGTGGGGAGCACACGGGCCCAGGTGGGGCGAGGTGACCTGTCACTGTGGGGGAACCAGCCTGTGACAGCAGTTCAGCAGATCTAATGAGCAACCCACCTCCCCCACATCAACCCTGACACCTTTGTTTCCCCAGGTGGCAACACCTGTCTATGCGCAAGCCAGGGCCCACCCTCCTTCATCCCCCTCCTGGGCAGCCAGTGCCAAAGTGGCCACACAACAGTGACAGGGAGAGCAGGGCACAGCGAAATCGGGGTGGCCCGGCCCCACCACCACACTGGTAAGGCCCATGGTGGGGTCTGAGGCAGAAGGCAAGGACCACCTACTAAGCCCCCATTTACCAAGGACGTGGGACCAGACCCGTGGGCCCCAGGCCAGGCCAGCTGGGGAAGATGGGAATGAACAGGACTCAGTCCAGCTCCACAGATGCTCCAGTCTGCTGAAAAGCTGAGATAACAATTGTTTCAGGCAAATCCTGATAGCTGCATACCGTGTACCAAAAAAGCAGAGGAGATGGGTACCACTCAGGGCCCGGAGGCACTGGGGAGGCTGCAAGGAAGGAAGATTTTGGGATGAACCTGGAATGATGGGAAGGGTTTGACAGGCCAGAGAGAGGATCAGGGCTTCCCCAGTGAGGGAAGCCTGGAGAAAAGGAAGAGGCAGAAATGCTCGGGGTGTCCAGGGGGTCCAGAAATTACCTTTGCAAAACCATAAGGTACAAGAAGAGAAAGGCTAGTTGAAACCTAGCGATGAAAGGTTTTGGATGCTAGAGGGGAGGATTTGATCTTTATCTACAACCGGGGTTTATTAAAAGTACATGATTTAGGTAACTACATAGTCAAAATCATGGGAACAACCAAGACAGTGGGAGAGGCACCCTGGAGGGAGAAAGCACTGGACTTTACTACTGTAAGCAAGGAGCAGAAAGTGGAAAGAGGAGCATATCAATTAGGGTTAGAGACGGAGGCATATAACAGAGGTCTGAGATAGTGTCTCATGCCTAAAGCAAATCTGCAGGAAATCAGTCCAGGGCCAGTCATGAACCCAGCCCCTTTTTCTGCTCTACTATCCTAGGGTATGGACTTTATGCCCAAGGTTACTCATGAACCAAAATAGCTGCTGGAGCTCCTGCTGTCATTTCTATAATTTAGGCAACAGAGGTTCAAGAAAGCAGAAAAAGGCAAAACTTTTCCCTTTAAGCCAGCTCCTTTTAAGGAACTCTTATACTTTCTCTTGTATCTCACTAACCAGAATTTACACACCTGGCCCACATGCTACCTGTGAGGAAAGGCAGGAAATGTCTGTGCCCTGAATATGTTCAGAATTCTTTACCAAGGGGAAAGGAGGGATGGCTATTGAAGATTGACCCTTATTCTCTGCTGCAGAGAATCAGAGGCAATTCTGAGGCTGTGGATGCAAGTGCCTACAAGGACAAGTACAGTAGCAAAAAGCAGAAAGTTCAAGGAAAGAGGAGGTTTTGGGGGTAAAGATGAAGCCTAGTGCCGATGCCAAGGAAAGAAACTGCTGCTCGGATCCCTGCTTCCCTATCACCAGGGACTCCCAGTCTCTCTGGACCAGGGGGTCAAGGCTTGGAGATAGACCTCAGCCACAGAGGGTGAGTACAGAGAAGGGGATGGGAAAGGATCTTGTCCAGTGTCCCCAGCCTCAGCTCTGCACATTGTGTGGGTCAGGGAGTGGAGGGGACACAGGTTGACACCACATGCCAAGAGCCCATGGTGGCAACAACAACGGACCAATGGGACTCTGGGGCCAGAGTCACTGCTGAGGCCAAGACAGTGCACACAATGGGAAGTTGTGGTCCACCATCCCCACGTTGCTCTCAAGAAGACTTCAGAGCTGGATGGTTGCTCCCTTGCCTGACAAAGTGCCCACAGGGCAGGCTGAAAAGTCCCCCTGTCCCAGGACTCCATGCAGGCCGTCCATGGCACCCCACAGGTCATCTCTATGGGGAGACTTGGCAACACGAGGAAGGAGGAGAAGAAGCGGGGAGGGAGAGGAGAAGGAGGAGGTGGAGAAGGTGGGGGAGCAGTAGTAGCAGCAGCCTGGGTAGGCGTTTTCAATCTCTTCTCTCCAGCCAAGGACCAGGATGCACAGGCTTGAGTATCTTCCAGCAAGCGTGTTCTCTTTGTGTACAAACCACTATAACGAATGCCGCCCCTTCTCCAGCTCCCACTTGGATGGGCTATTTCTTATTCCAAGGGAGGTCTCATCTTGAAATACGTCTGCTCCCCTCCACAGTTTGGCTAACAACATAAATCTAACAAGATGTCTGATGCAGTGATGAAGAGAAACAGACTTCACCTCACCAGCCAGGGCCAGTAAGTGGGCTCTCCGGAATGCTGCAGTGAGAAGGATTCTTAGGACACTTTCTGACTCAGTGGGAAAGAATGCTATAATCAGTTTGTTACAACTGCTGTGGGAAATTGGCGAAAGGGAGTGGAATAAGCCTCAGCTAATTTCTATCCCTGGCTCAGCAGCACAGGATAAGCTCCTGGTAAGTGTTTATCAATGCACGCATTCAAGGGGTCATCCATTTCTGTCTAACCATGCCTCCCTTTCTGAGTTAGAAATGACCACCTAGAGCGTTGTGCTTCCCAAACCATAGCAGGTATCTAGGCAAGATGATCACTAGAAGGCTTTGCAGCTAGTACATGCAGGATTCTTGGCAGACGTTTCCCCTGGTCTCTCTGGGAGGTTTCCCTCCTGTGACCAAAGCTCCAGCCCTTTGACCTAGAATTCCACCCCAAGCTGGAGGAGATGGAGGATAAAAACTGTGGTCACAAGAAGGGGAAGCACTAGGACTCTGTGCCTCCAAATTCTCAGCAAAGTCAGGCACCTCGAGAGCTTGCATCCTGCAGGTCCATAAGGAAACCCCTCTAGGATGGGCCAATTCCTGAATCTATCTAGCTTGAAGAGGTTATTTTAAAAGATTGCCAGTTTTCCATTTGCTCCTTCCTAAAAGATGCCCAGACAGACCCCTCAGCTAGAAGGGTGCTGCCCCTCCACACCCCATTCCAGCCACCCACCTGTGTCCTGCACAGAATGCAGCCGGGTCCACAGGGGCAGTCTGGCAAACTCCTCATAACTCCCCCAAGCCCTGTGACATTAGCAAGCTAACGAGAACAGATCTGACAGAGCAGGATTACCCACTCAGAGGGAGCCGGAGTGATTGTGTTTACTCCCAAACCTGGCCCTATTTAGTGGTCTGTGTGCATCATTAATCTTCTTCCACAATCCGTTCCCCATCTGCTCCCACTTTTTAATGAACTGCCACTTGTCGCACTCAATAAAATCAGTACTTTGCGCAAATTTCAGCAACGATGGACGGACAGGAGAAGGCGAGCAGCAGCCAGAGCAGGAGAGGGGGGAAAACAGGGAGTGCTGGGCAAGGAGGCAGCGATACAGATGTCCCCGTGGGCTCAGGAACAGCGTTAGATCTGCACGGGCAAATGAATCACAGCATGCCTGATGCTCTGGGCCCCCTCGCCCCCAAGCAAGTTACTAATAACCATATCAGACCAGAGGCCGGCAATTCCTACTCCATGCCATGTCAGGCCGGGTTTGATCAGAGCTGGCCTGCTTTACACAATTATTTTCCTGGTCTCGAATGGTGCAGGCTGTATGAGGATGGAGTTTTCCAGGCCTGGCTGCCAGCTCTGGGGATTCATCCGATACCAAGCAATTACCTCCTGATTACTTGACTTGGCAGTCAACCCACTCTGAGCAGCAAATCAACAACAAGAAGGGTGCATGGGGAAGCTAAGTCTTCAGATCGCCCTTTTCAATCATGTGTCACCCCAAAGCCATAATGAGGGCTTCATTCAGGGCTCCAAAGATGGAGCAGAGCAGTATGGGTGGATGAGGATGGAGTTCTTCCTTTACTTGGGCAAGAGTTCCTCTACTCAGGGCTAGAGTAAAGTGTGGGTGCAATAGGGATCATTTGATCTGAGGTTCGAGGGGAAAACTGAGGGCAAAAGAATTGAAGGGCCTTCCCAAGGTCACACAGTGACACTCAGCATGTGCAGCTCTTGGGTGGGGGTGGAGCCCAGGACAGATACCCTGGTCTCATGGGGAAAAAAAGCTGGCTGCCTTCTTGAGGATCCCCTGTCCTCCAGGTCTGAGGCCCTCACCAGGTCTGAGGCTCTGTCCTGTCTGGTTCCTGGAGATAGGCAGACCAGGGCAGGGAGTGCTGGTCTACAAGCAATCTTGACCTCAGGCTGGGGTAGGAAGCCAGGGCCTCTATGTGTCCACCAAGCCTAGGGCTTCCTGACTCTTAGACAGGGCCAAAGTACTTCTGCATTAGGGTTTGGTCAGTCATTCAGGGGTCCATGCTCTGGTCTGAACACCTATCATACTGCAAGACACAGTATGTCTGTCAGTGCTCCCTACCAAGTCCATGGTTCAAAGTATTTCTCCTCTCAGTACTTCAGCTTCGCACCAGGATTTCTGCCTATATTTCCATTAGGAATAACAACCTGTTCCATGGGACCCCCCGCAAACACTACATGGCTCCCTCCACAGCCTGCCTTCCTCTATCAGACTATCAGCTCCCCTGAGCAAGGTCCCAAGATGATAGTAGAATCCTACAAATCCAAAATAGTTCCCAGTGAAACAAAGTCTTTGTAAATAAGGGAGGGTGGAGGGGGTGAAGGGAGGGCAGGGGTATGGGGAATAAATGAGAACCAAGACCTGTCATGTAAAGGTATAAGATCCCAAAGATGAATGTAACTGTACTGTATACTTAAAAAGCACCAATAAACTCAATATGATTAAAAAAAATAGTTCCAAGTGGAAGCTCAGTAAATATTGAATAAACAGATACATGGATGCCTGAAACAAAGGTGCAGAACCACCTCACCTTTGTATGGCACCTGTCTCTGGGGCCTTGGAGTTTCCTTTCTGCCCTCTCATTTCTTTGGCAGCTCTGAGGCTGCTCTATGATTCTCTCCATCACAATAGTTAAGCAGGGACTGGGTAGGAAGAGTCCATTTGTTCTGTCATGCAATTGCATGCATCTCCCCTGACCCTGCCTTCCTCAGACCACTTTGTTCCATGTCTGATCCACCAGTGTTCTTAAGGCCGCTTCACTCAAAGCCAAGTCACCAAACATGTGACCAAAGAATTACTCTGGCATTTACACTGGTCCCAGAGATGTCTTCACCCTGGCCCACTTTTCACAGGCCCCTTCTTGCTTCCACTTGGGAGACTCTGGACTCAGAAACTATGTCCACCCCCAGATTATGTCCTTCCTAAGGAGATGATCAATGTAAGGTGGAAAGTAAAGTCAGAATCCCACTTGCCCTTTGATAAAGCTAAGTGAACTATCAGAGACCAATGGCTCCCTCCACAAGCCCTACACTGATAACACTGGGAAGCAGGAGGGAGAAATGCAGATAATAATGGAAAAGGAGATGACACGGGATGGGTAGGGAAATGACTGGGCAAGGGAAATGCACCACCTTGGAAAGGAAACTTCTGCTCAGCTTGTCATTATCTTGGGCAGAAAAGAATAGTATAAACCCAAGGAAAATCAAGTCAGCAGAGTGCATCCAGGGTCAGAGGACCAGTGAGAACTTGAGAGCAACCAACCTACAATCCAACACCACACACACACACACACACACACACACACACACACATACACACTGTCATGGCTTGTATCTAGATGTCTCCCCAAATCCTCCTGTGCTCATAGATGGGGGGCTTTTCAGAGCCAGCTGGATCTAAAGTATGTGATACTAGAATTAAGGGTGTGTGGCACTAAATCCGTCCACTGATTAGAATTACCATAGTTCTGGGTATGGATAATGGAAGCCCCACCTGGGTGTGGGTGGCACTAATCAATAAAGCTTACAGCCTTGACAGAATATAAAGAGAGAGAGGTCAGCTGCTGTTGCTGCTTCATTGCCTCCTGCTTGCCATGCCATGGAGTGTTTCTCTTCTGTGATGCCCCTCTGCCATGCCACCCTGCCTTAGAGCCAGCCAACTATGGACTGAAACCTTTGCAAACTGTCAGCCAAAATAAACCTGTCCCCCTTTAAATTTGGGTTCTGGATATTTTGTCTTGGCAACAAGAAAAGTATCTAAGATGCACATACACACACATGCATGCACACACATACATACCGTGAAGGCTAGCATGAAAATTTAAGGCAACATTCCTGAAGTCTAGGATCACCTAATAAAGAATGAAGAAGAGGACAATGGGGTCCATGAACAATGGTGATAGGACATGATGATAATCCTGCACACTGATCCATTTAATCACTCTCCCACCTCATAAACCCTAACTTCACACGGAGGGAGAGAAGCTGAGCCTCTGGATTCGTCTGGTCCCTCTTACTCTGTGTAGCAGTCCAGAGAGCCGACTTCTCTAGGGAGTATAGAGGAGCTAGCATGTGCAAGGGAAAATAAGAAAACACCTGAAGAGTACAGCCTTCCTTGAAAAAAAATGATAAGAAATTAAGCTAAAATGGAATTAAAGAGCAAGAATTTAAAATAACTTTATAAAAATAATGATTCTCAAGTAGATAAGGAAGACTTTGGGGACTTGCAATGGAAATGTGTGGTTATAAAGAAGAGGCAGTTGGAAATCCCAGTATGAAAAATATTGTAACAGATCAAGTGGAAGATCAGATTGATGTCAAACAGTATCATATTATAGAGGGAAAAAGAATTATATAGAATAAAAGCTAGCCAATGTGATACATAGAAGTACAAATACCAATATGTGTTTAACAGAAATCCTAAAGTGGAGAAAAATGAACAGAAGGAAGGAGATATATCAAGGAATAGTGACTGAGAAGTTCTCAAAATTTAAGTTGAAAGGCCTGAAAAGGCTTATATGTGCTAACAGGATGGATAGTTAAATAGGTAGACACATTATAAAGTATCTTAAAATCAAAAAGAAGAGAAAGATTTTTTAAACTTCCAAAAGAAAAGGCAGATAAACTACATATCAGCAAGAATCAACTCAACATCAGACTTCTCAGTGGTGATCTTCAATACCCACACACACACATAAAGAGAAAAAAATAAAGCAATATTTTCACTGTTGCAGGAAACTAAAACTTTAAACCTAGAATTTTATATTTAAGTAGGCTATATTTAAATATAAAACCAAAATACAAGACAGTATGATGAAGGTAAGATCTCAGAATATTCTCTTTGAGGGTAGGATGATTTTTTTTTCAGTGTTGAGGATTGAACCCAGGGCCTTGCACATGCTAGCTCCACCACTGAGCTACACCCCCAAACCAAAATATTCTCTTTGAAAAATCCTTGGAAGAAGTACTCTGGCAAGAAGATAAATAAAGTAAAGAATGCATTGGAAAACATGTCAATAAAAAAGAAAAAACCAAAACAAAAGTGTATCCGCAACAATACAGAACTAAGATTTTTAAACAAATTTAACACAGCGTGACACATAGAGAATCAACATGAAGATGAGAGATCCATATTTTACTCAGCAAAAAAGATATACCTCAGAACAAAAAAGAAAGAAAGAGGGTAAATGCACACAGATCTCAGTGAGAAGCCAGTGTGGACCAGAGCAGCATAGCTGCCAGCACATCCAGCTAGGGTCCCACCCTGACCCTGGCTCCTTGGGCCCACAAGCCCCAGCCAAAAAGCTGCCTGGTGCTGCACAGGTGCACAAACAACAGTCAGAGGCCTGCCCTGATACCACTGGTAAGTGGGCACAGATCCTAGCCAGAAGTCTGCCCAGACACCAGCGACTGGGGTGCTCAACCCCCAGCCAAAGGCCCTACCAGACTACAACTATGTAGGAAGGTAGGCCCTAGCCACAGGAACACCTAGATACCATCCCAAGTGTGCACGTACCCCAGCCAGAACCCCAGCTGGACAATGCAGGGATCCAGAAGGACACCACTCTGAACCCAGGAATTGGTGCAGTGGTGACCAGCCGAGAAAAAGCCACTCTGTGGCTTGCTGAAAATTAAAGACCACTAGATGAGCAAAAAGTTGCCTCAACAAAGACATACAAGGCTGTATCTTTTGAAAGGAGAATACACATAAACAAGTCTCAAACCAGACTTCCAGATCACCTAAGGCAACCCCAAAGGACAACAAGATGGAAGAATCTGATATTTAACCACCTGGACTCCCTGAACTGGCAACAAAAGAGGACCTGGAAAAAATGAAATCAGAAGCAATTTATCAGATAACAACAGATATTGTGCCTAAAGTGCAAGAAATGATTGATTAACAAATCTATAACAGACACAGATTTTTTAAAAAAATAGAAGAGCTGAGGAACATGATGGAATCCCAACATAGGAAACAAGTAGAGTCCATAAAACAGATGCAAACAGATTAAAAACTCCATTGAAAGTTTACACAGCAGAATGAGCCAACATGGAGATAGAATTTCAGGTATAGAAGACAGGATTATAATTAGTTACCAGGAAAAGAAAAATTACTTAAAAATAGTAAGGGACCATACGAAATCAATCCAGCAGCTGCTAGATTTTGCAAAGAAGAATAACATGAGATTGATCGGAGTCAATGAAGAAACAGGAGAAAGTGGAAACAACATAAAAAAAACTGTTCACAGAAGTAATGCCAGAAAACTTCCCAAGTAGAGGAAAAGAACTTGATATACAGATAAGTATGTATATAGAGGTATATAGGACTCCAACTAGCCATGATTTTTTAAAAAATCTACACCTCAGCACATAACAGTTTGGATTCCAGAAACCCAACAGAAGAACAAAATTCTACAAGCAGTTAGAGAAAAGAAACAGATCACATACAAAGGAAAGGCCATCAGAATCACAACAGATTTCTCAATACAAATCCTCAAAGACAAGAAGAGCTTGGAGTGGTATATTTCAAGTTCTAAAGGAAAACAACCTCCAACCCCAATTGATGTACCCTGCAAAATTATCTTCCAAAATTGAAGGAGAATTAAAATGCTTTTATGACAAAGAGCACCTAAGGAACTTCATGAATACCAAACCAGCACTCTAAAAAATTTTAAACAATATCCTAGGAAAAGACAATGAGGATCACAACCCCAGGAAGCTCAGCAGAATGAATCCATCAGGCACAACAAGAAATTAAATGCAAAGGAGGAGAATCTAACAGAAAGAAAAAGTCATAACAAGGTTAAATCAATGCACATCAGTTATAACCATCAATGTTATGGTCTCTATTCACCAATCAAAAGAAAAGAGACTGGCAGAATGGGTCAAGAAGCAAGATCTAACAATATGCTACATACAAGAAACACACTTAATTCAAAAAGAAATTCACAGACTGAAAGTTAAAGGGTAGAAAACAATACTCCATGTGACAGGAACCCCCCCAAAAAAGAAAAGCAGGAGTAGCCAGGGATTTAGCTCAGTGGTTCTGCTGCCTGCCTTGCAAGCACAAGGTCCAAAGTTTAATTCCCAGTACCCAAAAAAAAAAACAAAAAACAAAAAAACTTTTTGTTGGAAAAAAAAAAAAAGCAGGAGTACCTATCCTATCTGAAGATAAAATAGATTTCAAACCAACACTGATTAAGAGGGACAAAGAAGGATACTACATCCTTGTAAAGGGAACAATCCAAGAGGAAGAGATGACAATCATAAATATATATGCACCAAACACTAGTGTACCCAACTATATAAAACAAATACTAACAGACATGAAAAATTAAATAATCACTAATACAATAGTAGTGAAGGACCTCAATACCCCACTGTCACAAACAGATTAACAAGACAGAAAATAAACAATGAAACACTAGAATTCAATCAAACTTTTGAACAAATTAGCTTAGCAGATGTTTACAGAGAGGTGCACCCCACAAAATCATAATACACATTCTTTTTGGCTGCACATGGGTCATTCTCCAAAGAGACCACATACTCACTCATAGAACATGTTTAAGTAAGTGTAAAGGAAATGAAGTTATCCAATGTATATTAACAGCCCATACTGTGATGAAATTGAAGATCAATAGCAAAAGAAACTGTAAGAATTTCATAAACACATGGAAACTGAACAACACACTTCTGAATAATCAATGGGTCACAAGGGAAATTAAATAAACAATCAGACAGTTTCTACAGTTAAATTAAAATCCCAACATAACATATGGGAATCTATGGGACGTAATGAAAGCAGTCTTACAAGGGAAATTCATAGCAGTGAATACTCAGAAAACCAGAGTGAGCTCAAATAAACAACCTGGTGCTGAACTTCAAACTTCTAGAAAAAGAAGAGCAGGACAAACCAAAAGCTCATATGAGGGGGAAAATTATAAAGATCAGAGCAAAAATCAATGCAATGGGGACCAAGAGAACAATACAAAAAAATCATTGAAGCAAGGAGTTGGTTCTTTGAGAGAATAAACAAAATTGACAAACACTTAGCCAATCTTATCAAAAAAAGAAAGAAAGAAAGAAAGAAAGAAAGAAAGAAAGAAAGAAAGAAAGAAAGAAAGAAAAGGCCCAAATCCAGGTAATTAGGAATGAAAAGGGTGAAATTACAATGACTCAGCAAAAATCCAGAGGCTCATCAATACCTACTTCAAGAACCTATACACCGATAAGATGGAAAACACAAGAAATGGATAGATTCCTAGATACATATGAATTACCAAAGTTGAACATAGAAGATATAAAAATTCTAAACCCAGTATCAATCAACAAAATTGAAAACATAATTAAAAACTTACCAACTAATAAAAGCCCAGGCCCTAATGGCTTCACTGCTGAATTCTACAAGACATTTAAAGAAGAACTATTGCCACTACTGTTTAAACTCTTTAGTGAAACTGAAAGAGAAGCAATAGCTCCAAATTCATCCTGGAACCAAGTGTTACTTTGATTCCAAAAGCAGGCATGAATCCAACCAAAAAAGACAACCACAGGCCAATCTCCCTAATGAACATAGATGCAAAAATCCTCAATAAGATACTGGCAAACAGAGGGTCATCAAAAAGATCATACACCCTGACCAAGTGGGATTCATCCCAGGGATGCAGGGATCGTTCAACATATGCAAATTGATAAATGTAATACACTATATTAATAGAGCCAAGAACAAAAACCATATCATAATTTCAATAGATGCCAAAAAACCATTTGACAAAATCCAATATGCATTCATGATAAAAAAAACCCTACAAAAAAATTGGAATAGATGGCCTCTACCTCAACCTGATAAAAGCCATCTATGAAAAACCAACAGCCAATATCATACTAAATGGTCAAAAACTGAAATCCTTCACACTAAGATCAGAAACAAGACAAGGGTGTCCACTATCACCACTCCTGTTCAATATAATTTTTGGAAACATTAGCCACAGCAATTAGACAAGAGAAAGAAATAAAAGGAATAAAGATAGGAAATGAAGAAGTCAAACTGTCATATTTTCAAATGACATGATACTGTACAAAGAAAACCCAAGAACTCCACCAGAAGTCTTCTAGACTTAATAACCAAATTTAGTAGAGTAGCTAGATACAAGGTCAACACACAAAGTTCAATAGCTTTCCTTTACACTAACAACAGACTCACTGAAAAAGGAACTAGAGAAACAACTCCTTTCACAATAGCATCCCAAAAAATGAAACACCTAGGAGTCAGCCTAACCAAAGAAATCAAAGACCTCTACTCTGAAAACTATAGCATTCTGAAAAAAAAATCAAAGAGGATATCAGAAAATGGAAAGACATCCCTTGCTCCTGGGTAGGAAGAATCAATTAGTTAAAATGACCATACTTCCAAAACTGCTATATAAATTCAATGCAATCCCCATTTAAATAACAGTAGCATACTTCACAGACCTGGAGAAAACAATCCAAAAATTCCTTTGGAACAAGAAAAGAGACGTAGAATAGCAAAAGCAATTGTAGGCAACAAGACAAGGTAGGGAGTATCACAATCCCCAACCTGAAACTGTAGTACAAAGTTACTGTGATTTTAAAAAAAAAGGCACAGTACTGGCAAAGAAAGAAACAGACCTGAGGACTAGTGGAGCGGATTAGATGCAGAAACAACTCCAGACACACTCATTCACCTCATCTTCGATAAGTGAGCCAAACATCTTCACTGGAGGAAAGATAGCCTCTTTAATAAATGGTGCTGGAAAAATTGGGTTTCAACTTGCCAAAGATTAAAACTAGACCTATATTTCTCATCATGCATTAAACTAAAATAAAAATGGATTAAAGATCTAAATATTAAAACAGAAACACTAAACTGGCTGGAAGAGAGGTTAGGTAAACTCTTGAAGACATTGGCATAGGAAAAGATTCCATGAACAAAACCTCAGTTGCACATGAACTAGCACAAAGAATCAACAAGAGGGATCTCTTCTTATTTAAAAAGCTTCTGCACAGCAAGAGAAATCACCAACAGAGTGAAGAGACAAACCACATTGTGGGGAAAAAAATTTACCAGCTGTTCCTCAGATGAAGGTCTACTATCTAGCATATATAAAGAACTTTTTAAAATTAGATTTCCCAAATTTAAAGACCCAATGCAAAAATGGGCATCTGAAATGAACAGACATTTCTCAGACAAAGAAGTAAAAGCAGCAAATAAACGTATGAAAAAATGTCCAACATCACTGGTCATTCTAGAGATGCAGATGAAAATAACACTAAGATTCCACCTCACCCCAGAAAGAATGGCTGCTAGCAAGAAATCAACCAATAACAAACGTAGGTGGGGTTTTGGGGGAAAAGGAACCCTTCTTCACTGTTGGTGGGAGTTCAGATTGGTGCAACCACTGTGGAAATCAGTGTGGAGATACCTCAAACAACTAGGACTAGAGGTTCCATTTGACCCAGCAATCTACTGGGTATCTTTCCAAAAGAATTAAAAGGGGCTGGGTATTTAGCTCAGTGCTTCTACCACTTGCCTCAGGAGAACAAGGTCCCAAGTCTGATCCCTGGTACCAAAAAAAACCCAAAATCCTACAGCCAAAAGAATTAAAAGAATCATACCACAGTGATATGCACATCCATATTCATAGTGGCACAGTTTATAATAGCTAAAGCAAGGAAACAGCCCAACTGCCCATCAACTGAATAAAGAAGATGTGGGGTTTTTTTACAAAATGGAGTACTACTCAGCCATAAAGAATGAGAAATTAGAGGCACTTATAGCTGAATGAATGCACATTGAGGTGATACTCAAGTGAAATATATAGGACACACAACGTGTAAATACCAAATAGTTTCTCTGGTGTGAGAAACTGAAAGTATAAATAAGGAACAAAATGTATAATAGATAATGTGAAATAGGAAGAAAAGGTGAAAAGGGGAAGAGGAATTGGGAGGGGTAGGGGAAAGGAAAGGGGAATGGAATTTGACTTGAGAAAATGAAAAAATGGAAACAAAGACTTTGTAAGTAGAGAAGGTTGGAGTGGTCAAAGGGAAGGCAGGATATGGGGAAAAATAAGAATCAAGATATGTTATGTAAAGGTACAAATCTCCGGCGATGAATGTCATTATATTGTATGCCTAAAATGTACCAATAAAACTAAAATTAAAAAGAAAAAACCTGGGCCAGGGAGTTAGCTCAGTGCTGCCACCACCTGCCTTGCAAGCACAAGGTCCAGAGTTCGATCTCCAGTACCAAAAACGAGAAACAAACAACAAAAAAAAAACTAAATATAATAAGAAATCTTAAGAGCTTAATAGAGAGGCCACCAAAAATATAAAAACAGAATCCATTGTTTTTGCCAGTCAGCTTACTCAAGGTTACACTCATGTAACAAGCTGCCCATCTCAGTGCCTCGCAATAAGGATCTATTTCTCATTCAGGTGTTGCCGATCTGCCAGCTACTGCAGATGTATTCCCTGTATCTTCCCATTCCACCACCCAACTAGAGGAGCAGACTTCATCTCAGTCTCATAGCAGAGGAAAATATTCAAAGAAGAATCACATGAGGGCCGGAAATTTAGCTCAGGGGCACCGTGCCTGACTCACAAGCACAAGTCCTGAGCTTGATCCCCATACCGAAAATAAAAAATCACATGATGGTCCCTAAAGCCACTCAGACACTGCAGACAGATCTTCCTGACCCATGTTCCATTTGTCTAGCAAATCTTGGGCCATGCATCAACAGGGACAAGTCATATGAAAATAGGAAGGGGTGTAGGCAGGACAAACCATCTCTGAGAAAAAAACCTGACTCTAATTACCAAAACCCACAAAGGTGGAGTAGAAAATTATGAAACGCGAAATAAGATAGCAGAAAGGGATACTAAAATAAATCAAACTCAGAGTCAAGAAACTGTGTACATACTGAATTTTCTTTTTTAAAAAGATTCAGCAATGTATTTCCTATAAGATACATATTTAAAACAAAATCTGGACTAGTCTGAACAACATGGTATCCTATCATTTCCCTGCTTCTCCCTATTAAGTGCAATTGAAAAAACCTATAATGCCAGAAGCAATCAAGAAAGAACTCTGAAACATAGTATGAAAACAAACTGATTTGTGACTTAAGACCAGAGAAACAAGTAATAGAGTAACCCTACATCATCCTCTGCAAGGAAGAAAGCAGCCACACTCTGTGCATCTCAAATCCACCAGCATTCTTCCCAAATCAAAGAATTCCCATGATGGCACCCTTCAGGTTGACTAAAGAAATGTCTTCAAACAGAAAGAAAATGATAAAGGAAGACTGGAGTATCAGAAAGGAAGAAAGAAAAATAAGAAGACCAGAAATGTTGATACATGTGAAAGACTATTCTTTTCTCTTGAGTTTTATAAATCATATTTAATGACGGAAATAAAGACTAAATTACCTGATACTCAAGCCCCCAAAACATGATTTCATTCAAACATTTAAAGAATAATTAACACCACTTTTATACAATCTCTTCCAAGACCAGAAAAGCAGGAAAGCTTTCCCCTCTCATTTTATGAGGCCAGTACTGTCCTGATAATAAAACCAGACAAGACAGTACAAAAAAGAAAAGGCCCAGAATTTCTCACAAACTTAACAGCAAAAAAAAAAAAAAAATCTTGAAAAGTAGTAAGCTGAGTCCAACAGCATATGTAGAGAACTATGCATCATGGTTAAGTTGTTATTCCAGGTATTCAAGAATGGTTCAACGTGAGCCCGGGATTTAGCTCAGTGGTTCCACCGCCTGCCTCGCAAGCACAAGGACCGGAGTTCGATCCCAGTACAAAAAAAAAAAAAAAAAAAAAAA
>NW_022900928.1:64616807-64674938 GCF_012274545.1 Fukomys damarensis
ACCCAAAAAAAAAAAAAAAAAAAAAAAAAGAATGGTTCAGCATTCAAAATTACCCTATGTAGTCTACCATGTCTATGGCTATAAGCTAAAGGAAGGGAGCATTTTATTATACCAACTGATCCTGAAAAGGCATTTGATAAAGTCCAACACCCATTCATTATAAGAAACATTCAGCACTTTAGGAATACAGGTCAATTACTCAATCTGATAGTAAGCATCTACCAAAAAAAGTACAGCTAGCATCACATTCATGGGAAATGACTCGATATTCTCTCATAAAGAGCAGAACAGTCAAATATTCCCACTATTATCACACTTATTCAGTACAATACTGGAAATTCTATCCTTCACAATTAGGTAAGAGAAAGAAACAAAAGGCACTTGGATTTAAATGGAAGAAATAAAATTGCTGTCTCTATTTACAGATGACATGATTGCTTATGTAGAAAATCCCAAGAAATCTACAAAAGAAAAATTCCTAAAACAATAAGTGAGTTTGGCAAAAACTGATAAGAGATAAAACACAAAAATCAATCATACTTTATACACTTGCATGAATGTGTAGAAATAAAAATTTACAACACACTACCATTTATAATCACTCCAAAGAAAATGAAATATTTATGTACAAGCATAATAAAATATGTACAGAATTTTGTGAAGAATTACAAAATGCTGATGAAATAAATTACAGAATGCCTAAGCGACTAGAGGTACACACCGTGCTCTTGGCTTGGGGACACAACATGGTAAAGACGTCAGTCCTCCCATAACCGATCGATACGCTTAATGCAATTCTAATCAAAATTCCATCCAGGTTTTTATAAATGCAGACATTTTAATCAGGGTTCTCCAGAGCAAGAGAACTAGTACAATCTCTAGTTATAAGTCAGAGATTTCTCAGAAGGAACTGGCTTACAGCACTACAGAGTCAGTCAGCAAGTTAGACACAAGGAGACCAACAGGATAGGTTCTGTTTTAGTCCAAAGCCTGAGAAGGGAAGTGAGGGAGGTGAGTTCTAGTCCAACCCCGAGTGCCTGAGGAGTAGAAGAGCTGACTGTGGATGTTCCCAATTACTGGGATCACTAATACCCCAGTGTGGAGACGGCCTGCCTGAGAGAGGGTAAAGCCTCCCTTACACCACCTTTCTGTTCTATTCAGGGGACATTCTATTCCACGCACATTGGTGAGGGTGATCTTCTTTATTCAGTCTACTGATTCAAAAGTTAACCTCATCCAACAACATCCTCACAGGCATGCCCAGGACAATTTTTAATAAAATGTTTGGCCACCCCATGACCCAGTCAAGTTGACACATAAAATTAAGCATCACAGTAGGTAAGCTTATTCTAAAATTAATATAGTAAGGTACAAGCTACTGAATGGCTGAAACAATTTTGACAAAGAGGAATAAGGTAGAAGGAATCACTTTATCTGACATTAAGGTTTACTCTGCTGTCTCTGTAGCCAAGACAATGTAGTGTTGACAGAGGGATAAAGACATAGATCAATGGGACAGAACAAAAACCTGCAGAAATAGACCTACACAAATAAGCTCAGCTGATTTTTTAAAAGAAGCAATCCAATGGAAGGAAAATAGTTTTCTCCATAAATGATGCTGGGGCAGTTGGATGTTAAGACATGAACCTTAACCCAAGCCTTACACCTCAATCTCAAAAGAGAAATAAAAAAGGGCTGGGCATGAAGCTCAGTGCAAAGGTTCAGTGTACACATGGGGTTCAGAGCCCAATACTGGGGGAAAATCCCTCAACATGAACAAAGAATTTAAGTGTAATTTTCAGAAAAAAACAAATGCAAGAGCAGACTTTTTAATACTGCCATTGTGTAAAATGTTATGGGGGTTAGCATAAAAAGCACATAAAAGGAAAACATCATAAATTGGACTTCATAGAAATTTAAAACTTTTATTCTTAACATGAAGAGTGTGAAAAGATAAGCTACAGACTGGGAGGAACATTTGTATGCCACATATCCAAAAAAAGAATTTGTACCTACAGCATATAAATATGTAAAATTCTCAAAGCTGTAAACCAGATGTGGTGGCGCACACCTGTAATCCCAGCACTTGGGAGGCTGAGGCAGGAGGATTCCCGTGAGTTTGAGATCAGCCTGGGCTACAAAGTGAGTTCCAGGTCATTCTCAACTACATACTGAGACCCTGTCTCAAAAAACAAAAAAATTCTCAAAGCTGTAAAAAAACAAAAATCAGGAAAAGGGAAAACAAAATGAACACTTACCAAAGAGGAGAGACAGATGGCAAATAAGCACATGAAAAGGTGTTCAATGTCATTGCCATGAAGGAAACACAGACTAAAACTCCAATAGGATATCACTATACATCCTTCTGAATGACTAAAGTTTTTTTAAAAACAGAGACAACACCAAATGTTGGTAAGGATACAGAGAAACTGGATCTTGTGGCAATTGCTGACGGAAATATAAAAAGGTACCGCCACTCTGTAAGACAGATTTTTACAGAATTAAATGTGCCGTCACTGTACCACACAAAGCAATTACACTCCAGATACAGTCCCAGAGAAATGAAAACTCCACAAAAGAGTATATCCATCAGTGTGCGTACAGACATTATTCATAATAGTCGATCACCTTCAACAGGTGAGGGGCTAAAACCAGCTGCAGCACATACATACCCTGACACACTACCCAGCAGTAAAACAGGGTGTGTGTGGATACATGCAAATTGGACTGATCTCCAGGTAATTATGCTAAATGAAAAAAGTCAATCCCAAAATGCTACATTGCAATATTCCACTTATGTTACATTTTTAAAATAGCACTTAAGGGTTACCAGGTAGGATGCTGGGGGTGGGGTGGGAAAATGGGTATGGTTACAGAGGGGCAAAGAGATCCCTGAGGTGATGGAACCATTTGGTGTCCGACCGGTATAGCACACACAAACCCATTCATGAGACTACCAGGGATGAATGTAACTGTACTGTATACCTAAAATGTACCAATAAAGTCAATGAGGAAAAAGAACTGTAAGGAACTAAACGCGCACACTCACACATGCATGAGTGTAACTAAGAGGGAGGAGATCTGAACAAGGGATTGGACACTGGCTGTACCAATGTCGATGTCTTGGTTTTACAAATGGTTATGATAAGGGAAACTCATTAAAGTATACATGGAATATATCCCTATGATTTTCTAACAGTGCATTTGAATCCACAATTATGTCAGTAAATATTTTAATAAAAAAAAGAGATCTACAAAAGTTGAAAAATAAAAGAATGATACGGCAGAGATGGAAAACTGTCCATTATATCCATTCATCCTTTCTTCTAGAGAACATTGTAGTCAGGAACATGGCTTCCTAGAATGAAGACTACATTTCCTAACATCTCTTGTAGCTGGATGTAGGCTACGACTAAACTCTGACCAACGCGATGTAAGTGGTGACCTCTTGGAGATGCTCATAAAGAAAGGGGGAAGCTTTCCACGCCCCCTCCTTCCTTCCTTCTTAGTAAATCAAGAGGACAATGGGCCAGGGATTTAGCTCAGTGGTTCTGCTGCCTGCTTTGCAAGCACAAGGTCCTGAGTTCAATCCCGGGTACCAAATAAATAAATAAATAAATAAACAAATAAGTCAAGAGGACGAGGATCATACACAGTTGAGAGATTGTGGAAAGATAAGGTGGAAGGACCCTGGGCCCCTGGAACCCTATAGGGCTGCCAAAACAGCTCTTGTCTGCTATGCCTTAATAAGAAGAAATACGCTTCTATCATGTTGAAGATATACCAGACTAGACTTCTTTTGAACTTTTAAGAATAACTCCTACCTTATTTGGAGCACCAGTGTTCGGATTTTCTCCAACTAAAGTTGAATGCAAATTTAACTAATGTGAATAGGAATGACAATCCACGTAAAAATAAAATAGTTTATTTTCATGTCAGGTGGAATTCCAGACCAAAAAGAAAACCAGGGACAAAGAAAGTTGTCCTAAACTGTAAAAAAGCAATAAATCAGGACGATATAAGAACATAAATACATGTGTGTTTAATAATATAGCCTCAAAGACTATAAAGTAGCTACTGCTGATACTATAGAAGAAGAGAGATACATTAAAAACTATAGTGAAGGAATTCAACATATCCCTCTCAAAACTGATCAGGAAGGCAAAAATGAGCAAGGATAGCCGGGCATGGTGGCACATGCCTGTAATCCCAGCACTCGGGAGGCTGAGGCAGGAGGATTGCTGTGAGTTAGAGACAAGCCGGGCCTACAGAGTTGAGTTCCAGGTCCGTCTCAACTACCTAATGAGACCCTTTCTCAAAAACAAAATAAAACAAAACAAAAAAAAAATGAGCAAGGACAGAGCTGAGCAAACAAGAATAACCTTCAACTGAAATATAAGGAAGAACACAAGAAGACACAAGGAATATGCATTATTTTTTAGCTCATTTGGAACATTCAAACAAATCCACCATAAACTGGGTTACAGAGGATGATTAGTCAACCATTTCCAAAGACTGTAGTAAAAATAGGAATCTATAACAAAGAGACAGGTTTTATTAATCCCAAAGGTATAGAAGCTGAAAAACCAAGCTACTTAATAATACTTGCATTAAAGAGGAAATCATCAGGGATATTACAAAATACTTAGATCTGAATGACAATAAAAACACTACATGTCAAAATTTGTGGGCTACAGCTAAAGCAAGACTTCGGAAAAATTAATAGTTTTAACTCTATTTATCAAAAAACACAACAAAGATAGAAAAATAAGCTAAGTGTTTGACTCAGGAATTTGGAAAGCAATCATAGAACAAACCCAAAGAGAATAAAAGGTACAACAATAAAGTAAGAATGAGGCCAAATGTGGTGGCACATGCTTATAATCCTCACACTTGGGAGGCTGAGGCAGGAGGATCACTTCGAGTTCAAGGTCAGCCTGGCTACATAGTGAGTTCAGGTCCAGCTTCAACTACATAGAGAGACCTTATCTAAAAAAAAAAAAAAAGAAAAGAAAAAAAAAGAAAGAAAGAAAGAAAGAAAGAAAGAAAGAAAGAAAGAAAGAAAGAAAATGCATTAAATTAAAACAATACTTTTTCAACTCCTAATTAATTAACTGACCTAGCCATTAATCATCAATGGCTACTAAAAATCACTAAAGGTGAGTCAACTGGACATTTCACTCTAACATGAAGGAAAAAACACAATCCATTTAAGAGACAGACATTACAAAACTGTGCCTCTACATCTACTTCTAGCAATCTGTACAGATAGGTATAGATACAGATCCCTAATTTGATCAACCCTCTAGATTAAACTGAAAATTTCCAAGAAATTCAATAAAATTTCAATAGTCTCTAAATTCAGTCAATATTCATCAATGTTCTAGCATAACTTCCAGGAAATTTACGAATTAATTTCAAAATTTATATACAGGAAAATAAAATTTTAAAGTACACAAATAATTAAATCAGTTTTTTAAAAGATCAAAATGTAGTGATTTGCTGTATCTGGTATTAGAACATTAGAGCTTTGTAATTTGATAAATTTTGGTACTGACTCAAGAATAGACATATAAAACCAATGAACAGATCTGAGAATACATATATATAGCTCTGTGTATACATAAGATCTTGCTATATGACAATGATGACACCACAAATTAATGGGGAAAGCATTATATAAATTGATGGCTCACATTCCAAGACAGCATTAAAATTTTTCATACAAAAGTGAATTCCACACATATTTTTTTAAAAAAGTTAATTCCCTACCTAATAGTTTCTCTGGTATGAAAAACTATAATGATACATAAGATCCTAATGAGATAATTGACAATATGAAATAGGAAGAAAAGGGCTAAAGGTGTAGGGAAAGTGGGAAGGGTAGGGGAAAGGTAATAAGGAAAAAGGAAAAAATATGATAAAATGAAAAAATGGAAACAAAGTCTTTGTAAATGGAGAGGGGAGGAGGGGGTGAAGGGAGGGCAGGGATAAGGGGAAAAAATGAGAACCAAGACCTGTCATGTAAGGGTACAAGATCCCAATGATGAATGTAACTGTACTATATACCTAGAATGTACCAATAAACTCAATGAGGGAAAAAAAAAGTGAATTCCAAGAAGATTAAAGAATTCCAGGCAATTTGAAGGGAACATGATAGACCTAATAAAATGAAAATGAATAAAAACTCTCCTTGCCATCCTGAGGAGTGGGTTTCATAAAGAAAACCCAAACAGCTAGAACCACAAGATGAAAAAAAAAAACAATAATAATCCACATGATTAAAGATTTCTAATAA
The DNA here is from genome assembly GCF_012274545.1 of Fukomys damarensis. NCBI lineage: Eukaryota > Metazoa > Chordata > Mammalia > Rodentia > Bathyergidae > Fukomys > Fukomys damarensis. Next base: position 64,623,106 of record NW_022900928.1, read on the forward strand.
TTGAGAGAATACTAAGTTAGTTTTGTAAGGCAGCTCTAACAAGTATCATAGGCTAGGTGGTGTAAAACAACAGAAATTTATTCTGTCATAGTTCTGGAAGCTCAAGATCCAAAATAAGGTGTCCACAGGGCCATATTCCCTTTGAAGACTGGCAAAGGATCTGCTTTAGTTCTGGGCGGTCCCAGGCATTTCCTGGCTGTAGTAGTATGTAAATTTCCAAGGGCTACCATAACAATATACCAGAAGTTGGGTGGCTTAAAGCAGCAGAAGTGTGTTAAATCACAATTCTAGAAGATGGGAATCTGAAATCTGGATATTAGGGCCTGGAGGAAGGAATTCTTTGCCAGCAATCTTCACATTCCTTGGCTTGAAGCTCCATCATCCTGGTCTTTGCCTCCATTGTCATGAAGCCATCTTTTCCCTGGTTCTCTTTTCCTCCATAAGGATGCTAATCATGCTGGATTAAAACCAGCCATAGAGACCTCAGTTTAACCTGATCACATCTGCAAAGATCTTATTTCCAAAAAAAGTCACATTCACAAATGTAGTAGTCACTTTTCCATCAATGGAACAAAACTCCTATCACCCAAAATTTAAGGAGGAGATGTTTGTTTTGGTTCATGGTTTCAGAGGGCTCAGCCGGTGGATAGATAGAATGAGCTAGCTCCAAGGCAGAAACAGTGTTGTAGAAGGGCATGGCAGAGGAAAAATGCTCAATCCATGGCATGCAGGAAGTGGAAAGAGCAGGAAGAGACAGACAGATGTACCCCTTCAAAAGGAATGACCCATGACCCATCTCCTCCAACAGGCCCCACCTCCAACAGCACATTCAGTTATAAAATTATCAGTGAATCAATCAACTGATGAATATAATGCCCCCTGATCCGACCACCTTACAAAAGCCCCATCTCTGAACACGAGACTTTTAGAGGACATTTTAGATAAATCCAGAACAATGGGCACCAGACGTTAGGAGCAATATTTGCTCACCTTCACCAACCAGGTAACATTTCCAGTTTGCTCCAAAAGATCTCTAGAGACCATTGTCAAACATTCTCAGGGACATTCCTAGCATCCCATGTCCAGGGTAGACCCATTTGGATGGATACAATAGTAAGGAAGTAAAATTTGTAGAGACTGGAGGAGCCAGAAGAGAAAGAGCAAAGCAGCTTGGCCCCTCTCCCTTGGAAGTGCCCGCAAGTGCCTTATCCTGCCAGTGCAAGAGGCAGGAAAAGGAGGCAGGATCTTGAGAAAGGTGCCGTGACCCCCAGGCAGGCAGGAGGCTGAGGCACATCCTTCTCATCTAGTTGTAAAGTGCCTGTGTTCATTATTTTAAGTTATTTGTGATCAAACAATTTGGTGTTAATGCAGATCTAATGGATAAATCCATATAGGTCCTGCAGTCGTTTACTCACTAGGTCCCCACTCCTGTCCTTCTGCTCATTGGTCCGGGGGACATGAGATGGCACAGCCGTGCTCACTGGGGGCTGGGGCTTGCCCTCTGCCAGTCAGCCAGATTGAATAACCTGAGTCCCAGGAAAGAATGCCAGGAAAGTAAAACCATTTGGAAGGAGGACACAGACACTCTGCGGAGGCGGAGAAGGAAAACGGGACAGAGGAAATGGATGAAGAAGAAGAAAATCAGAAATTCCAAGAGTGCCATCCACCGGCCACCATTCCTAACACAAGACTATTGGCACCCTTCAAAGTCCTCCTTCTCCGTGGTGTCATCCCTGCCTGCCCCAGCCAGAATCGCTAAACTACAACCAATGCAGAGGATCATTATCTCTACTCCCCTCTTATAAAAGGACCTTGCAGTGGAATTAACAAGGCTCAGGAAGCTAAATCTGGGTTCTATTTCCAATTCTGCCTTGTCTAGGTAGGTAAGCTTGGGCAAGGTACTCCTCCTTAACAAACATAGCTACTCATCTAGCAGTTGTGACGTGATCAGGGCACCCACCTTCCAATATTGAGTGAGTTAAATATTCGTAGAGCCCCAGGGCCTCGGAAACGTTTTAAGAAAGTGCTTCTCCAGTAGTATGCTTCACATATTAAAGTACACACTCACCTCCTTACCTAGATCGTAAGCTCTGGGAGGGAAGTTCTGTCTCCATCCCACATAGCGCACTAGGACAATTCCCAGCACACAGACAGTGCAATATATGCACCTTGGAAAGAGCAACCATTCAGAGAAGAGGCAGGAAGAGGAGTCAGGATCCTGGGGAAGGCACCATGACCCTCAGGCGGGCAAGAGGCTGAGGCGCATTCTTCTCATCTAGTTGTAAAGAGCCTGTGTTCATTATTTTAACAGTTATTCGTGATCAAACGATTTGGTGTTAATGTGGATCTAATGTATAAATCCATACGGGTCCGCAGTTTAGCATTAATTAAACGAGGCCATTATAAGGCTGGGATCCCACTGGGTTTATTGGGCTTAGCAATTAATGACAAGAACCACTCGGCCATTACGCTTTCTCTTCCTGCTCCTGCCCCTTCCCTTTTACCTCTGGAGAGCAGAGGTAGAGTAGGCTCACAGTTGCCCTGGGATGGAGAGTGCTTCTGGCTGGGGTGTGGAGAGATGATTGATGTGAGTGGGGAGTTCAGTGGTGCCCAGCATTTTCCCTTGAGGAGCTGACACTTCATAAGGAAGTAATCAGGGCTACACGGGTGGAGCACTAGCCTGGGAGTCCACCTAACAGGGTTTTAGTCTACTATTGTTGACCGACTGCTCAATGTGTGCAAGACGCTGCTCTCTCTGTTCTTCGTTAGTTAAGGAGTCAGGACTAGCTAACTTTCTTCCCCCTGCCAACAGGAACTAACCACCCTCCCGTCCCATCCTCTCCCCACCATCCCAATCACTCTCCAGCAACTTGTCTCCACTTCATTTTCGTCATGGAATTCACTGCGGCTGAAATTATGTCTGCATTGGCATTCATTGGTTTACTTGTGTATTATCTCTGTGTCCACCTTACTTCACCCATCTAATTTGTCACTTTAACATCAATTCCCAGAACAGTACCTGGCACACAGTAGGGGCTCAAAACATAATTTGTCCATCGATGGAATCATGAAAGCCACTCCGCGATGGGCATGCACTCACCCTTGATACCTGTGGCCAGAAACCAAGGGCAATGTTGGGGAGCAGGTTGAGCTGGGTTCACCAGGAAAAAAGGACGGGGAACTCAGGCCCAGTCCTGAGGGACATAGGAAAGCTTGACCCTAGGAAGAGGAAAAGGTGGCTGCAGCCTAAAGAAGTCAGGCAGGAGCCACTGTGGCACCAAACTCCCAACCTCAGCAGCTGCTACACCTTTGGGCTTCCAGCCAAGACCATTTGGTGGAACTATATTAATCACCATGCAAGAATCCCTTGTGATCGCACGCTTTTCCTTCCAAGTCACTGTCAGGCACACTGTTTCGCTTTATTCTCCTGACACCCTGTAGCTACTGGGCCCAGGAGAGTGAGGGGTGGGTATCGTCCGCTGTCTATATGTATAAAACTGATAGCAATAATTAACGCGTACAGCACATTCCAGTTTCCAGAATCCCCCTTCCTGGTAAGAGTGGTAGTATTTGTTTCCGTCTTGCAGAGAGGTAATGTGACTTTCTGACATGAATAGCACGATGCTGCGCACAAAGCAGCCCCTCGGTGAATGTGTGAGGCAGGACCAGGCCCTGAATGCAGGTGAGTACGCCAGATCGGGAGTAATAAGTAGCCTTGGCGCTCAGCCTCTAGGCTGGGGGTGACTAGGGAGTGGTGAGGAATGAGACGAGCTGGACAGGACAAACCATGCAGCAGGCACCTGTGAAGCAGACGTGCCCGCCCAGGGTTACCAGTTCCTACCTTTTGGGAATTAGAATTGAACCCAGAATCTTCACACTGAGCTATACTCCCAGCCCTTTTTTATTTTTTTTATTTTGAGATAGGGCCTCACTAAGTCACTAACTTAGCCAGGCTGGGCTCAAACTGGCAGTCCTCCTGACTCAGCTTCCCAGAGTGCTGAGAGTACCTGTGCCCACCGTGTGCCTGAATAATTCTTGACATTTTTTTAAAAAGGACAAACACATCAATTGGAAATCTTAGAGTTTTAAATGTTGGCATTTAAATGTAAAGCGCTGTGTAGGCCAAGCAAAATATGCCTGGTAGAAAGATCTTGTTCTTGTTATAAGAGCTTTATTGAGGTATAGTTGATATACAAACAACTGTACATATTTAATATGTATACTCTAATGAGTTGGGACATATGCAAACACTGTAATACTATCACCATCATCAAAGCCATAGACATACCCAATTTCTCCCAAAGTTTGCTGTGTCTCTGTGTGTATATATGCACGTGTGTGTGTGTGTGTGTATTAACAACACTTATAGGAAACCTATCTCTCAACATATTTTGAAGTGCCCGATACCACATCGTTAACTATAGGCACTGCATTGTCCAGCAGATCTGTAGAACTCACTCATCCACCATGACTGAAATTCTGTACTCATTGGATAACAATTCCCCATTCCTGTATCTCAGGCCCTGACAAGCTGCTCCAAACTTGGTATAGCCAGCTGCATTCTCTGCTTTTATGAGTTTGACTGTTTTATTTGTCTCACATAAGTGGAATCGTGTGGTATTGTCCTTCTGTGCGTGGCTTATTTCACTTACCTCAAAACCCTATGGCTTCATTTGTGTTGTTACAGATGGTGGGATTTCCTACTTTTACAATGTTGAATAATACTCCATTGTATGCATATATCACATTCTTTACTCAGCCATCTAACATTAAGTTTCCATCCACTGTCCATCAATTTGACACTTGTAATTAAGTGAATAAGTTAACTCTATTCGAACCCTTTATTGTGAAGATGGGGCAGACCAAAGAATTAAGCCATGTCCCTGAGGTCACAGCAATCAGGGGCAAACTTAGACCCCAGGTTTCCCACTGTCCCATCCAGTTCTTAAAATGTTGTTCCCGGGTTCCAGCGAGTAAGGGAAATGGTGCTGGGGACACAGCACTATATAGTTTTATGTTCTAAATCCACACATTCTGTCCAGTCCAGACTCTGACCCAGCAGTCAGCCCCCAGGCTGCACGTTGCCCACAGAAGTGGCATGGGCAGCCCCTCCTTCACCCCTCCATTCAAAGAGCAAGAGCCCCATGCCCTCCCGGATGCCATGTCCTCGGGCCACTTAGAATGCAGCACTGTCTTACGAGCCAGCTGTCACTTAGGCACTTACAGGCAGCACCGTGGAAAAACCAAACCACTGTTATTATACTTAATAACCAGTTTCCACATCATCAACTCATTGGAGGCTGACAGGCGCTGTTAGGGTGTCAGCTCCTTCGGCCTAACAAGTCAGCACTAGCAGGGGGCAGGGAGCCCCAGGCAGGGCCGGGCGCCAGCCTCTGGGAATTACTCCTTCCCCTTCCTGCCTTGTGCACAGAAGACATGGGCCAAGAGCAGCTCAGCCTTCGACCTACCTCTGCCCTGAGCTCTCAGATGCCTGCACCCCTGACCACCTGCACCCAGGGCAGGGTCAGAACCCATGGAAGGGGCTCCGGGCCCTGCCTTGTGTCTGATCAGAAGAAAGTGCCCACTTGGCAGAGTGAGGACCAAGAGGTGGGAAGGGCGTGAGGCCAGGGCAGGGGCTACTGGTTGGATCCTAACTGTAACGTATGACCTTGACTGAGTAACTCTATTTTCCCGAGGCTTGGTTTCTCCATTATAAGAGCTGGTGACTCGAAAGCGTATACACAGTGCCGAGCATGGTATCTGCACCTACAGAGCAGTAGGCATCACTGAGCTACCACAGAGGGGAAGGCACAGTGGCCAAGGGGCCTGAGAGGGAGGGGACAGAATGAGCCATGATTCCAAAGTGAGCCCACTGAATACTGCTTCTTCATTGGCTAATATACTGGGGCAGGCTTGGTCTTTCAGACTGTCATTAAAAATAGCTGGGAATAGTAAAATCTAACATTATTCTTATGGCCCCCTTTCAGAGATGGAAACTCACAGAGATGAAGTTATTTACCCAAGGTAACACAGCAAGCAATGGGTAGCACTGGGCTTGAGGCCAGGTCTCAGCTGTCCTGTGCCTTCTGGCTCTGCCCTCTCCTTCCAGCCTGCTTATCTACAAAGATGAGGGTGAGCAGGAGGCCAAGCCACGTTACCCCAGGTCTTGAGTCCCAGTCAAGACTGCTCCATACAGGATGGAGGCCAGGAACCACAATGATCTGCCTGTCACCCTGGGTCGAGGCCTTACAATCCACACCATACACCAGGCCCAGCCTAAGCAGTGGTGCCCACCACCCAGAGCCCTGGAGGACAAAGGGCAGGACCCCAGCGAGACCCACCCCCTAACTCCTCCATCCCCGGCATGCTCATCTACCTAGCGACCCTCTTGCTGCCCCAGGCAGCATGGGCCTGAGGTGGTGCAGTGCTGCCATCTGTTGGCCTAATGCTGCAGTTTCCTGGCTGCCAGTTGGTGAACCCAGCCCCAGGACCCAGGAGCACCTGCAGCCAGCCCACCTGTCCTGTAGGCCCACACTTGGGAAGAATCCATCCCTGCCACCCTAGAGGGACCCAAGACACAAATGCAGTGCAGGCAGCCACCAAGGGGCCCTCTGCTCTTGGAAAGAGACTGCGTGCCATGACCCCAAAGGTCCCGGGGTGCCTGAGGTTGCCCCCTTTTCTGGGTGGGGATGGCAGAGCAGAGGCAAGGCAGTGGGTAAGCTGGAGCCCGCATCACCTGGGACCTCCGGAGAGTTTGCTGCCTGAGCCACCACTCCAGAAATACCAGGAGCAGGTGTCGCTGAGAGGTGGAATTGTGGGTGATGGGTACTGTTTGCTAGGTTGTCTGATTGTTTTGTTGTGATTATTCTCTTTTTTCTTTTTTTCTGCTTAATTGGAGTTTCATATTTTTCCACAATGCCTATCGCAAGAAATAACTTGTGTTTATAAATCTGTCAGCAAATAAATTTACTTTTAGCAGAATCAGAGAAACAAACCCTTTCACAAATGAGGAGAATCAGCTCAGAGATAGGTGATGTGTCCAATGCCACAGCACCAGTGGCCAAGATGGACAAGAACTTCCCTTGGGACAGATGTCCAGCATCCTGAGAGGCACTGTGCCCTTCCCTGGCTCTCCGGCTAGGACAGGGCCCCATACTGGCTACTGGCAACACCTGATTTTCTGTGTTGGGTCTGTCTCTTCTACTGTGTTTCACAGGGGCAGGAAACTACGCATCTTGTTCAAGAGGATTTTCCCAGTGCCGTTGTGGTGCAGGACACATGGCAGACACCCTACAAATGCCTATTGAAGCAACAGATGGAGTTAGTTGAGGAAGGCTTCCACAGGAAGTGAGGTGTGCCCCCACTGTTTAAAAGGCAGTGGTCCTAGATCCACAGAGAACGTGAGGAGCATCCCAGAGAAGATGGGATGGCCTGGAGCAAACAGGCAGTAAATATGTGTCGCCAAATACTTATGGGCAAGGCGAGTAGCAGAAAGGCATGGATTGTCCTCCCGTCTAGCTTGGTCTCTGAGCTGAGGTCCAATTGCTGACCCTGATTCCTTGCCTCATTCTAGGACTCTGGGACAGAAGCCAGGAAGAGCTCCTCCCTGGGACCCAGAAGGATCCAGGGGGAACTGCACCCCAGTTCAGCCTCCCTGGGGTTTACAGGTCTGGCTGAGCCTGGCTGAGCCTGATGATACTGGGTAAGGCCTAACTGGGCTGGGCTGAGCTGGACTGAGGAGGTCTGGGTGGCCAAGTTGGGCTGAGCTGGGAGCCTCTTTCTTATGCCTGTCTTTAGGGGACCCCAGTACCTATCATGACAGCCCAGTCTCCCAGGGTTCTAATCTAGAGATAGACAGGGAAGAAAATCTAGAAATACTGAAGTCAGAGAGAAAACATAAGAGGGTCCAAATTTACGCAAGGTCTTGTCTTTAGTGCCCTCTACAATATCACCATTACTTTAGAAACATGAAGATACATTGTTGTAATCATTGTGTTGAAAGACAGAAGCCATTTACTATGTTTAAATAGATATGAAAGTCTGAGAAAAATGAAAATTTTCAGCAGGGGGGAATGGAAAAAAAAAACTTTAGAAAGGAAAAAAAAAAACCTGGTCTGAAATTTTTTTTTTTAAATCTCTCAAAAGGTTCTTGGAAAAAAGCTTGATTTCCCGGGGAATGTTATATAAGGTCTATTTGTCAAGGAGACCAGGAGGCCTGCGTCCCTCCCTCCACCCGCATCAGGAGGACACACACAGTGCTGAGCAGCTGCTGGTGCCAAGCTCTGGGCAAGGCTCATCATGTGTATCGTCTGGTTGACAAAAATAGGGCCACCTGTAGATCACAGGCACACGCAGCTGCAGAAAACCTCAGTCAACCGACCGCATTAGACTGAACACCTGGGAGGTAGGGTCTCTGCTTACGCCAGGCTTGTCTGCCACGGGGCACTAGGCTGTCCTTAGACATAGCAAGCATTTGGAAAGTGGGGTGCACGTGCTAGTGTGGGGCCCCTCCCTCCCAAGCTCTCTGTGACTAGCACTGAACAGAACTCAGCCCTGCTTTGGGCTTCCAGTCTTTCCCTGCAAAGCCCTTCAGCACCAAACCCTATAGAGCTCCAGTGCTGGTGAGGGGTCCTCTGGGGAACTGGGGTCAGGGGTGATTGTTTATTGTTTCTGAATGAGAAACAAGAATTCAATAAGGAGACAGCAAAGAGGAAAGGAAGCAAAGAGGAACAGATAGATAGAGGGCAATCCAGTGAAAGAGACCCAGAGAAAACAGAGATGAAACTGAGAGAGAGAAAAAAGATGGAGAAGCAAAGAGAAATGGAGGAAAGAATGGCAGAAATACAGAGAAACAAGAGAAGTTTATAGAACAGGGCAGGAAAGGAGAAAGAGACAAAGGACTGACCAACAGGTAAACAACCAGAGAGAAGAGAGAAGGCCCTCCTCAACCCTCCCAGCTGAGGAAAGCGGGGTGGGAGAGGAGCAGAAAGGGCCAAGTCACTGGGTAACCTTGGAGACAGAGCCAGGGAGATGTGCACAGGAAGGGGGGCACTGCAGGAAGGGTGGGGTGCAGCCCTCATTGGATCCAGGCTACTGGGGTGGGAGGGTGAGAGAAGGGCACAGAGACCAAGAAGAGTGACACAGATCAACTGGAGGAGGGAAAAGGGACCGAAGATTCTAGAAGCAAGCCTAAGGAGGTCAGAGGAGTTGGAATAGAAACTTTCCTGAGAATCAGTTTCAGGAAGAAGAGCAGGGAGTTTGGGAGCTTGTGGTAACAGAGAGAGGGTGAAGACGGGGTCAGGGGATGAGGACAGGAGAGACCACTCCAGACAGCCACGCTGAAGTGAGGAGGTGGGGGGTCAGCCCTGGCAGAGGGGCACAGGTAGAAATGATCAAGGCCAACTGGCTGGAGAAGCCAAAGCTTCTGGCCCTCTGTCTGTGACCTCTGGATTCATCCCTGCGGCCATCACATCCAGTGGGGACACAGAGTTCTGAATCTCAGCTTGTTGCTGGGTGAACCCATTCATTCACTGCTGTTCCAGATTCTTGCTGTGCTCGGGTGCTGTGTGGGCACTCAGGGACACAGGGACCAGGAGATAGCCATGTACCTCCAAGACACTTGTGAAGTAATAGGGAAATCACAGCAACATGACTCTGACTCCAGGGTCACTCGGGATCAGCAAGAGACACCCACCAGAGGAAGCCTGTCCTTGGGCACCATGCTTGAGTCAAGCCCTGAAGGCTGGGAGGCTGAGGCCAGGGGAAGAGCTTAGCAGGTGGAGAGGCAGCGGGAGTCTAGCAGCAGGCAGGGGCGGGAGGTCAGGTTTGAATCCTGGGTCCGCCACTGACCAGCTGTATGATCGTGGACAAGTCAACAGGCTTTTCTGAACCTCTCTTTCCTCATTTTGTAGACTCGTTTAAGGATTAGAGATAATATCTGCATACTGACTGCCACATAACAGATGCTTAATACGTGGTATTTACTGCTGCTATGAAGAAGTAGAAAACACTGACCTAGAATAAAAGGAGACAGTTAGAAGAAATAAGCTGGAAGGTAAGTTTAAACCACAGCGTGGACACCACAAAGCCAGGAAGAAACGTGTCGCAGTCAGGAGGACCCTTCCTCAAAAACTATTTGGCAGAGCCAAGGATAGTATCTGGTAAAGAGTTGAATGGCTTGTTTTTACCAGAAAAATATAACACTTGAGAGTGTGGAAGTTTTTTTAATGTGTCCACATTTTTGTTTGTTTGTTTTTGTTTTTTGAGACAGGGTCTCACTATGTAGTTGAGACTGCCCTGGAACTCACTATGTAGTCAGCCTGGTCTCGAACTCACAGCGATCCTCCTGCCTCAGCCTCCCAAAGTGCCCAGATTACAGGAATGAGGCTTCATTTTTTTAAAAGGGGGAGTTGTTTTTTAAAAATGTGGACATTGCCAGGCGTGGTGGCACATGCCTGTAATCCTAGCACTCAGGAGGCTGAGGCAGGAGGATCACAAATTAAAGTCCTGCCTAGGTACCTTAGTGACTTTGTCAGACCCAGTCTCAAAATAAAAAATATGAGAGCTGGAGATGTAGCTCAAAAAGCCCTAGGTTTCAATCCTTAATAACAAAGGGAAAGGAAGAAAAAATAATAGGACAAATACGTTCTGGTATTCAATTGAACATTCAATGGGTGACTATAATTAACAAAAATGTATATTTCAAGACAATGAAGTTTTTGAATGCTCTCACCACAAAGAAATGGAAAATGTGTGAGATGATGGACATGTAATGACTGATTTGGTCATTACACAGCACATACATGTATCAGCACATCACATTGTACCTCATACACATGTGCAGTTCATAGGTGTCAATTAAAATACATAGGTAGTAAAGTTTAAAATGATTTTTTAAATGAAGCATCATTCTTCACTGGAGTGTGACCTAATGCAATGACTCATATCTAACAAAAAGAACGTGGCAGACGCAACAGGACAACTTCTGATCCCAGGCCATAAAAGGCAGCAGCTCCTTCCGTGCTCCCTCTCATGGATCCCCCACTCTGGGAAAAGCCATGTGCGGGGGGGGACATGCAGAGTCCCACAGAGAGGACCATGTGCCAGGACGGAGGCCTCCTGCCAGGCCTATACAGATTCCCAGACCAGGTGAGCAGCCATCTTGGAGGTGGGTCCTGCGGACACTGTCAGACCTTCGGATGCTACCACAGCCCCGGGCAACATCTCCACTGCCCCCTCAGGAGGGTCCTCAAGCCAAACCATCTGGCAAAGACATTGCTGAGTTCTTGACCCACAGAACTGTGTGCAATGACACCTGTGTGTTGTTGCTATAAGCTGCTACGTGCTACGATAACTCGCTACACAGGGGTTAATGGCTGGGTCTAGAGTCACATCCACCAACCGTGCCTCCCATCCCCCTAGAAGGTCCCCCAGTAGGTGCCAGCAGTCCCGCCATAGACTGAGCTCTGAGTGACCCCAGACAGCCTGGTTGTGTGGGGCTGGGCAGAATCTGATGGCTGAGCACCCCAAGGTAAAACAGCAGCACTGAAAGAGTCCCCCTTGTGTGACTGCCCCCTCTGACACAGCAGTGTGGTTCACATAGGCCGGCAGGCAGGCCCAGGCAGAAGAGTGCACAGGTGGTGTTTACCTTACCCGGCATCCAGCCCTGTCTCCCTATCAGTGTCTGGTTTATCTTGCATACATGACCTTGACTCTCTGTGTCTCACTGAAGCACCTTTGCTCTGCTAACCCCTCTGAACCGCCATCTTGTCATCTGGGAAACAGGGATAATAACAGTACTGGATCCACACAGTGGTTGTGAGGGCTGAATGGGATCATGGGGGAATGGGTCCCCTAGACCTCCTCAAATTGTGACAGTGAGGACAACTGTGACAGTGAGGACATGCTCACCAAGGCCTGCAACACAAAATGTGCTCTTGCAGCATAGAATTTAAACAACTCAAGGATCCCAATTTATTTAATAGAAGAAATTCCATCTCTTTCTGAGGCCTTCTCATGATTTAATTGTTGTAAACCCCAAGAAATTCTGACGTGGGGCAAAAGTCTCCTCCTCCCTACATACCTGCTACCTTACTTCCTCTAGCATTCTTCATCTTTGCCCACTAGTGTAGTTCCCACGTCAGTGTCCTGTGCATGTAGGGATGCACAGGATGGATGGGTGCTCAGAGGTATGGCTTCATGGACAGATGGATGCATGCATGCATGCTGAGATTATTTGAGTGTCCTTTACTCCAGGGCTGTGTTAGTTATTTTTCTCTTTTTGCTCAGACAAAAACACCCAACACCCAAAGTTAGAGGGGAAGGGGTATATTTGGCTTATAGTTCTTAAAGGCTCAGTCCATAATCAGCCAGCTCCAAGGCTGGGATAACAAACAGCCATTACAGAGCAGAAACTACATGGCGCACACAAGGCAACAAAGGTAACAAGAAGGGCTTTAACAGCATCTGTCTGCACCTTTTATATTATTCAGTCTACCAGGATTAGAACAGTGCCAAACTAATCACTCAAAGTGGTTTAGTAATCACTCACCCTTAACCCCAGCATCACACATTCCAGATTCACTGCCTCTGAAAAAGAAAATCCCACCTCATCTGTATGAGGCTTTGGGGGGACAGCTAAACACAAACCATAACAAGGGCTCATGTCAGACCTCACCCAAGGCATTTACGGGGCTCACTATGGACAGAGGCAATTCCCCTCCTGCAGAGAAACAGAAGATCACCAACTATCTTACAAGTAATTAGTTCTCAATCTTGGGCTGAGGATTTAGTTCAGTGGCAATGCACCTGCCTTGCAAGCACAAGGTCCTGAGTTCAATCCCCAGTACCGCAAAAAAATAAAAATAAAAAAGAGTTTTCAGCAGAGAGTTCCAAATTGCTCTCTCCTCTACCTTGATTCACAATCTCTGGGCTCCATTGCTCTTTCAGTGCTAATTCCCAGTCTTAAATACACACATGCCTGATGTGTTCATCAACCTCACCTAATTAGGCTGCCTTAGCACCTCCTCTGCCTTAGAGGATGCTGAGAGGTGCTGGGCTGTTCTTCCAAGAAGGCAGGGTGAGAGGAATGCTAGCTAGATCGACAAGTCTGTACTTGTCATAGTTCAGGGCACCTGGCAGTTGGAGGGGAATATATAGCCAGCGAAACAGGAGCCTTCCACCATGTTCTAAATTCCTTCAGAATCTTAGGATTCTCTGGGATGAATGCAAGGGATAGAGAAAAGACCCTACCCAGGATTTCCCCAGTACCATCATCACTGCCCAACCCTCTATCTCAGAGATGCCCAGAGAGGAAATGGCTGCCTAGGTGGAAGATTATCTTGGTGTCAAGGAAAGAGGCTTGGACTTAAGTGTCTTAAATGCAGGGGTAGAGTACATGATCTTATAAAAACTCTCTCATCTCTCAAAACTCATTTAGTCCAGGTGAGCTTCAAAGTCAGCAGAAACTTGGGATCTACACACTGGGGTTAAGTCAGAAAGATTCTACCCAGCAGCTGGCCACTTCTAGGAGCCTGGTGAATCATGGAAGCTTCCTGGGGCCCCTCCTCAAGAGTATGACTGTGGTGCCAGGAAATACCCTCCCAAAGCCCAGAGCCTCCACACCATGGACTGGGGTTGGCAAGGAGGCTGCGGCAATGGCAAGAGCCCGGAGCATGCTATGAACCCTGCCACAAGGCACCTGTCCTGTGGGGAGCAGGTATTCTGCCAGTCCCAAAGCTGCAGGGAATGGAGAGCCAGAACCACCACCTCGGCCCATCTAGGGGCTCATGGCCACATCCTCACCACCCCAGACCTTCAAAGGCCCAGCAGGACCCTCAGCTAGATGCAGGGTTGAGTTGTCTGTACTGGTCCAGACACCACCTTGAACTCTGAGCCCCATTCTCCCTGCCGTGATGTCACCTGGCCATCCTAGACAGCCTTGGCCAGGACATGGAGCAAGATCAGGTCCCCAGCATGGGCAGTGACTCATGGTGCTTCATCTCTGCCAGGCCAGAGCTGCAAAGCTACCTGAAGAGCAGCCACCCCAACCTCCTGGTTTTGCAGTCAGGGAAGGGGCTCACATAAGTTAGGTGACTTCTCCTCTGTCACAGTTATGTCCTGCAAGACAGTAAATTCAAACATTCATCACTGTGCAAATATAAAGTATTAATAACAGAAACAATGATTACATAGCAGATGGTTGCATCAGTGATCATCTGATGAAATTTACAGACCCTTTCTCTGAAAACTACTCACACATATCAACATGTAGACTACTCGAGGGATCTAAAGGGCTGGACTTGTGAAGCCCATTCGTGGATCAGCTGGTGGTCAAGGATTCCAGCCCTGCCACTGTGATCTTGGACAGCATACTTAACCTCTCTGTACCTCATTTCTTCCACAACCAAGGGAGGTAATAAGAGTACATATCTCATAAGTTGTTTTAAAGATTCAACTAGTTTCATGTTAAATACTCAAAGCCATGCTTGCCACACAATAAATGCTGAATAAATGCTTGCTATTGTTACCTTCTAAAGCACATCTTGACATCCTGGCAGCCCCAGATGCCATGGTAGCAATCCTGCTAAGGGTCCTTTGAAACGTCCAGATGTCCCTGCCAGACTCCAAGCTCCCAGATCTTCCTGGGCCGGGTCAGTGAACTCTGAGATGAGGATCCCACCCAGCTCTGCCTCCCTCCCACCAACACAGGCAAATGCTTCCCTCCAGCCTTGACACCGCCCCCCACTATCCACTGGGCAGCTCTGCCTGCGGTTCCAGGAAGCCACCTCCCCTCCCTTGGCCTGCCCTCCCCACTGCCCAGGAATCAATGCAATCCCCTAAAAGCTCATAACTCGGAGGTAATTATAAGAAGCATCAATTACCCAGCAATGTGGATTTCATGAATTCAATTAATTTGCATGGCGATCGATACGGGTGGGTTCGCTGGGGTCCCCAAGGGGAGTTAGGACATTGTTCTGCACGCTATTGATTTTACAATGTAAAACAAAACCTCTCTCCTCGAATTCATAGATGCCCATTCAGCCATATTAACTTTCAGATCATTTATTTTTGTATGTCTTTCAACTCTGTTTGTTGCTATCACACAAATGCAGAGTATTACATTGTAGGGAATAATTGAATCAATACAGTCATGCTATGCCAGGCCTCCCCGGCTCAAAGAAGGGAAGCTGGTCAGCAAGCTCTTCCTACTCCTGCTTTCCACCTCCCCAGCCTCCTCTCTCTCCCCCCATACCAGACAGCCCCTCCCAGGGTTAGGCCGCTCTTCTAACCTTAGTCCCCCACTCCCTTTCTCAAATCTATCTCCTTCATTGTACATAGACTTCAGTTGCAGCTGTGGATGTGGTTAACCAATAGAAGTAACTTCTTTGGTGGTAGATGGAAGCTTAAGGGGTCTGCAGAAAATAAGACTCCAGTTTTCAGTAGGGTCTTTAGAACCAAAATATTCAAGCCTGAAGACAGATTAAGTCAGTCTTACTGGCACAATGAATGTTCAGGAATCCTGGGAAGGGATAGGGTATGTCTCCCTCCCCCAAAGGCAATAAGATTAGGAAGATTTCATTTGCTAAAAGTCATCTCATCCCATACTCTCAGACAGTGCCATGTTTAATGGGAGAGTGGTCATCAAAAAAGTAAGGGGCCCACAAACCACAACCAACCACGGTTCCCATCGTGATACCATTCCTCCTCTGTTCTTGAATTCTGCCCCCTCTGGACCCAGCCAGCTTCTCCTGGAGCCCCCTTGAGGCCAGCCAATGCTCTGGACAGCAGGTGAGACTCCTGCGGGCACACATGCACGCACGCGCACACACACACACACACACACACACACACACAGCAGTCTGACACAGAACCGGGGCCAAAGCCCAGCCACAACCCCACAAAAGCTGGGGCTACCCCACCTGCCCCCACAAACCCCCATCTCAGCAAAGCTCCTCATCCCACATCTGGAGAAGGGAAGAAACCTGTTTTTAATTTGCCTCCACCTGCATCAGGATATTAGGCAGCTAAACAGCCCAGCGCCTGTTTCCCTCAGATAACCAGTTCCTGACGAGCCCCCTAATTGTCCCTGGAATCTCAGCACCAGTGTATAGAGTAGGTCATTTAACCAACAGTACACACAACTAAATAAAAATCCATTTTCCAAGAGAAAATTCTATTCTTATCAGAGTTTTGCAAGAGGGTTGCAAGCGGCCCATGTTAATTGAAGCTTTGATGTTTGTAGGAGGAGGCCTCTAATCAACGCCACAAAGGAGGCTGATTCACTGCAGTGTGCCCCTTGGCCAAGAGCAGAGTCTAGGGAGCTGGGATGAGGGGCAGGGGGTACAGAGGGCAGGGCCAGGCAGATCAGAGGTCTCTGGCCTGCTGCTAGGCACAAAGATGCCTAAAAGGCAGGTGGCTGGGTCAGGAAGCCAAGAGCCTGGGGGTGAACAGGAGTTCAGTGTCAGAGGAGCCCAGGGTCAAGATCTGCCTAGAGATCAGCAGCCTTGGGCAGTCACTTGACATTGTGAGCCTCAGTTTCTCCTCTGATGACCATAACCCTCTTTACCTACCCTGGAAAGCCACTTGATGAAGGTTAAATAAAAACAAAATCAGAACATGAAGTTTGACTTTTGAGAATGTCCTATGAGCCAGACTACCAGCTAACCTCTTCACAGTCAGTACAGCACACTGCATCCTGTACCCTTAACTCTGTCTGCTGTTTCATAATACTCCACATCTTATGGAATCTTCAGGGTGGGAATCTCTGCCCATTTTGAATATAAGGAAACTGAGGTTCAAAGCAGGTAAGTGTCTTGCTCAAAATGGAAAGGGACAGAGCTGGGATGCAACCCTACTCTCTTAGATTCCAGAATCCTAAGAGCTTTCTTTTAACTGAGCTGCTTTTCCAAAAATGAGATGGGAGAGTCTTCCCAGCCCTTCTTATGTCTCCACCCTGACCTTAGTCATGATCAGCATACCAATACCCACATGTGGTCATTTCCTTAGGTCCTCACAGCAGTCTCCAAAACAGGCAGGCAGGGAGGTACCTGGAGGGGAGAAGGTGGACCTCAGGAGTGTGTATGCATGGAGGAAGTACTGTCCACTGTGAGTCTGCTCCATTTGGACCATAGCAAGCATTCAGCACCAGGCAGCTCCACACTGGGAGAGCAATGATGAGGATGATGTTCAGACCAGGCATAGAAAAGCTGGGAGAATGCAGTGGTACAATCGTCATCATTCTCTGCATGCAGTACTGGAGCTCAGAGAATTTCAGTGAGTTCTCAAGCTATTGCCAGTGAGCAGCAGCAGCAGCAGCAAGTTATCTTGAATCCAGGGATCAGTCACAAAGTCATGGCCAGTCCATCGTGACCCTACTGCCCCCAAAGCTACCACGGATTAGGACAGACTGAAACAGAGGGAGGGAAATCCAAATATGGAGCCACTGACAGTGAAGTTCAGGCACTCAGGGAACTAGGCACCAACTTGGGATTCAGCAGTAGGGACAATCAGAAAGAATGACAGACTTACTCTCAGGATCTTCCAGGGCCAGAAGTGGACAGGAGCCCCACTGGAAACTGCAACCCTGCTCAGGCCCTGGCCAAAAGGGCAGTGATGATTCTAGAGATAGCTCCAAGGTAAAGCTGGCTATGCCACTGCCTGCTTATATCCCCAGTGCTTCCTCACTACCCTGTGGATAAAATCCATAGGCTGGGCTGAAAGTTAAGACCCTTCCTCATGTCCCCGTGCAGGCCTCCCCTGGAGCCTTCAGCCTTGCAAGCCTGCCTTGTATTCACGATCCTATTGCATTTCTCAATGTACCAACTCCTACTCATACTTGCTGTCCTCCATTCCATGACACCAACACTATATCCACCCATGTTTGCTAGATTGCTTTGATGCCTTCCATTCTAAATAGCATCAGGGTATTACCCTACTGAACAGGTGGAATGTTTTTCCTTGCCCCTTAGCCTTGAGTGCAGACTTGTGACTTGCTTTTACCAATGAAAGACTGTCAAGAATGATGGGACCAAACCAGAGAAAGTGCGTGTGTCCTTGGGTTTTCTTTCTTCTGCTTCTCCCATCACCATTAGAAGATCATGCCAAGGGCAGTGTGCTAGTCCCAGAAGAGGGTAAGAGACTAGGAAGCACAGTTGCCCAAGCAGGCCTAGCCTGAGCTCTCAGCAATGGGTAGATACGTAAGCACAGACAAAATCAGTAGAGTTGCCCAGCCAAGTCCAGGCAAAATGAGCTGACTCCCCTACCAGCCAAAGCAGTGAAGCAGGAACTAGGTAAATGGTACTTTTACATGCCACTGAGACAGTGTAAATGTTTGTTACGAAGAGAATTGTAGCAGTAGCTATCTGATATGTCATTTTAACTTGAACAATTTCTATCCACTCATCAGATCGCAGCTGAAATAGATGTCATGTCTTCTTGGAAATCTGCTCTCAACCTCTAACCTCTCCCACAATTCAGGGTTAGTTGCTTATTATAGCTTGAACCTTGAATACCCACAAAGGTCCACATGTCCCCAGCCCATGGTGCTATTAGAAATAGTGGTACCTTTAAGGGGTGGGGCCTAGTGGAAGAAAGGTCACTGGGAGTGTGAACTTGAAGAGGATATTGAGACCCCAGCCCTGTCCTGTCTCTCTTTGACTGTGTGGCTGCCATGAGATGAGTAGCCTCCTCTGCCATGATGTGGTATCTCAACGCACCCAAAGCAGCAGGCCAACCAACCATGCACTAAAACTTCTGAAACACAAGCAAAAATAAATCTTTCTTCCTTTAAGTTAATTATCTCAGGTATTTTGTCACAGTAATGGAAAGCTGACATATACCGCGCTCCTCTGCAGGCTTCCATAGCAGCCAGCATTTGCCATTTCTGCAGCCATTGGCATGCACTGAGTTACAGTAGCTATTTCATTTCCCTGCCTCTCTCACTGGATTCTGAGCTATGTGAAGTCAAGGATTGGACATTATGCATAATTTCTGACACAGAAGGATATGCTGGAGGAATAATCACGGAGCTGGTCTTCTCTATGAAGTGAAAGCAAAGAAGACATCTTACTTTTCCACCCCAGCCCTCCACCATCATGGAAAATGTAAAAGTAGGAAGAAAATACATGTGAGTCCACTCGCTTCTTGGCAGCCACTTTCATGTACACACACACACACACACACACACACACACACACACACACACCTGAACCCCACCCTTTCCCAGTTGCACTTTCCTACCCACCCGTTTGCATGGTGACGAAGTGTTTTTTGAACCACTTTGCTCCATCTTTCTGCAATATCCTCCAGCAAATCAAGCATCCCCTTCTTGGGATGTTTTCAATCTGTTTTATGTTGATTTTAATTAAAGAATTCGAAACTGAACAAACAGTTCCTAGCAGGTGGCCATACAAGTGTGAAATAAGCAAACTGTTTTATCTGCCACAAACTCTGCTAGTAAATTTCTTCAAATTAATCCCGGCTTCCGAGAGTCTGCTGATTCCAAGGAGAAAGCTAAGCAATCCCAGCCTCCAAATATTTGCTTTCGTTACAGCTCCTGGAGCCAAAGACTAGTGGTATCCGCCTTTGCTCCACCCTCATCTACCTTATCTCCCAGACCCATCTCTAGTATCCCATCTGTCCAGCACAAGTTTCAGGTGGCCCCACCACTGAGCTCCATGGCCAGAGCTCCAGTAGGATAACCACATGTCTGGGGAGAGTTCCCAGCCCTCCTTTAGGCTGGGCACTTCCTTCCTCTTACACCCTAGCCATCCACAGCTACTGCCTACTCCCACCTAAGCCTGGCCCATCTCACCAGTGCTCACGTGCTCCCAGAGAGGAGCAAACTTGGGAACCAGGACAAGGCTTGCTTCCCTTCCTCTGGTACAACTCATGATGAAAGGAGGCCTGGAAAATGATACCACCCAGCCCTGGCCAAGGATGTGAGGAAAATGGCCACCTCTATCACCATTGCTTGAAGTACAAATTAGCAGACACTCTGAAGATCAGCTTGTCCATGCATATTAGAAGTGTGGGATTTTTCTCACTTTAGATCCCAAAATTCCACATGTAGGGCTTTACTTTTAAAAAAATCATCAATGTACAATAGCAAATATTTATCTTCACAACCTTTACCTAAAAACAAGAACTGGGAATAATTTGTTGTTCAACAATAAGGACCTGGTTAAATAAATTATGATTCAGCCATATAAAATATTATAAAACAAGATTTAATAACATGGAAAGTAATCTTGTGATTTTAGTGGACTCTTGTGATTGAACAAGGCAATGTATACGGTATGAATTCATTTTTATTAGTGTTTGATGTTTATATGTACAATATATTATATTCCTTATATCGCATTATATAGTTTATGTAGTATGTATTCTACATGTATATGTATATCATTGTTCTATATGTAACACACATATACTCTATATATTTACATGTAAATATCCTATTTATAGTATTACACTATACATAGTATAAATATTGTATGTGGATTATTCTAGATATGTAATGTGTGCACACATAAGAAAAAAGACTGGCATGATATAAACTAAAATATTAACAGTGGTTGTCTCTCTAGGTATTGAGAAAATTCCATCTTTCTTTCTTTCCCTTGTTTTCTTTTCAAATCATCATTTTACTAATTTCCTAATTTTAAGAACTCTGGCTACGGAGGGAAGAGACCTTGGCTGTGACCTAGCCATCACACGATGCACATTAGTATTCTGCCAGTGTATGGCCTACCTCAAAAGCTACCTCTGGAGTCATTAATATCATACCATGTTGACTTCCTGATCGGAACATAATGTATAAGAAAAACCAGGTGCTGGTAAGGTTGCACTCAGCTTCCATAATAGCTTGACAGCACGTCCTTCACCATATCTGGAAGAGAAGGATGGGCAGCAATAGAAGGTACGAACTCGGCATCACTGGTCTTCTCTGCTCACAGCAATTTCAAAGCCACCCAGATCAGCATTCACCATGTGCTAGGCCCTATTCTATTACACACTTAATGCAAAGTGACAGTACAGACCAACAAGCTGCATTTCTGCCCCACTGTGATTGCAGAACCATCCCTAGAGGAGAGTAGTCTTTCTGGTTACATCTGGGGATGGAGTCATATGTGTTCAACTACCAGGGACAGGTCCAGTTGGCTACTACCCCTTCTGCCACGGAAGCAACACTTCCTAGAGACCTCCTTACTGGTCGCTTCCACCCTCGGGCCAGCACTGCTCTCAGGTCTTGAGGCACCACATCTACATAGACGCTGGCAGCAAAAGGGCAGAACATCTCTGTGTCTGTTATAGGGACCTTAGCTGCTTTGTGCATAAACACCTAAATCTCATTGGATTAACACAACAGAAGTTCATCTCTTGCTTACAGCACAGCTCAATAGGGAGATTGCTCCACACAGTTATTCATAAACCCAGTCTGTTTCCATCTTGTGGCTCCATCCTCCTTTAGGACTCCAGAGTCTGACAAGTGAAGGAAACAAGCAAGGACTGCACCAGGGATGTTCTAAAGTGGCAAGTCAGGAAGTGCCCACCACCTCTGCTCACATCCCATTGGCCAGAATTCAGCCACATGGTCACATCTAACTGCAAGGGGAGCTGGGAAATGTGGTCCAACGTGTGTAGCTAGGAAAGAGGAGGCTGTGGTGGTGAGAATCCAAGGTCAGCCTCCTACTCCCTCTCCAATTTTTAGGTGACCTCTTGGAAGTATCTCAGCTGTGCCACCTCATACCAATACTATGTGGCTCTTCTTCCTCTTCTTCCTCCTCCTCCTCTTTCTCTTTTTCTCCCTGTTCCTCCTCTTCCTCTCCTCCTCCTCCTCCTCTTCTTTGTCTTCCTCTCATGCAGTGGCTCTTCTTCATCACCATGTTTACTTTCCCTGAGTCCCAATCTTGGAGGTGAGGGATGGCCAGGGATAGAACATAACACAAGGATCATAGTAGCCTCTCACAACCACCCATCAAGAAGTAAATAAAATGTCCCCTTTGGTCTCTCCCAGACCAAATACTTAGAAATTCTAAAAGTCACCAAGGACCATCAGATTTCCAGAAATGACAACTTTGGCTCCATCTTTCCTATGTAAGTCTCCTCAAGTTGTTTGACACCAGTGCAGCTCCTCAAACACTCTCCTCTCAGTTGCAAGACCTTATGCTTACCAACTTTTCCTTTGCTTTTCTGACTCACCTCTGCCTCCTGAGGGCTCCTGTCCTGACTCCTTAATGGTTGCCTCACCCAGGCAGCAACTTCTACCCTCTTTTGCTTTCTTCTTATCCCTACCATCTCCCTCTCTGGGGCACTCACCTGTACCCTACCTCAGGTGCCACTTTTTGCCAGGGTCACAGATTTCTCTGCTAAAGAGAGAGAGCCTGCATTGCTAATGTGGAATGGCATGTTCCCACCTGATGTGGACTTGCCTTCATCTTCCTGAAATCTCCTGCCCTCCTTTTCTTTGCAAATGAGTCCACCATCCACCTCACCACTTATGAGAATCCTGAGTGGCCCAGAGTCCACCTATGTCTGACTTCACATCAAGGTGACAACAAGCCCCACCACATGGGGCTTCCAGGTTCCTGTGGGCACCACCTTCTTCAGTATCTCCACCACTGCTCTGCCTCCCACCATGTCTCACTCAGATTCGCAGGAGACATTTCCCCATCTTTTTTCCCTCCAACCCCTCATCCCCAAAAAAGCCAAAATGCTCTTTCTAGAAACACAAACTTCCTCATATCACTCCTTCCAAATATGCAAGATGCAAGTATCTTAGAGAAAGGCTGACTCCTCAGACATGCAGGCAACACATCTCCCCTCTGCACGTTCCTCTTCCAATCTACCTCACCTCCAGCTGCTCCTCCCTCACTTCTGACTGCATCCTCCACCTCCTCTGCCCTGCCAGGACCCCTCACCTGCATGCATACCTCCAGGTCCACATGTGAGATCCTCTCCTTCCCACCTGGAAGAATGTTCCACATCTTTCCTGAGCAAATACCTCCTCCACCACTCAATACATCAGGGGCGCAGTACTCCCACCTCTGTGGTCCTCGAAATTCTTTTTTCCTTCCTGAAGCAACTCTCCCCACAACTTTTCATACTCCCTCATTTCTAGTCTAGTTGCTCTACCAGACAAGGGGCTCCTTGAGGGCCCAGCACAGGCACAGGCACTTGTAACGGCACAAAAGACATCTTGGAGATCAGGTCCTTAACCATCCCCTCCTCAGGCCTGGGAACTGCTGAGAGGTGCACATACTGAGAGACATTGAGAAGCCCAGGTTTCCACGCTGATGCTCTTTCCTCTGGGCTTGGTGGGGCCTGACCAGCAGCCCTCTCCTCTCAGCATCTCTGCAGAAGCCAATTTGCCTGTAACCTTGAAGACACAATGCCAGCAAGGACCCTCTCTGCAGCAGCAGGAGCTGCATGCTGATGAGGCAGCCAAGGGGTGGGAGAAGCAGGTGGCCTTCACTCACCCCTCCTCTACCTATGGGGAAATTGGTAAGAAGGGAACAAAAGAAATCCTTCCCCCTTCACTTCCCGATCTATGTCTTCTCTCAGAACTGCTTATCAGCATCTTGCAATGATCCTGCCACCACTAACTTCCAGGAACGTCTCTTCCAGGCACAGTGTCAGCATGAACTTGAAGCCAGCCCTGCCATCTACAGTGGGATTTCTGACAGGAGGTGGGGTGCTGCCTTCCTAACCTGGAGAGCCACTGGGGCTCCAAAAACTGCACAGGTACACGGCATCACCCACTCACACACACATACACACATACTGGTCCCCAGATAGGGGCACCTACTCATGTGCAGAAACAGCATTCACAGAGGCAGACACACTGCAAAGGCAATGCCATCTGGCCACACACTGGGACAAAGGTCACCGTCTCTGGTTCCCTTTGCTGATTGCACCTCCATCCCATCAAGAAGTAGAGATTAGTGCTTGCTGCATTCCCAGCACAGAACAGGATCCAGACAGCATAGCCCCCAAGCCAGGGCAGCAAGATCCAAAGGAGAAGAGAAGAAGAGTGGGTGGGAGGCAAGAGGGGCAAGGCTGGGTGCTCAGAAGTGGCTGGAAGAGGAGAAAGGGTAAGGAGGATGCTCCAGGAACTAGAAGAGAGCCAGGACGCTCAGCCCCTTGTTCCTGAAATCTCTTCTCCACTTGTTCAGGGACTCTCCTATTCCCCTGCTGTCCCTCACATTTATGGGATGCACCTGGGTCTTCCTGGCGGCTTCACCCTCCCCCACACTGTGCTGTAGAGCGCTGCCTCTCCTCTCACTCAACGCAGAAGACAAGAAGCTTATTCTCCACAGAATAAAATAGATACTCTGGAGTAGGGTCAGCACAGCTGAGGAGTGAGTGCCAGACCATAAACTTGGAAATTAGTTAGTGTGCAAGATTAAATACAGGCACCTGAGACTTAAATGTCCAGTTGCCTCCAAAAGTCTGGCAACCAGAACGTTATCCTTCCAGCCAGAGTTGGCAGTGTGCCATCTGGAGAATGTGATCAGTCCAAGAGGAGAACCTAAGACCCTGACACTGTTCTCCAACAGACATCCCACTGAAGTAAACAAGTGCACCCACGAGCCCAGCCTTCTACCAGCTGTTTAGTCTGCTACCTGGCCTGCGAGCTGAGAGTCAAGAATTATATGATACTTGAGGGAAGAAAGTCACTAATTTGGGAGAGAAAAGTCAAAGCAAACGAGTGGAAAGAAGTAGCTTTAGAGGGGGGAAAATACTGAGAGAGGGAAGAAGCTTTTTTTTAATTAACAATGTCAGAGTGATAAGCTTCTGCATCCACAAAATAAAAATGAATAAAAAAAAGAAACTCTAGAGAATTTTTGATAGCAAAAATGAAAAACATAATAAAAAAGATATAAAACAGGGCCAGGGATTTAGCTCAGTGGCACCCACACCTGCCTCACAAGTGCAAGGTCCTGAGTTTGATCTCCGGTACAAAAAAAAAAAGATATAAAATAAATTTAGGGAAATATCCTAGAAAATAGAGGAAAAAGTTAAAAACAGGAGAGAGAAAATTTTAAGTAGACTGCTAGTTCAGGAGCTGTAACATTGAAAAATAAGGATTTATGGCTCAGTGATATAACAATTGTCCAGCTTACTAACGGCCCTGCTTTCATTCCCTAACACTACAAATAATAAAAAGGAGAGGAAGAAGAGAGAACAAGAAGAAAAAAGATCATCAATAAAACTATTCAGATTTTCAAAATCTAAAGAGTATAAATTTCTAAGGAGAAAGAACATACCAAGTGCTAAGCATAATTGAAGATAAATTCCCAATAAGACATATGGCTGTGAAATTTCAGAACAGAAAGATTAAGAGAAAATCTAAACAGATTTCAAAAGAGGGTGGAGATGTCTGAAAGAATCAAGAACTAGAATAAATTTAGATTTTTCAATGACAACACTAACCTGAAGGAGGTAATGAGGAAATGTGTTTAAAATATTCTAGAGGAAACCAATTTACAAATTAGAATTCTGTATCAGTCAGGATGGGTTTGGTTGTGCTGCAGTAACAGACAGCTCCACAAGCTCAGATGCTACCAATTCAGCAGGTATCCAGACTTTTGGGATTTCCAACTATTTCTATAGTTGAAAAGGAAACATGAAAAATGGCTCACTAGCCCTTCAAAAATTCTATCAGGAAGCATATATTTCCTGAGACATAGTTAATTACACAGACTTGCATAATTTCCAGAGAAGTGAAATTCTACCATGTACCTGAAGGGAAGAGAATATGCATTATATATTTGTCAGTCCATCCATTGGTCCCAAAATATGTTGGCTTGTTGTCCTTACCTAGCACCATATGCTCATTCTCTTTCCCAAGGACAACAACCCAAAACTCCATCTAGTTAAAGCAACACACATAAAGTTCAGGATCCCTGGCTGGTGCAGCTCTGAGAATACACTAGATCCAGTTGTGGCTCTCTAAACCTAGGCTAAAAATAAGTTTTCTGCTCCATACACCTGAGATACAATGGGGAACAGGCATAGGATAACCACAATGGCCAGTTCCATTCAGAAAGAAGAAAAATGGGAACACACAGAAGATACTGGTGCTTAGAAAATTGGGAGGATGTAATCCCTGAGAGCAGAATGTCACCCATTGAGTCACTGTGCTTCCCGAATGCAGCTCCCTTGTGTGTGCCATACTCTACTGTCCCCCACTCTTTCCTGTAGGGCATTCTCTCTTTGCTCTCATTCTTCTTTTTTTTTTTTCAGCTTTTTTTTCTTTTTATTGAGGTTATTGGTACAATCTAGGTATACAATACAATTACATTCATCATTGGGATTCTGTACCTTTACATAATAGGTCTTGATTCTCATTTTTTCCCTTGTCCCTGCCCTCCCTTCACCCCCTCCTCCCCTCTCCATTTACAAACACTTTATTTCCATTTTTTCAGTTTCTCATATTTTTTCCTCTCCCTTATTATCTTTCCACCACCCTTCCTACTTTCCCTACACCTTTAGCCCTTTACTTCCTATTTCGCATTACTAATTATCTCATTAGGATCCTGTGTACTATTATAGTTTGTCACACCAAAGAAACTATTCGGTATTTCAGTTAAAGAAATCTCTGTATGAACATTAAAAATAGGGAATCCTAAAATAAAACTAAAAAGGAAAGTAAAAGAGAAAAGGCAATGATGTAACATCAAAATAATCCTTAATTCTGGAGATGAAAATGGTCCCTGAACATATTTAAATTGCTTCTCCCTCTTATAGTCTTATCTTATTCTTTTTTTCATTATTTAGAGAATACTTTATTAGTTTCTGTAATCAAACCCACGTAGATATGACCTTACATATTTAGTACGATGTGTTACCCCTGTACACATGGAAAAAAAATAAAAATAAAAATAAATTAACATTTCTAGACCAATATGGTTGTCCATTTCCGTACAATGCCAAGTCAACACAATAAATTGGGATGACTTTTTTGAAAGTTGGCAGCACCATTAAAGTTTCCCAAAATTCAATTTATATATGTGTGTATATATATATATCTATATCTATATATAGATATAGATATATAGATATAGATATAGATATAGATATATATAAAGACTAATAATAGTATGTTATGCACCGATAGCAGCAACAGCTTTTCCAGGTTCTGCAGTCATCTGAACAAAATTATAGACATTCAGCACATTCCATTAAAAAAAAAAAAAAAACAAAAGAATAATATCCAGACAACAGCAAAGTTCTGTTGCTGTTGTGGTACCTGGCACCATTTTTTCTATTAGCCTCTTAATCATCATCTGGAAAGAGAACATTCTAGAGTAATATCATTAAATGTAGCTCTGATAAAGCACGGTCCCTACTATGTATCATAAAGCAGGTACTAGATATTTTACATTCATAGAGGTATGATACAGTACTGTCCTACATCAATAATACTAGATTCAGTTTTGGTTTGAAATTTACTTTGTCTGCAAATAAGATTGCTACCCCTGTTTTTTTCTGGGCTCCTGTCACATGGAGAATTGTTTTCTATCTTTTCACTTTCAGTCTATGGGCTTCTTTTTGCACTAGGTGTGTTTCTTGTATACAACATATTATTGGATTTTGCTTCTTATTCCATTTTGCCAGTCTATTTCTCTTGATTGGTGAGTTGAGGCCATTGACATTGCTGGTTATAACTGATATGTACTGACTTATTATTGACATGTTATTGGCCTTTTGTTGACTCTTTTTACTTTTTCACCTTCTCCTTTTAATTTCTTGCCTTGCCTATTTGATTTGCTCTGTTGGGCCTCATGGTGTTGTTGCCTTCATTGTCTTTTTCTAGGATCTTGTTTAGAATTGCTTGTAGTGCTGGTTTGGTATTCATGTAGTTTCTCAGGTGTTCTTTGTCGTGGAAGTGTCTTATTTCCCCATCCATTTTGAAAGAGAGTTTTGCTGGATACATCAGTCTAGGTTGGAGGTTGTTCTCTTTTAGTACTTGAAATATCTCATTCCAGGCTCTCCTTGCCCCAAGGGTTTGTGTTGAAAAGTCTGCTGTGATTCTGATGGGCTTTCCTTTGTATGTGATTTGTTTCTTTTCTCTTACTGCTTGTAGTATTTTGTTCTTCTGTTGGGTTTCTGGGATCTTGATTATTATATGTCTAGGTGTAGATTTTTTTTGATTGTAGCTAGTTGGGGTCCTATATGCCTCAGTTATCTGAATGTCAAATTCTTCCCCTCTGTTTGGGAAGTTTTCTGTCATTAATTCTGCAAACAGCTTTTTTAAGTCATTTGTATTTTCTCCTGCTACTTCATGTATTCCTATCAGTCTTATGTTATTCTTCTTTGCATCATCTAGGAGTTGTTGGATCGATTTCTCATGATCTCTTACTGTTTTTAAGAGACCTCTCTTTTCATGGTCACTGACTGCAATCTTATCTTCTATATCTGAGAGCCTATCTTCGCATTCTTTTATTCTGTTGCGTACACTTTCAATAGAGTGTTTAATCTCCTGGATATCTGTTTGAATCTGTTTTATGGATTCCATTTCTTTCCTATGTTGGGCGTTTATTTTTTCCATTTCTTTCTTATGCTGGGCCTTCATGGCTTCTATCATGGTCCTGAGCTCATCTATTTTTTTGTCAGTTTCTGCTCTAGAGTCTCGAATCACGACTTCCATTTTGCTCACTATCTCTATGGTTATCTGGGAAATTATTTCTGTTTTGAATTTTTCTAGAGCCTGATTGATCTGTTTTGTTACTTCCTGTGCTTTGAGTTCAGGGTGTCCTGGTGGTTCACTATCGGCCTTTTCATCCTCATTTGCCCTACTGTTTGCCATTGGTGAACTGGAAGTCTGTCCTTGTGTCTTGCTTAAGTGTTTTCTCATTTTAATTTTTGTTGTCGGACTGTCCTTGGTTTAATCTCTGGATTATCACCCAAATCTTCCTGATATAGTTGCACCCTAGCTTCTGTGTCTCTAACGACCCACAGACATTCTCATCTTCATAACATCAGAGAAAACAGCTCATCAAATCAACGGCAATGCTTTACCCCAACTGATACAATCAGCAACACATTAAGATCAAGCACAACTTGGACACTGACCACCTGTGGGTAGTCACTAGTCTATCACCCTTAAATCATTTGAATTAAAATTGAAATCAAGAAGCAGTCCAGAACATGTCTGCAGTGAACAAACTTTTCAATATAGTATATTTACCATTTAATGGCTCAGACAGAGTGAGGATGCAAGACCCCGACCTCAGTTAGCTGATTGCTGAACCCCATGATGCTGACTGACCTTGGGTTGCAAGGCCCAGATTGAGTTCCCCATCCTTCTGAATGGTTGAACTCCATAATGTTCTATTACAGGTTTCCCCTGCCCTTTCTTTAAAGATGTTCAAAGTTGGGAACTCAGAAAAATACCCTTGATGAACACCTCTGTCTTTGCAGAGTGGGTCCAAAGACTTGCACAGTCAGGAGGTCTGAGAGTGCGGTGTGGGGGAATATGGGGGTTCAGGGGCACCCACGCAGCTACCTTCCCGGCGCTTGAGCAATGGCGGCTGGGTCGAGAGCAGGCGTGGTTCTCCTGCTGTCATTCTTCTTGACTATGTCTGAAGGGAACATTGAGATTAAGCCTTTTTCGTAGCACTTCCTATTGATAGAGTCATTTTAGGTCTTGAACACTCTTTCTAGTCCAGACTGATGATTCTCCTAGAAATAGAACTCTCAGTATTTTACTTTTTTGACTGTTAGTTCTTTCAACAACAGAATCCAGAAGTCATATCCATGTTTCTTATAGAGACAGGATTCCCAGAGTTACATGTCTCTAAGTTCTCATCCCTATATCTTCTCGCTTCATCTAAAGATCAAGATACCCTGAACTTATTAGCATCATGTGGGAAATCCAACAGACTTAGCCTCTTTCCTTGTGATGTTTGTCATATTTAAAGGAATAACTGAATTTCATACCCCTGAAAGACACTTGCTCTGAAATATATTGTCCAATATAGTTTTGAACAGTAGGAAGAGGGTCTTACCCTTATTTTGACCACACAAAATGAATGTGAAGTTGCCTTTGTCACTTAAAACCTTCCTCAATTTTATCTCCTACTATCTGGAGTCCAAAATCATGGCTTTCCAGAATATTTCAAGCTCCCAAATTTTTGGAAAGTCTCTATTCATTTCCATTTCTGCTTGCATTCTGGCCAATTCTTTTCTGAACACACTGCTTCTTTTAATACTTTGCCAAGCACAGTCAGTAATAATCAAACATATGGTAACATACTGTTTTCCCATATCATCATCTTGAGTTACAATTTCCTTAAGCATGTGATCTGACTCCCAGAAAATTTTAATGAATATTTCCCACTTCATAATATAAATTTCCATTTTTATAATACCCAGTAAAGTTTTTCTGCAGTTCACTATACAGCCCCTTTTGTTTCATTGGTATGTCATTGCTAACAATCTATATTGATATCAGTTGATGTGAGCTAAGTTATACAGTGACAACAAACAACCCCAAATCTCAATGACTTCAGAGAATTAAAGTTTATTTAATTGGGAAAGGACATGTCCCAAGACATTCTCACTCAGGGAACTAGACTGATAAAATCTCCAGAATCTCAAGTATGTCGGTCACAGTAGCAGAAAGGAAATATGGTAAATCACACACCATCTCTTATAGTCTTCTACCTAAGGAATATTTTCTCATGCTAACATCTTGTGGATCACATCATAATACCTAACTTCAGGAAGACAAGAAAGATAAAAAATAAGACAAGGGTACATAATCCCATTCTGTACTCAGAAAAAAAAGAATCAGAAATTGAAGAATCAGACTGAATGATACAACAGGCTACCATAGATTCTCTACCCAGCTAACCTATCATGTACTACGAAGCAGAATAGGTTTTTCAATTTTTGAAAGATCACAAAAAGTTCATCTCTTTCATAGTTTTTCATGAGGCTATCAAGTGTGTCTTCCACCAAAACGAGAGTAATCCAAGAACGCAGAAGACATTGAGAGAAGCTCTTGGATGAAGATAAGAAGAGGGTCTATAATGACAACTATTCACAACACATAGAAGACAACCAGTCCAGACTGGAGCACTATGATTCAAGAAATAGAAATGTCATCACCATGCTTTTGTATTTATATCAACAATGTGATGAAACTACTGGAGGATGTATTTTACCAAAACCCATAAGAATAGCAAGACAAAGCCATGAGGTTTAGAAACAAGAGGAAAGGCAAGGGAAACCCAAGAACGGAAGCAAGGAAAAAAACCTTGGATTAAAGTGGTACAGCAAGTCTTGGAAGCAAGCAACTCAGGGAGAAAGAAACTAGTTGTAAGGAGTAGTGGTTCTCATTTTTTTTTTGTACCATGGATAGAACTTAAGACCTTGCATTTGTGAGGCAGGCACAGTGCTACTGAGCCTAAATCTTCAGCCTATGGTTCTAATTTTTGTAAAAATAAAAATGGGTCACCACATGAAACTGATTTTGTGACAAATCATACTAAGAGGTTATTAGGAGGTATAGGAAATTTTTCAGTTAGTATATGTAAAATTGAGCAAATTAAAAACCAAAGTAATTATTAACTTTAGAAAAAAAGGAAAATATAAGAAATAAATGTATATGGCAGTGCTCAGTTATGAATATTGTTATTGGCATAACCGGGTAAATGATGAATGTTGGTATATCTCAAATGATAACATAACTAGCTATATTGGAATTTATGATAACTAGATCCTCACTACTTATAAGCAAAAGTAAATGGCTACCTAAAAATGATACCCAGAAGCTATCAATATTTACTTATCAAAAGGTACCAGTATTTATATATTATGTAGAATAATGATGATGTGTAGAAGTACTACAGCAATAAGACTTAAAATAAAGCTGTTTCCTCTGGGATGGAGACTGAGGAGAGCAGAAAAGGCTAGGAAAGGAAACCACTGCCTTTTGTTATAGGCCATTGATTATTAGTTGTGCATATTTTAAACAATGTGCATATATTACCTTCAAGACAATAAAAATTAAGGGCCAGGGATTTAGCTCAGTATTCTGCCTATGGCCTTGCAAGCCCAAGGTTCCAAGTTTGATTCCAGTACCCCACCCAAAAATTAAAATAACTTCTTTAGTGATTCTGATGCTCAGGAAAATTTAAGAGCGGTAGCACAGCCCACTGTCCAATCTATTACTGAAAACTTCTTGCTACAACATTCCCTGTGAAGTGGCTGTCCTACTATGACTTGAGTATCTCCACAGCAAAGAATTTACTACATAAAAGCACAACTCCCATTTCTTTGTAACCCTAGTTCATATGATATATTATAATGGGTATCACATGGTGAAAGTGCAGAGGTACTATAAGACTGTTCTGGCCCAGTCCACTTCCAGGCAAGAAAGGCATTAAGAAGTAACAAATATCTCATAATTTTCCAGAAGTGGGTGGCAGTCAAAAAGCGTGACTCTTTTTACTATGTTACAGCCCATTTCCCTGGAAATCTCTATAGAAGAGATTTCTCCCTCAGAATGGAAGGGAAGATCCAGAAGCCCTTGGAACCCCACCTTTAAATCTCTTTCTCTGCCTCTGATTGATGGCACAGCCTATGCCATCCTAAAGACTAACAAAAGTTGAGGTGGTACATCTCAAAATAGAGGGATCCAGGTAAAAGAGCCAAACAAATTATACCAGGATTTTGAGTCCAGAAGTAGCCATTTTTCTCAAGATTTCAGATATATTTTTAAAGAATTATACCCTTTACCATATCCTCAGGCAGCCCACTCTGTCCCCTGGAACTCTGTTTGAAAGTCAAAGAATATAATTAAAAGTACTGACTTTCAGCAGTACAGATAAAATGAATTACATTTTTAAATTTCAATCCAAAAGAAAACAGAAAACTAGGAACAAAGAATAGCTAAGAAAACATAAAGCACAGTGGTAAACTGAAACCCAAGCATGCCAAAAATTAAGCTAATATAAATGGTCTGAACACCCAAATTAAAATACAGAGATGATCAAACTGTATTAAAACCCAAGACCCAGATAAGCATGATGACACATGCCTGTAATCCCAGCACACTGAGAGGCTGGAGCAAGGAGATTTTATATGTTCAAGACCAGCCCAGGCAACTTAGCAACTCAGCAAAAACCTGCTTCAAAATAAAAAATGTTTAAAGGACTGGGAATGTAGCTCAGTGCAAAGGCCCTAGGTTCAATACTCGGTATTTAAAAAAGCACAATCCAACACTTGAAACATGACACAGATTAAAAGTAAAAGAAGGTGGGCATGGTGGCACACACTGTAATGCCAGCACTCAGGAGGCTGAAGCAAAAAGATCACTGTGAGTTCAAGGCTAGCCTGAACCGCATAGTGAGACTCTGTCTCAAAACAAAACAACAGGGCCAGGGATTTAGCTCAGTGGTGCCGCTGCCTGCCTCACAAGCACAAGGTCCTGAATTCAAACCCCGGTACAAAAAAAGAAAGCAGTGATCTAATATTAGACAAAGTTATTTGCGGGAAAGGACAAAGAGGGCCATTTCATAATGATAAAGAGATCAATTAGTCAAGAAAACATAGAAATCCTAATGTATATGCACCTAATAATAGAACATCTAAATATATGAAACAAAAATAATAGACTTATCAGTTGTGAACATATAACAAACTAAAGGCAAAAATAATGTGATCATCTCAATAAGTACAGAAAAACCACTCAATGAAACTTAATGCATTTTATGATTTTTTTAAAAAACTCTTGGCCAATTAGAGGAGAACTTCCTTACCTCACTAAGGAGCATTATTAAAACCCTGCTGCTAACATCACACTTAGTAGTAAGAGATTCCTTTCCACTGAAACTGGGGAAAACACAAGGATGTCTGCTCTCACCACTTTCATTTAATATCATACAGGTAGGTAGTCCTAATTAGTGCAAGAAGGCAAGAAAAAAAGAATGATAAATACATTGAGAAGCGCTGGCAAAATTGTCTTTATCAGGCCAGGGATTTAGCTCAGTGGTGCCACCGCCTGCCTTGCAAGCACAAGGTCCTGAGTTCAATCCCCAGAACTGCAAAAAACAAAACAAACAAACAAAAACTGTCTTTGTCACCCAACATGATGATCTCTAAAAAATCTCCAAAGAATCTACAAAAAAAAGTACTAGATCTAATAAAATAGATTAACAAAGATAAGACACAAGTCTAGTTTTTCAGGGGGTTTTTTGGTGGTGGTGGGGTATTTTGTTTTGTTTTTTGCAGTACTGGGGATTAAATCCAGGACAATTTTCACTGAATTATATCCCTTATATCCCCAGCCTTTTTTTTTTTAGATAGAGTCTGGCTAAGTCACTAGTTTTCCCCAGGCTGGGCTCCAATTTGCAATCCTCCTGCCTCAGCCTCCCAAAATGTTGGAATTAAGTGCTAATGTTTTTTGGTGGTGGTGGTGGTTTTTGTTTGTTTGTTTGTTTGTTTGTTTGTTTTTTCCTGGTACCAGGGATCGAACTTGGGTCCTTGCACTTGCAAGGCAGGTGGCGGAACCACTGAGCTAACCCCAGCCCATTTTTTGACTGCGTGTCTATATACTAATAACAAACAATAGAAGTAAAATTGTAAAAATAATAGTGTTAAAACAAAAAATAATAGTGCTAAAAAAAATTGATCAATTTAACAAAATTTGTGTAAGACTTATACATTAACAACTACAAAATGTTGCTGAAATAAGGCCTAAATAGAGATGTGACATGTTGATAGGTCAGAATGCTCAATACTAAGGTGTTAATGCCTCCAAAATGATCTATAGGTTCAACAAATAATCAAAAGACAATATGCTTTCTTTTTATTTTTTTAAACTTTCTTTTCTTCTAAGAAGACACTAATTCTAAAGAAAATGCAAAAATACCTAAAACAGAAAGGGAAGCCATTTACAAGTGTTACATTACTTTTTTTTTTTACTTTTTTTTTTTTTTTTTTTTTTTTTTTGTGGTGTTTTTTTTTCTAACTTTTTTTTTTTTTTTTTTTTTTTTTTTTTTTTTTTTTTTTTTGGTGAGGTGATCATTTTCAGACAATATCTATGTACTTCAGGCTGACATCAACCTATCAAGCTACAGTGATCTTATCAGGGCAGTTTGACATATAAAACAGAGGGAACCAGCAATATACCCAACATATAAATATGTCATAGCAAATCAATCCTATCAAATCATATTAATAAGTGATTTTGATGATGGTTCCAAGATAATTCAATTGGAACATGAAAAAATTTTCAAAAAATTGTGGATACTTGGATAACCTTGTGCAGGAGAGGAAAGAATTTCAAGCATGTATTTTTCACCTTCTATAAAAGTTAACTTGACATGAATCATAGACCTAAATGGAAAAGCTAAAACTATGAGATTCTACAAGAAAATAGCAGAAAATATTTATTACCTTCAATTAGGACACAAAATCTAAATCCTAGAGCTCCAGATCATCTTTGACATGAACAGTATGTTTAAACTGAATCCAATTTACTCTTAGACCCTCTGTGCCCTCCTGAGTGCCCTCCCTCCGAGTCCAAATCCTCAGTGTAACCGCCTCTTACGCACTGTCCTGTCTCAGCCTCAGCACACTTCCTCCAGGAAGCCTGACACCTGCATGGGTTAAGGGCCCCTCTTCTTATTCCTGTCACTTCCCAGCCTTAGTAACCCCCCCTGTCTACTGCAGTGGCCTCTGTCAACCCCAGAAGTCCCACCAGGAACTGGGACAGCATCTGACTTGTTCTCATTCCTGTTCCCTGCACCTGAATGCTCTGTGTATTTTATTAAATGAACAACTGTGTAATCTCATCTATGACTTAATATCATCAGGACCAGTCTGAGAGAGACAGGGTGGAGACAGGTATTCTCTTTTGCAGATGAAGAGTCCAAAGCTCAGAGAAGTAAGGTGATCTTCCCAAAGCCACACAGTTGGCAAGAACTGTCCTGGCTCCAGGCATAGAAAGAAGTTGAGTAAAGATCTGTTGTGAATAGATCTCGTGTCTCTCTCTCTCTCTCTCTCTCTCTCTCTCTCTCTCTCTCTCTCTCTTCCCTAAATTTCCTGTACACAAGTAAAATACTCTGGCTTTTCTTAATTGATAGGCAGGCCTAGAGGTCCAGTGATGAGAGCAGATATAATAGGTTTGGATCACACACACCCATTCAGGGGCTATGCATTTTGAGCAAGATCTTGTCTGAGCTTCTAAAGTTTCCTCAGCTCTAAAATGGGTAGCAACTAGTGCTCCTCTTGAAGGTACAGTAAGGATGTGGCCCAATGTCTGGCATGTATCAGCTCTGGCCATCTGCTTTTACAATTCTTCTAACACATCTATGTTTATGTCTCTCTTCCTCCCTGTCTTCTATATCTACCTTCTATTGGTCTGTCTGTCTGTCTGTCTGTCTGCTTATCTCCAAAACAAGGTCCCAGGCAAGGCATGAGGGACCTGCAGGGTCCAGAGACAGTTGGAAGAGAGGCCTGGGGAGGTTGGAGGGGCAGAGGCTGAGTGGTGAGGATGGCCCCAGGGGTCTCAGCCCTGCCCAGGTCTCCACCCTGCCCACACCCAGGCACCAAAAGACCTGTCCCTGAGGCAGAAGGAAGCAGAACTTAGCCACCTCCCAAGGGTCAGGGAGGGACACTTACTGAGGGATCTCCTGTGCCAGGAGAGGAAGACACAGGTGCTGCTACTCACCTATCTCTTGGTGGTCCAGACAGACGGGCATCATGTTCCTCTACAGACTGCATGGGTGGGAAGTCTCCTGCCTGGGCATCCTGGACAAGGGATTAGGACTGGCCTCAGACCTAGGTTTGAGAGGCTACACAACCGCATCTGGTCATTAACCTTGGAAAAAAATAATATGATTCCCCCCAAAAAATAATAATAATATGGTCCTTCTGAGACTTATTTCCTCTTTTATGAAATGCAGTCATACTATGTGCCCTACCAGGTTGTGTGAAAACTCAATTGGAAATGTCAGGTAAGAAAGCTCTTGGTAAAATTCAGGGCTTTCTGGGGTGCTGGGTGAGACGGGCATGGTCTGGATTGCAGAGCTCCCACAACTTCTTGCCAAATGGCCAGCCCATTCCTCATCTCCCTGTCCCCACTGTCACAGAGAACTCCTTCTCAATGGTCACACCAGGGAGACAAAGAGACACTCCAACCTAGGCTGATGACAGGGTCCAACTGAGCCCATAATAATTTTATTTTTTTGGTACCAGGGATCGAACTCAGGACCTTGCACTTGCCAGGCAGGCACTGTGCCACTGCTACATCAACAGCCTCCACAGTGTGATCGTGAGCTATTCCAACTCTGGACCAAAGTCCCAAAGGGCCACAGTGCTACATCTTTAGGACATCCTGTGCCCATCAACCTTGTGTTGGTAGCTTGACATCATCCACCTTGGGAGTATTCACACCAGAGACATAGGCCAACCTGACAGATCAGGAGACCACTGATTGAGCTGACATTACCAATCTCCTCCCTCCAGTGGTCAGCCAAGAATGGAGTGGCTGGCCCAGCCAGATTGCTCACACACTCCAACACTCATGCTTCCCAGGGATTCACCTTCAATAAATATGGATGCACATCTGGGCAGCAGCAGACCTACACCACACACACACACACACACACACACACTGTGCCTGTGCCTGGCAGATCCTTGTGCACAGAGAGGGGAGGGAGGGAGGCAGTCTGTGTGTCCGGCAGGAGCAAGACTCTGGGCCTGAGTGTTATATATGAGGCCCTTCTCCCATTACTGTATGAAGGCCTAGAAAATGTCAGGGTTAGAGAAGTTTTTCCAATTGCTATACTTTAGGGGGCAGGGGTCCTTAAAATACTAACGAAAGGAAAATGGGCATTAAATCTGGGCTTTGGCCTTCTATCTTAATCTAATGTGATTGCTTATCATAAAAATTACAGTCACACGGGAGCACTTTATGCCAGACATGACATAGGTCACCCCTATTCTTACAATAGCTCTACAAGGTGTGTATTATAATCTGCATTATACAGATGGGGCAACTGAGGCCCTGGGATGCTAATCTATCCAGGTTCATTCAGCAACTAGGTAGAGAAGCTGAGATGCCAGCCAGACCACTACATGGTCTCCACACAAAGCCTTTTGACCTTCATAACATGCACCACCTAGTTCTGTAAAAGGCATTAAAATAAGCATTGCATACATTAAATTTTTACACAAAATGCCTTTTACCCATGGATTTAACCCATTTCAAGAGATATTTCTTCAACAACTTGGAACTGAGGGATTCAGGCACTAGAAAGCCCCAACTCATAGAAGCAGCAGAACAAGACCCTCATTCCCTGTACAAAGAACCCCAGCCTGGAAGCTCCGCCCCACCCCCACCCACACCCCATCTCCTCAATCTTCCCCGTCTTCTGCTGCTGGAAGGAGAGAGAAATATGGACCTGGACTGCCCTCTAGTGAACATAAAGTTAACAGCAACCAACACCTCCACCCACCCAGGCCAGATGCGCCTGAGCCCAGGGGGAGAACTTTTCTCTGCCTTCTGTGGGAACACCTGCTGTGTGCACCAGATCCCCAAGTGTCCGACACTTTACCTAGGTCTGGAGCTGAGAGGCATGGACACTGTAGCCCTAAAGGGCTGAAACACCCAACTCCACCTCATCCCCTTCCACCCTTCCCCAGAAGATAACAGCATTAGAATCAGGAAGATTCTCAGAGACCAGGTACTTGCCCTGGGTCCCTGGGCAGAACTGTGAGAAAATGTTCATTGTCCTTCCCAGACTGGGATGTAGCCTCCTCCAAGCACCCACTCATCTCCTGTGCACCCAGCAAGCCTCTCTGATCCTCCCTTCATTCCCTCTGTGGGTTCTCAGGGACCCTCTGTGAGCCCAGCATTTTTCAGGATGCTCAGACTTCCCTTGTCCCCAGCCTGCCCCCCAATAGACTGAAATCCCAGGGCCAAGGATCCTGCTGTAGGTGGCTCATGCCCACCTGCAGCACATGGTTGGACCAGGGGGGAGCCTGCTCATCTTCTGTACCAAGTCCACTGAGGTGCCACAGTGGGCACACACAGGAGCTCTGGCCTTTGGTGAGTCTTCCTGTCCTCTTCATACCTCTCCTGGCCCTGGGTGCCTGCAGTCAGCCCCAGGGCAGGGCAGGAAAGGTACCAAGGAATATGCAGTTGCACAATCTGGAGCTGGAGCAGGAGACAGCCTCGTGGGCTCCTGGAAGCGACATTGGTGGCACATTAAACACCTGCATGGCTCTCCAGTGACAGGGCTGAGGTCTCCCCTGACTGTGCTGAGGTAATGCCTGAAAACCCCATCCGAGCTGAGGGACTGCAGGGTGGAAGCCTGGGAGCAGCTGCCCCTACTCTGCCCTAAGGGAGGCAGTAGGGGCCTCCCCTCCTCCGCCATCCCCACATCAGAGGCTGGTGCAGGGTGCCATTCTCCTTGGCTGGCCGGAAGTCCCCTCAGAGTCAAGCCCTTCTCCTGCTGCCCGTCTGCAAGGCTCAAGTGCATTAGCTGCCTTCAGCCTGTCAGGAGCAATTCCAGAGGCCCCATTTATATTCCTAAGTAGAGGACTTGTTAATACGGAGCCCGCCTCTGGGGAAATGGGAATGTGCTGGGTGAGAGATGACAAATCACGGCCCAACGGCCAGGCTGAGAGCACTAATATTCACTTACGTCTCATTCATCATGGCCTGCGCCAGCCACTGGGCCTCTGCCACCACTAGGCCAAGCAGGTAGCCTAGAGCAGCCCCTTTGGGCCCCAAGAAACTCGGGCATGAATGGGAGGTGGCAGAGTGATCCATCTGCTGGTAGGCAGCAAGAGCCCAACAGCAAAGAGGAAGGAGGGTATCCAGCCCTACCCCACCAAGAAGGCATGAGCGAGACCCAAACCAGAGTGTGATGGGGCCAAACTGTAGCCCCTGGATCCAGGGAGAGAATCAAAGGCCAGAACAACACTAGGTTTGCCTGGTCTGTATCCCGCTCTGCCTGGGGAAGGGACCAATCAGATCATTGGGCCAGGATTGCTCCTGCTCTGGTTCCAGCCTGGAGGACAGGCTGAGGACTCCACACATTCACCCACCCCACACATCACACGGCAGGGCCCAACAGTGCCTCCTGGTGTGGATGGAGCCGGGTCCCAGGCAGGCTGGGTGTGCAGTATGAGTAATGGCGGGTGCGGATGCACCCGAATCCTGATAAGGGAGAATAATAACTTGTCAAAGATATATATGATATGTGTTTGCTTTCCCAACGGAATATCTATGGGGCTAATTCATCAAGCCAGCGGGCTGGCTGGAGACCCAGGGAAGAAAGCAAGGAGGAACATGTGACAGCCAAAGCCCCGGCAGCAGAGAAGGAGACAGCTTGGCCTGTGCAGGTCACCAGCCCCTCGGGCTGGAAGTTCTCCAGGGCCCTGGCAAGCAGAGCCTGGCCCTGGCCGCAGGGCTTAGTGGATGCCAGCGCTTCTCCTGGTCCAAAGGTCAGAACAGGTGTCCCATGCAGACACAGGTTCCCACACTCCTTCATCCTCTTCCTCCTTCCTCTGGCTACAATCAGTGCAAAGCCACTGCTTTGGGGAGCTTCAAGGGGAGCTATAGACCCGCTCTTCAGGTAGGACAGAGCCAACAGCAGCTCCCATAGCCTTCCCCTGATCTATACCTTTCTGTCACCCACATGCAACCCAAATCCTCCTAGTCCTTAGCAGAAGGTGAAAAAGAAAGAAAGCAAGAGGCCCATACTCTGGGCCCCAGTCATTTCAAGGATTCTGAAGCCAGAAACCCCACCTGGAAGCACTTGGGCCCCCCAGGACCCAGAGGAAGGTCACTCGTCTCTCTGTGCCTTGATGGTTACAGGGTATAACACTTTCTTTCCAGTACCTCCTCTGCCTTCTTCCTCTTTGACATAGTATAAAAATAATTGTTTAATTGATGTGCAGTGCCGTAGGCCTCCCTTACCTCTGGAGATCCGCCTGTTCCTGGGTACCCACACCCTGAGCCAGAGACCAGTCCTCAGAAGGATTCTCAAGGTCTCAAACGGTCCCCAGTGGACCTGCCAGCACAGCCCACTTCCAGACTCTCTCCCATGCATTTCCCTGGCCCCAAAGGCTGTAGCTGGGCATCTGCCTGCTGTCCCCACCTCTAGACCCTCCACATGCCCCAGACTCCCTGTCTGTATCCCACACTCACCCCTGACAGCTTTGTCCTCACCCAGTCTGCTCCAGTGGACAGTCACCACCTACCTGACCTGCTCATCTGGCTGAGGGCAGAGCCCCTACAAGCCACAACAAGGAAAAATCAGTGAGCAGAATGGATGAGGTGCCTGCCTGGGCCCGTGTCGGACCAGTGAAACTATCACCTACTCTCCCATCTTCGGCCCCTCTCTGGCCCAGCAACTGAGCAGTTAATTCCTGGCACAGCTCAGGACCCAAGGCCCTGCCCAGCTCCTTGCCTGGTCTACATCTCTATTAGTCAGAGCTGGTGACACACTGTTGTTAAATATTTTGACTCTCACCTCTGGGTAGTGCATCTGTAAGCCCATCTTGTGGGAATTCAAAGAGAGCTACTCTGTGCAAGAATCACCACCGGGGGCCGGGATTTAGCCTGCCCCAAAAAAAGAATCACCACTGGCTCCCTCCCTCTCTTCCTTCCTTCTCCCTTCTCTTGCTCCTTTATTTCTTCTTTCCTTCCTTCCCCCATTCCATCATTTTCCCTTCCTTTCTTCCATCCCCCCTCCCTCTTTTCTTTCTGCTTTC
Source organism: Fukomys damarensis (assembly GCF_012274545.1). Taxonomy (NCBI): domain Eukaryota; kingdom Metazoa; phylum Chordata; class Mammalia; order Rodentia; family Bathyergidae; genus Fukomys; species Fukomys damarensis. Next base: position 64,664,854 of record NW_022900928.1, read on the forward strand.
CTCCCTCCCTCCCTTCCCTCTTTCCCTCCTTCCCTCCTACATTCCTTTTTCTTTCATTTCTCCTCCCGCCCCTCCCCCCTTCCTGCTTAAGGCTTAGTCTTCCTATCAGCCTATTACCCTCTCCCTGCCCTCAGGTCTGGTACAGATCTGAGAGACCCCACCAGTGCTTACAGCCCCAGTCCATCCCACCCAGGACCATCCCTCTCGAAGCTGGCATCTCCTGGATCCAATGGCCAGGAAATATGGAGACCAGCCTCTCCCTTCCTCTTCCAACCCTTTCTCCCTAATGGGCACCCATAGCCCTCTCCCCTCTCTGTCACCTCCATCCTTCCTGACCCTTTCACTGTCCTGTGCACCGACAGCAGGCCTAGGGCTTAAGGGCACCAGCCTATCTCCCCACCCCAGGGCATGAGAAAGGTAGAGGAAGAGGGAGGGAGGGCAGGAAAAGGGGGGACTGCCCCTTCCAGTGCAGCCTGGAGCTGGAAGCAATTAACTTGGCATTTTCGAACAAGGGCAGAGGAAGCGGGAGCCACAGGACTGAGTCAGCACATTGGAGAGGCAGGCGCCATGCGGCTGGCTCAGCTCGTTAGCAGGACAGGCTGAGCCAACAAGAAACAAGGTCGGAGAGATGGGGGTGGGAGCCCCCAGATGGAGATGGAGTGGTGACAGAGTTAGAATGATAGCTGCAGGCCTCTACCCATCCTCCCCTGCAGCTGGCCTGGAGATTATCCCGAGACAGCTGCCCAAGACCAGCCCTCACCTTCTCCCTCCCTAGGGGCACCTGCACCCACCAATTATCCAATGTTCCCCACTAGCTGCTCCACTGTTGGGACTAACAGATGAATCAGACGCAACTCCTCCACCAGGAGTTGGCCTCTCAGGAAGCCAAGGCCCTGGAGTCTATGGAACAGCACAGAGCTAAAGAGGATGGAGGAGGAGGACTCTCAGCTCGGGGAGACTTTGCGGAGGAGGTGGTCTTTCCAACAGCTACATTGAGAGTAAGATATGGATAGCCCACTGTTTCCAAAAGGACAAAGCTGAATGTAGCTATCCGCTGAGTTCCTTGTCAGCTGCTGGAGGCCCTGCCCACATCATTCACAATTCTCCCACCATACTGAGGCTCATCTCCCCTTCAAAGAACAGGGTTGGGCACCGGCAGAACTGACTCACCCAAACTCACACTACAAAACAGCAGAGCTGCACATAGGTCCATATGTCACCAGAGCCTGTGTTCTTTCTCATTCAGTGCTTCTGCAGCTAGGCTGAGAACAGGAGAAGGCATTGGAAGGAGGGGAGTAGACTAGCTACAGCAGAGGCCCAGGTGAGAGAGGGAATGAAGTCAGATCTTACAACTAGGCAACCTGCCAGTTGGCTGTGAGGCAAAGCATTCCCCAGTCCCCCACCCAAAGATAGGACCCCAAAAGAGTGTGGCTGTCCAATCTTGCTTCATGCATGTGCCACAGCTCTGGGGGATCTCCTGAGCTACCCAGTAAAGTGTCCTTGCAGACAAGAACAAAAATTTACCAGAACACCATACTGGATCATTCATCGAGAATGCCAATTCCACTGGTCACTTGTTCTGTTTTGATTCTTTTTGTTTTGTTTTGTTTTGGCAGTTTTGAAACCAAGGAACACCAAGCTATATTTCCAGTTCTTCTTAATTGTTTATATTGAGGCAGGGTTTCACTAAGTGACCCAAGCTGGCCTCAAACTCAAAATCCTCTTGCCCCAGCCTCCTAAGAAGCTAGGATTACAAGTGTGTGCCACTACTCTTCACCCTAATTAGTTCTTGACCTTGGGAGAAGGACCATTTCCAAGCGATTGTGTGTGGCTGCCTTTGACTCTGATGTTACTCTTTTCTTCTGAGCAATGAATATTATTAGAGGAAAGCTCAGGGCAGGGGCTACAGGCTGGGAGCAAATGACAGTCAAGAAGTAGGCAGGGACCAGGGATATAGCTCAGTGGCACCACACCTGCCTGGCAAGTGCAAGGTGCTGAGTTCAATCCCTGGTACTGAAAAAAACAAAAAAAAAAACAAAAAACTAAGAACTAAGCAAAATTTGGAGTCAGCCAAGCCACAGACACACTGGCCATGAAACTCAGGCTCCCAGATGGGTAGAAGATAGTCCTGGGAGGGAAGGGATTCCTTGCTATGCTAAATTCCTGGCCTGAATTTCCCACTGACATCAAACTCAGAAACCCCCTCTTTCCCAGTTCCTAGCCCAGTCCTGCTGGGGCTGCCTCTGCAAATACCACTGGCCCTAGTCTCGTGATGTGACCCTCCCCCAGACTCCCATCTCTGATGATCTCAATGTGAATAGATTGTTCCTTTTTCTCATAGTCTTCCTAAGCAAGATTAGAACATTCTCTGAGTGACTTTTATTCAAAAACAAAGAGCAGATAAATACAAAATCATGAGATGGACAAGTGCCCCAAACAGGTTCATTGTATGATATATTAGCCCACCAGATTTCACTAGAACACATTCCCTGGAGACAACTGTTTTGACTTTTGTCTACTGCTGCATCCCTGGTGACTAGAATTGTATCTGGCACATAGTAGATACTACGTAGATCATTGTTGAATGAACAAATGGACAAAGGGATGAATGGGTCAAATGACTGTCCTGCCTGGTGCTCTCCCCTTCCTGGAAGCTTATCTTTCTCACTTTCAGCTCTACACAGCAGTGACCAGATGAAAAGCCACACAAGACTCCCTGCTGCCCTCAGCAACAAGCCACACTATGAATCCCCTCCCGTCCAGAATCGCCTCTCCACCCCTCTATTCTGCACTATATCCCCCCAACCCTGCCAGCCACACCAACATACCAGCTCTTGCTGCCATTCTTGCTGCTAATGGTAGGTCATGCTAAACACCCTGTATGGGTAATCTCACTGGATCCTCATGGTGCTGCACACAGGTACTAACATTTCAAATACAAGACCAGGACCCAGGCCCTTAATTGTCTGTTTCCAAAACCCATGTTCTCTCTACCACTAAGAGAGATGGTGAACCTCTGACACCCACCTGGCTGCCTCCTAAGGTCTTCATGAATCACCATATCCAAAAATATCAGTGACATTAAATTTAATTTGCCCCAAAGGTGTTCATTCAGTAAGTGCTGAGCAGTGACTATGTGTTCAGTGGATGTATGAATGGTGGGCATCAGGTCTTTTCCTGGGAGTTGGTATGGTCCTTGGGGTAGACCTTTTCCTGGGTTCTGTAGTACTGATTAAGCCCTTCCATTTCTAATAATGGATTCTGTGCATCCAATAATCTAGAGAATCTCTCTCCTTGGGTTTTCCTGGCCCCCACCTCAGGTGGCCTGTCATTCCCAGCTTTCTTGCAAAGCTGACCTGCCCTTTAGGCAGGTCCTACATTCTGAGAATAATCAAGTACAGGTTACCTTGCTTCCTGGGGGACTCTTGGATGAGTGATCACTCAGGGATCCCCCAGGAAGGAGGCATTTTGGAGCCCTAATGCTATACTCCTGCAACAACAAAAATACTTTCCACACTTTAACAGTGAGAAACACCCTCCCCACCAAGCAAAGCAGTATGGTTTCCTGACAAAAGTGCCCAGCAGGCGAGAGTCAGACAACAAATTCTTCTACCTGGAAGGGGAAAATGATTCTGCCTGGAAAGTTCCTAGGTGATTACTGCTCCACCCCCACTTTAGAAACAAGAGTAACTAAGAACTATCAAAGAAAGTTAGAGACTTACCGTCCTGCCTAAGAAATGGAGCCAGAGTGGGGACCCAGCTTTGCAGGTCCCTGGTCAAGGATTTCTTCCCTCACCATGTGGCTAAAGTGACAGTCAGGTCAGCATGGGTGCTAGGAGTAGAGCAGGATGAGGTGAGGCCTTGTCATGTTAAGTAATATCCTAACAGCACTCAAGAAATCCTGGCCAGGCGTGTCCTATCCCAGGGAAATTTCGAGAAAGCTGCTTCCACATACCCCTAGAGTTGGTTTGCTTTGGACCTGTTTGATCTGTGAGGTATGACAGCAGAGATCTTATGCAGCCTGGGGCCACAGGGTGGTCTTTCCCAAAGGTTTGGCCAGAGGAGAGGCCAGAGGGTTGGGGGAGCCGAAGTTACCAGAAGGAGCCCAAGGTCTTGAGCATCAAGGTCCAGAGATCCAAGCTGCATCTGGGAAAGGGGACTGGCAACGGCACCCAAGAAACTTTCCTCCTCCTCTCCCCACTCCTCCCCCAGCTGAGCCAGCTGTCTCCTCCTTGGCCAGTCTGGGGAAGTTTCTCTTTTAACATTGAAAGAAACCTTCCTGATAATTAAACCATACCTATCCTCGGGTCCTCCAGACCTCCCAGCCCTTACCAACATAGCACATGCACGTCTATTTTCTTCTTTCTTTTTTAAAATTAATTTTATTGGTACATTTAAGGTATACAATATAATAACAACCATCATTGGAAATTTATACTTTTACATAATCCATCTTGGGCCTTATTTTTTCCCCATTCCCCTGCCCTCCCTTGAACACCTCCACCCCCCTCCCTATCTACAAAGACTTTGTTTCCATTTTATCTTCTTCTCATATTAATCCCGTTCCCCTTTTTCTTTTCCCCTACCCTGTCTACTTCCCCTTCCCCTTTGTACTTTTTCTTCCTATTTCACATTATCTATTATACCTTTTAGTCCTTATTTACACTTTCAGTTTCTCACACTAGAGAAACAATTCGGTATTTACACGTGTCCTGTTTACTTCACTTAATAGTATCACCTCAATGTGTATCCACCTAGCTATAAATGACTCTAGTTTTTCATTCTTTATGGCTGAGAAGCACTCCATTTTATTAAAAAACTCATTTTTTTAATCCAGTCTCCTGTTGATAGGCAATTGGGCTACTTCCAAGTTTTAGCTATCACAAATTGTGCTGCTATGAACATGAGCACCTGAACATCTATCACTTCCTGCTTCCCAGTCTTGCCAGGGAAAGTCTGGCCTATCTTCTAAGATCTAATCAAACCTGACCTCTCCCTTTGTCCCTGCCGGAAGTCTGTCTCACAGCACCCACATCCCCTTCCGTAGCACAGCTACCATGTGATAAGCCCATATATTTCAGGATTGTATATACATAACTTTTCCTAGCACAGTGGCTAGCATAGACAGCTCAAAATTTGTATGTCATTGAATCAAGAAATCCAATGTGCTGTCATGTTACAGAGAAGGAAAGTACATCTGGGAGAGGCTACATAGCTTCCCCAAGGTCACACAGCCTGGCAGTGGTAGAGGCAGCTCCAAAACCCATTAAAATATGAGCCCTGCCCTATCTTCTCTCCCTGACCCCATACCACCTGTTACCACATGAATCAAGCCAAAGGCCACAAGCTCAGGGTCAGTGATTTTATTAATTGTCATATGTACTGCAAGCACAGAAGAATGTATATCTATGAACAACAGTCACTTGTATCCCAACCATCAAATGTTATCTACCTGTGCCTTGAAATCTTCCTCTGTCACCCCCCCACACACACTCACAGCTGTAACATCCTCCCCCACACTATTTCCCGAACTCACCACTATCCACACTTTTGTGTTAATCATTCTCTTGCTTTGCTTTCTGTTTGTGCCGCTTTCATGTGTCTCCCTAACAATGCACCGCCCTTTGCTTACACAGCTAGGTTTGTGCTTTTTGCTCTGTTTTTCAGAACTAAAGAGGATCTATGATCTTCTCAATGCGTAACACTGTGATATTCAAGTTTTTCCAGTGCCGTGAACTCTGAGCAGACGCCTATTAGAAAACCAGGCCAGAAAAACATGCAGAGTCCTCCTACTAGATATCACCAGCTTGCTTCTAAAAGCCACTATACTTTAGGTACTGAATTAATAGTGTACAAATGGCATGTGCAATAATGTAGAATTAGCATATGTCTTGAATTTTTTTTTCAGAAAGGGATTGTGCATGTGTGTGAAAAAGCCAACTGCTCAAACCCTTTCTGACAGAGCTGTTTCAGTCCCAGTAGTCCGACATCTGGGATCCACCCTCATGTCTGGAGGCAAAAAAGAGGGCTCCGGAGGGTGTGAGAAGAAACAGGCTCAGAAAGGTCCCCCAGGCTCCTCCCCCTCCTCTCTTCCCTCTGGACAGCCCTCACCACGGTGGCTTTGGCCCACAGCTGCCCTAGCCCAGGGATGGTGGCAGACAGAAGCAGACCTACTTTGGTTTCCATGGCAACTGCAGGCATCGGGAGGCCAACCGAGTGAGCTGCAGCCAACAAGGCAGCTGGTTTGAAGGGTGTTGATCTCTCTGTGGATGAGCAAGGCAGACCACCAGGGACCTGTGGCAACAGCCAAGCCAGGAACAGCCACAAGAGCTGGGCATGCAAAGTCCACTGGACCTGGCTGCACATCTTACCCACTCACCTGTTACCTCTTTCATGCACCCACCATGACAGAGGCACATATTGAACAATGCCCTTCCACACTTGGTTGTGAACATGCATTCGTTCACACCAGACACACCCCAGATTTATATCTAGACCTATTTTCACATACAGAAATACAAATCCCTGCAAATAAATGCTCATTCACACTCAATGTATAAGGTTTACACCCAGAAAACTCTACATTCGCCAAATGCACACGCTCTTTTAGACACACCCACACACAGAGACACTACACAGGTGGTGCACATGAGAGGCTAACCTTATCCACACACAAATCTGTGTTTACCAGAGAAGTGCATCTCATCGTCACCTGTGACTCCCCAGGACACCCCCAGACACATACGAACAGATGCAGAACACAGCCTCTGAATGCTACTCCTCGAAGCTGAAGAGCCCAAGCTTGCAGAAACAGCTCAGGAGCCAGATGGTTGTTCCACTCAGTGCTACGGCCCAATCACAAATCCAGCAACAACTTTCCTGGCTTGTCGCCTATGGGCCATGCCCACCAAGGAAGTAGGCCTTTAACTTTCTCTGCCTGCATACTTAGAGTTCTTTTTCATGTCCTCCATAAATGCTAAAAGGACAAAAGTCCAGTAGTCCTTGTCATGTCATTTGGACTTGATATTTAAAATTCTGATGATAGATTCACACAGCCACATACAGCCACGCACTCCTCTTTAAGACGTCCAGTGCTGTCCCACACTCCCCAGGCATACTCCTGTATGTCCACTGTCCACTGTCCCGCAATACAAGGACAAGCAGCCCGCTGCTTCCCACTCTGGCAGAAGGGGCCAAAGCACAGAGCATGACATATCTAGCTAGGCCTCAGGTCAGCTCCTGACCTGATGAGGACACCTGACTGCTACAGGCTCCCTCCACGGAGGAAATAGAGAACTAAAGGTCACCAAGCACTTTGGGGAGACATTTCATTCATTTCATTGGGAATCTCTTGAAGTACATTTGAAGATTAATGACGTTGTTTCAATATTGTCCTAATTGTAACTTGTTAATTAATGACAGAAATTGAAAGATGAATGTAGTATGCACATGTGTCTCCAGGCCGGTTATAATATTAATGAGAGTTAATACTTTCTGGATGCAAAAGGTCAACACATGTCAGCCACTGTTATTTTTGTACTTTCACGTTAATAATGAAAATAATCTAGAATTTAAAATTAGGAGGTTGTTGAGATGAACATCCTTTATCCCCTAGGGTATAATTTATTACCCACTTTTCAGTTTTAGCAGTATTAGCATTGTGAAATACTTGACAAAATGATTTCATATAGGCCACCTCATTTGAGCGTCTCCTGCATGCTTCCACATGTTAGGGGAAGGGCAGGTCACAGATTAGTGTCCATGCTCTGAAAAGCCACAACCCAGAGAGGAAGTCCTGGGGAGCAGCATTGCAACTGAGTACCACCTGCCCAGGATCCACACACAGAGAGCCCTGAAGACCAGGAAAGGAGTCATTCATTGATGGAGAGGAATTCATTGGTTGATTTGGAAAAAAAAAAAAAAACTTTCAATGAAAAAAAAAAAAAAAAACTTTCAAGGTGGAAGCCACATTTGAGCAAGGCCTAAAAGTCTAAGTAGACTTAGTCTAGCCAATTTCAAGGCTGGAAAAGGGTACTGAGTTTGGGGGCCCTGGGCAGACCAGAAGGGCGGGTCAGCTGTGCATTTGAGGGTGGGAGCAGGGAGGAGCAGGAAGAGATGGAGCCAGGAACGTAGACTGAGGCCAGGTTTGAAAGCCCTTGCACCACAAGCCAAGAAGTTTGGCCCCAGAGATTGGCCAGATATGTAAACATCAGGACAGCGTCTTAGGTAGCCCAGGAACCTCGGGCCAAACAGGAGAGTTAAGATTGCGCCCTTGCAGGAACAGAGCCAGAGCCCTGGTCTAACTCCCTACATCTAGCTGGGGCCTGACCCACACAGGCTCTCCATAAATGTTTCCAGAACAAATGGCACAGCGGGGCCATGCGAGCAAAATGAAATTAAGAGTCGGGTGACCCCAAGGGCTAGTTCAGGCCAACTATTGATGTGCCAGGACCTTAGGCCGGAGATATAACCTCTCCGGTTCTCGATTTCTACGCTGGTAAAACGAATCCGATAATGCCCTGACCTCCCTCGCTTAGCCTTGCGAGCCAGGGAGTAGGCTGAAGGCACAGGAAAGGCGCCAGTCAAGACACAGAACCACGCACCGCGGGCTCCGATGCCTGCACGTGCTGGGGACTTCCTAGCTCCGAGACCATATGCAAGGAGAGCTGGCGAAGCCATCAACAATTACCTGCGCCACACACCCGACACCTGCTCTCCGTTTCTGCACAAGCAGATGGTGCGATCTAGCCCCGTGGCCCCGCCCGGCGGCCGCCTTGTGGAAATAGCATAGGCAATGCGATGTGAGCCAGTGCTTAGACCGGTCCAGGAGAGGGTGCGCCTGCTGCAGCTCTGAAGCCTCAGGGCGGGGAGGGTAAAGCCGGGAGGACGCTGTTCCCAGCAGTCATGGGCTACGTTTCTCTTCCTGGAACTGTACAGGAAAGACATTGACTCCCTGCTTTCCACATGGAGAAACTGGGGCTCAGGGACATTAAGTGACTTGCAGATGGACATGTGTTAAAAGAGCCAGAAGGAAATCCAAGTCTTCTCAATTACAAAGTCACTTTTTGTCCGTTTCTTGGAGCCACTGTGGTTCCAAGACCACTTTGGTAGCGATAGGTAAAGAAATAGAATTCTTCCTTCACAGGCATTAACTCTGTCCCCTCCCACCTCAATGGCCATGCCACCCTCCCACACGCTGTGCCCCTCCCACACAAGAAAGGTTGGTGAGGATCTAAGCCAAGCATAAATCAGGATTCAATCATGAAATACACACAGCGAACACCTCTGACCCCCGTTTAGCTACCCAACTCTTCGTGCGTGCCCTCTCCAGGAGGGATGGAGAGCTGGCTCTGCTGCTCAGGGAGGGAAATCTGGTATAAATGCCACCTGTGGGCAAGGTTGCTATTTCCTTTGCCTAACACTGGTGATTAGAGAATTCTGGCTTCTCATCAGCCAACATCCATCATCCCCCTTAAGGACCCTGTTGTCCCTGTTGGAGCCACACGGAGCAAGTCTGATTTCCCTGTCTTTTCACATTCCAGCCTGTGTTAGGAGACAGCATGTGCTCTTCCTGAGGGGTCCAGTTCCCTCCAGCATGCCTCAGAAATCCTCCTGTGAGTTCTCTTCTGTCCGGTCACATGCTTCTGAACTCAACACAACCCTGAGTTCTTCCTCCATGTCAGATAGTGAAAGGCCCTCCCTCCTCACCTCATTTCCTCCCTAAAACCACCTCCTTAGTCCCATTTCTAGAAGAAGAAGCTGGGTAGTGAAGGAAGGGAACAGACGGGGACCACTACCACAGAGACAGAGGACAGATGAACTCTCAAGTCACAACCCATAACCTGTAACCTGCTGAAAGTATGCCAGCCTTTCTCTCTTTTGACAATGAATCAAACCTCCAACTCTTCAGACAAACCTTGAAGACCAGATGCACCATTAAAGCCAGTGTGCCCCCAGAGGACAAACTGACCTCTGATACATGTCTTACACAAGGAAAAAAAATCTTTCAAATACCACACAGAGACCTAGCTCACTCCAGCAACTGGATAAAAAGTTTGCCTTTTTTTTTTTTTTTTTTTTTTTTT
>NW_022900928.1:64674966-64727763 GCF_012274545.1 Fukomys damarensis
CCACCCCCCCCCCAAACATGGAAAAAAAGTTTTTTTTTTTTTTTTTTTTTTTTTTTTTTTTTTTTTTTTTTGTCCTACAGACAGCCTGACCATTCCCACAACCTCCCTTCCCCAGTTACAGTTTTGTACTCACTCCTTGTCAGGATTTTATTTCTACAGTCACCAGGTCAGAAGTTCCCGCTCCAGCATCAGTAACTTGCTAAGGGTTAGACAGCCAGTGGCAGTGTAGGTTTTATTCCTCTTCACTGCCCTGTATGGGTGCAAGAGGGCAGCTCCAACAGAGGACAGGAGCACTGTACTCAGAGCCCAAACATTTGGCCTTGCATCCCACTCTGCCACTTATCTTGTGACCTAGGCAAGCCACCTACCTAGGTCTTCTGGCCTGTGAAACAGTGATTATGGTGCTCAACTCCTAGGCTGATGTGGAAATTGAGACGTATTTGTCTGTGTGACTTTAGGCCCCCTCGAGGTATCCCTTGAAACTGGATTAACAGGAACTAGAGCAAGTGAGGGGCTTGAACCACACCCTAGGCCTAGAGGCAGGGGCTCCATCCAGATTAGTGAGCCAGGTTCAAAATCTTCAGGTGTCTCACCCGGCCTGGAGTCATTCTCTAAAATGATTTGTCAAGTGACAAGCAAAAATATATTTCCAATTTAAGAGTGTGATTTGCCTGCAACTTTTTAATCCTCAGGCTGTTGTTGAATAGATTAAAGTGTCTGCTTTGATCCATGCATTTAGATGGAAACATAAATATAGCCATCACTTATTCTCTAGCTGCCAGGCTGGGTGTCATCTTGCGTCATGCTGGCTTGCGACCCAGCCAGGGTAATGCATGAGAATGACCTTTTTGCCATTCAAATCCCTTTTACATTTCAGCCCTGACTTTTCTGCTCCAGCCTGCTCCCATCAGCTGCTACCTAATTGAACCACAGCTCAAGCTGGGAAATGGTCACTGGGGAAAGAGTTGGGGCAGCCAGGTCGCCAGCGGGAGGCGAGGCCTCCCAGTGGCCTGGTGCTGCGAACTTCCTCCAGCTTGGGAGAGCCCTGCAAGAATAAACCTCTGGAGAAATAGATTTTGAAGAGGAATTTGGTACATAGATCTTCTGTCAGCGGAGCAGACTCCGGCTCAGCCGTTTTTTCAGGCTCGGTGCTTATCCAGAAATACATCTATTTTTACATGGCTCTCTGGCGAGATTTCCTCTTCCCTTGCGGACTGGGAGGCAGCGGAGGGAGCCGGCGGGGCGGGGAGGCGACCGTTCTGAGCCCTGGGCTTCTCATGCCTTCCCCGCCTTCTCCAATCCCCAGATCAACCTCCCTCCTCGCAGCTCCAGCCTCATCAACACGCCATTCCTCTACACCTCCCATATTCCCAAGCCTGAAGTTCCCTGTGGGAGCTGAACCTGGGGGGCTGGGCTGTGAGCGCTGGGCCTCGCAGGTGTCACGCGCAAAGGCGCAGGAAAGCGCGCGCTCGCTGTCTCCAGCTGATGCAGCACAAAGACTGGCTGTGCACTCGGCACCCAAACAGTGGGACCCAGCTCTGAGAGGCCTGCTGACCCCGGGCGCCATGGCTGCCGGAGCCCCCACGCTGTGTGCTCTGGCAGGCAATTAGACCTCAAAAAATGGCTTGTGAGATGTCCGAAGTGGGGGGGAAGCAGATAATGACCGAGGCTTGGCCATGTGGAGGGGATAAGGTTGACCACGTGCTGATGGACCCAGCAGCCTTAGGGACATGTTCACCTGCTGCCGTAGACCCTTTTGGAGATCTGGACACCCATACTCCTCCTTTCCCTAAATTTCCCTGAAAAAAAAACAAAAAAACAAAAAACTTCTTTCACTCCAATAACATTGGTGCTTGGAGACCCAGACCCCCAAGATAATTGCGGAGAAAGTAGTCCCAAGATAGGAATGACGCTACACTGGCTGCTTGGCTGCCTAGCCCGGCCCCGCCCGTGCCCCGCCCCTGCCCCTTCCCCAAAGGCTCGGTCTCCACCTTCAATGGAAATAAAGCGTTTCTAAATGGGGAGGGGAGGAGGGGATGAAGGGAGGGCGGGGCCAAGGGGAAAAAATGAGAACCAAGAGCTGTCCTGTGAAGGCACAGGATCCCAGTAATGAATGTAACTGCATTGTATACTTAGATTGTACTAACAAACTCAATAAAAAGGAAAAAAAAAAACACAAAGTCTTCTTGTGCCCAGTGGCTCAAGGCTCTGGAAGTGCCCAGTCCTACTGAAGTGCCCAGGCTCCGGCTCTTCACTCCTGACTTGAACCAATGTACACACCTCCATCTCACAACCAGGTGCGTGGGCACTTCCGGAGATCAGCCCTACCCACCTCCATCCTCAACCTGCCACTCTGGGGTCTCCTTCCTGACATTGCACCTGCCTCCCATTCCCTCCCACTCTGCTCATCTCTTCCTCTGCCCGGCTTTTAAACACCCATTCTGCCCCCATCACTCCCCACAGGCCAGCACAGTCATTGTGGCCCTACTGAACCTCCTGTTCTGGCTCCTCTCCCTCCACACAGCTGTCTTTTCTCAGTCTCTGCACTGGGATGGGCACAGGCCCGTTACCAACAAGCTGTCATCATCAACATGCAGCCTGTGTCCCACTGTCCTGCCAGAACCCTGCCTTTCCTCACCCAAAATACCAGCTGTCCTGGCCTCTCAGATAGGCCCTCTCCCAGCTCTCCTCCTTCCTATGCCTGCTCTTTCCCTCTCTAGCTCTTCTTCCTCCTACCTTTTCTTTATCCCTCAAGGCTCTTGCCTAATTTTCCTCCTACCCTCTCTCCCCAAGCCTTCAAACGGTGCTTCCACGTGAATAGCTCACAGATTTCTGTCAACAGGTCTGGCATTTCTGGTTAAGTGTCCTCAACTGCTCCTACAACCATTCCAGGTTGGCAAGAACTCTCTGCTTGTCGCCTTTAAGTCAATCTTCCTGAAACAGATGCATCATCTACCCTCAAGAACTAGCTTCACTTCTGGTCGTGACCAATGTGTTTTTGCCTCTCATTTCTTAGGCTTGATCCCAATTAACTCCTCTTTTCCCCTAGTTCCCTCTCACGCACACAACCAAACACCCTAGCCATCAACCAATCATCAAGCAAACTCTAGCTTTCTTTGCACTGACTAGGCACCTCACAACCTTTCCATTCTAATTTCACCCCTGGTTCTAGCCCTTTCTCCATCTGCAAGGTCTATTGCAGGATCCACTCCCCTGTTGTGGACAAAATAATGCCTCTCCTCAAGGAAGTTCAATGCCCTAACCCCTGGAACCTGTGAATATGTTACTTTACATAGCTAAAGGGACTCTGCAGATGTGATTAAGATTACTGACCATAAGATACAGGGACTATCTTGGACTATTGAGTAGGTTCAGACTAATATCAGCCCCTAAGAGCAGGGAACTTTCATCAGCTCATGTCAGACATGTGCAGCAAAAGAGAAAGGAGTAGAAAAGGGTGGCAGAAGGGGAAGCCAGATAGCTTTCAGGCATGATAAGGGAACTCAGTCTTGTGACCACAAGAAACTTGGAAGAGCTTGGACACACATTCTTCCCAGATCCTCCCTGTAGGGGCCCAGCTAGTTGACTCTTGATTCCAGTTTCATAACAGAACTAGTCAAGCCAACGTGAATCTCTGACCTTTAAATTGTGGGATAATAAATTTGTGTCATTTTACGCTGTTAATTTTATGGTAATTTGTTACAGTAGCAATAGAAAACTAATTATCTTAAGCCCTTCAGCTGCTGTTATAACAAAAGTACCTTCGCCTGGTTAGCTAATGCAACAGAAATTTATTTCTCACAGTCTTAGAAGCTGGGAAGTCCAAGATCAAGGCACCAGCAGTTTCATAGTCCAGTGAGGGCTGCTTCTTATAGATGTACCTTCACTGTATCTTCAAGGGACAGAAGGAAAGAAAATCAAATAGGCTCTCTCTAGCCTTTTCTGTAAAGGTACTATCCCATTCATGAGGGTGAGGTCTTCATCACCTTGGGAGTTAAGTTCCAACATATAAATATGAGAGGAGGCACTCCACATTCATGCCATAGCACTAATACACCCCAACATTACCCATTCAGAAAACTGCTGCAATAAGATCAACCTGGCATCCAGTGCTTTTCAGGATTCCCAACTGCATAGCATGTATGGCCCAGATCCTCACCCTGACTTTCAAGTCTACCTCCAGTTTTCCTTTCTGGCTCATCTCCCATTGAAACCATCACTTAAAATATACTGGCACCTTCACATCCTCCAAAATCACTCCAGCATCCCACCTCCAGATCTGTGTTCATTCTATACCCTCATCTGGAATTCCTTCTCCTTTCTCCTCTTCTCTTCCTATCCAAACCTGAGCTCTGTCAAAGCCTGCCACTAGCCCCCTCCTCCAGGAAGCCTCCAGGAGCCCTGCAGCCTGCACAGAACTCTCCTCCTTGATCCACTTGGCACTTGGTGCACCTGGCCTTGAGTTAGATTCTGGCTCTCTTTCAACACCCTTCCCAATTTAAGGACACAATCTACAGATTTTGTTTCTCTTATCTCTACCACTGTGCTAGCACAGTTCTGAGTACAAAGTAAGGGGTCAACAGAAAATCACTGGGTTATATACAAAAGAAAAATGTTTTCTCCCAGTGCCCTATTGAGCAGTAGGTCCCAAATGTAAGGACCAGCCAGTGGCCAGGGGCCAGGGGCCAGGGGCCAGGAGATAGGGTTGAGGCCTCGGCCAGAAGGCCCCTCTGAGTGTGCTGAGGTACTGAGGGGGGACAAATAATCCTGACTTACACAGTAGCCCTGAGAAGATGCAGAGAAGGGTCCCCTGAGCCAGACCAGAAATGAACCTGGGGCAGGAGCAGATGAGTCCAGAAGACCATCCCCAAATAGACAAAGGGACGCAGAAAGCAGCCGAAGGAAGCTGACAGAATATCCAGTCTGGGTTCAGGGAGCAGGAAGGCTCTGCCAGGACCAGCAAATTAGCCCTTCCCACACTCCCTGGCTGGACGAGGGGACAGTGCCAGTGCCACATGTCAGACACCATGAGGACTTGGGAAAGGGCTGAGAGGAAAGGCAGAGAAGAGAGGAAGAAGGGGGAAAGAAGAAGGCAGGAGAGGCAAGATGAGAGAAGACAGGGAATGAGTGTGAGGAGGAGAGAAGGGGAGGGGAAGTGGGGACTTCTAATGGCCACTGTGGAGGACCAGTCCCTAGACTGCCCTTAGCCCACTGGAGTTAAGGTGAGGTGAAGATAAAGCACCCCTCTACCCCCATGGCTACCACAACTAAGAAATTATGTAGAGTAATTAATCAAAAGCTAATGAGAAATGTGTTTTCTCTCCTAGCCTAGCCCCACATCATATTCTTATTAGCTGAGGTTATTACAATAGTAATCACGCGTGCTCCAGGCGCAAATTGGGTTTTTTGCTCCACTGCCACCAATTTAGAAAACCATTAGTGGCAAGATAAAGTCCCCATGGCTCACACCAGGCCAAGCTGGGTGAACCTGCTGCTGGGCCCTACTCTGACAGCCACACATCATCGTCCAGGGGCACTCCCAGAGCACCCAGAGCTCTCCTGGGGGCACTGACAGGCAGAAGGGGCCCAAACCCTGGAGAGGGCGGGAAGTGCTAGGCTTGGGGTGGGAACCTTTGATTTCATGACCAGGAACAACCCTCATCACATGATGTGTAAAGCTGAGTTTGTTTCTAAGGTCTAAGTCACCCCAATTTTCTCTTGAGCCCTTCTCAACTCAGAACCTGTCTCTGGAAGGAATTAGCTAAACCCTGGGTCCCACACACAGGTTTGCAATTAGGGGCTGACTCTTAAAAAAAACTTTCACTAGTAAAATGAAGGGTAATGTAGCACTTTCATTGTTCTTAATTCTGAAACTGTCCTTCCTATTTTGTTCATGGTTTTATATACATAAACGTGTGGGTCAGGTATGTATGTATATATTGTATTTATGTATATTTTTAAGTACACATATGAATTACACACAGTAATTACTCAAGTCTCTTTCATTTACAAAGTATGGATTTAAATAGCTATTGCAAAACTGGAGAAGTGTTGGTTCGGGTAACGAGGAGTTACAGGAGTAAAACTAGAAAGTCAAATGGTATTGTCAGGCCTCTTATTTTCTCTCTCTTTACATTGCCTTTGTGTTCTCTTAGTCTGCGCTTCCTTCCTGGATGGGCCATGGGAAAAATGACCCCTGCATCATAGCCAAAGGCTGCTCTGGACTTACATTCCAAGGAGGAAGATCTTCCATCTCCTTCGACATCTGCAGACATAGGCTGGGGCACACTCTGACTGTCCCACCTTGGGTCATCATGTGGCCCAATGGCTGTAGGCAAGGACACTGTGTCATCCAGATCTGAAGCTGAGGTGACAGTTCTGTCCTTCTCCCCCACTGATACAAAGGAATAGTCACTACCCCAAAGAAAGTAGAGATATGTAACTAAAACAGAAGGGTAATGGATGCTGGGAGGAGAACACAACAGACAAATACTACACCTGGCAAACTAAAAAAACAAGATGTAGGGACAGGGATTTAGCTCAGTGGCTCCACCGCCTGCCTCATATGTTCAAGGCCCTGAGTTCGATCCCCACCACCAAAAAACAAACAAACAAAAAACAAGATGTACACCCTCGACCTGCCTCTGCAAAATTCTTTTCTGAAAGTCAAAGGCTGGCTACCAAAAATATCAAAGCTCATTTTGTCCAAATACTTCTTCCAGGATTCTCACAGAAGAAAGGCCCATTACCCTAACTCAATCAGTGCGTGAGCTTAGTGTATATACTTATCAGTCTCACTGGTGGAGCCAAACATCAGAGGGCTTCTTTATGACATTATAATGGACTGACAAATCCTCCAACCCATTACTGATTATTCTGCACTGAAAACCAAGGTGCAAATCTAGATGATTCTCAAAGTCTTGGTGCTGAAGATAAAGTCATTGGGCAGCAATTCCTCTACAGAGGCAAATTCCAAGGGGGCCTAAAGACCTAATAGAAATCCAGTGAAGATACCTTAAACACACTTGAAGAATATTTGGCCCTTGGGCAAAATGGCCTCCATTGGCCTCACAGTGTGAGCTTGGCCATGGTGCCTCCAAATCATTTTAATTTTAGTATATGTGCTGCCAAAACGAGCACAGCTCCTCCAAATCAGTAAGTCAGAAATGGTCAGGACATCCCTCTTATAGGCATACTGATTTAGTTATTTCTATCATTTATTATTACTTAGTTCTTTGAGCCTGTTGTCCACAGAAGTTGTCACACATAATAAACTCCCCTATCTGTACAAAGAGGGATTTGAACAAAATGCATACAGGTTACAGGGCAGGCAGAAGGAATAATGTCAGTGTACTGCCTGAGAGTGCTGTGAGCATTTAGGGAAAAAAGGGGTTGCTTCTAGATGGGAGGTAGGGAAATTACTGCTCCAGTCTGATAGGCACAAATTGTGAAGAAGGTAGAGCACTACCTTCTGAGGCAATGGCCCAAGCAGAAGTCTGCAGTCAAGAATACTGAGGTAAGAACCACCTCTCCCGAATCTAGAAAAGGCCAGAATTGAATGGGCTTCCCTTCTGGGCCATCTGCCTCCTCTTCTAGGGATGCATGGAGAAGAGCTCCCTAAGGACCTGTCCCCAGAGACTCTTGGGCATATGACACCCTCAGCAGGACCATGCAAGTAATGGCCCCCTCCTGCCACCTCCCATTATCTGCCTCTCCAGCTTGGCCAAGGCTGTGCTGCTAATTAGCAATCAGCTCAGCTCTCCCAGCCCTACCCTCTGCCAGGACAAGGCTGATCACTAAGGCTTTCTCTCTCTCCTGCAGGGAAGGCACAGCAGGAAGCTGGAGGCAGGGGGCAAAGGGAGGGAGGAGCAGCTTTATGGGCTGGCTGAGGAGGATAACAGAGAAGGAATGGAGGTGTTTGAGACTAAACAGTGACGCTCAAGGAGCTTCAGGCCTCTCTGGCTCCTGCTTGGGTGGAGCTTCTGCAATAACAAGAATTCCTAGCAAGAAAGTAGTTGTAAAAGCCCTTTTCCCATAGTGTCTCATTAGTTTAGTCCCTAAGCAGCTACAGGAGACAAGTATTAACAGCAGCAGCAGTATCATTTAATGTCTTTTTTCCTTGCTCAACTCTAAGATTCACAAAGGAAGGGACCATGTCCGTCTTGTTACCTCTACGTATCTTCAGCCCTACATAAAGTGCCCAGCACAGAGTTGACATTCAACAAAAAGTTGCTGGCTGAGTGGGTGGATGAAAGGATAGGACAGTAAGGCAGATAGATAGGCAGATGATAGATTATGCCCAATTTTACAGATTAAGAAATTGAGGCATGGGGCCAGGGATTTAGCTCAGTGGTGCCACCACCGGCCTCGCAAGCACAAGGTCCCAAGTTTGATCCCCAGTACCAAAAAAAAAAAAAAAATGAGGCAGAGAGAAAAAGTGACTTATCAAAGAGCAATCAGGACGCTAGTAGCAGATCAGTACCAAGTCCCAGTCTGCCACCTCCCCATCTGGCATTCCTCCTAATCCCCAAAACTATCTCTCTCCCTTAACTTCTTAAATATGCCCTGCCAAGAAAAGCCCATCCTACTGAAGTTCTGATTCCAATGCTCCCTTGCCGGTATAGCTCCCATAGTAAGATTGATCCCCAAAGTCAACTGGCCATGGATGAGAGACAGGGCAGCCCTGTTTGGTACTCACCATTCTGGAAAAAACTTTATTGCTGGCTGGAAAGGGGGAAAGTAGACAGAGGCATCTGAGCAGGAGCCCCCACAGAATGGATGCCCCTGGTGTAGGGTGGCAGCACAGGCCTTGAAACCACATGGATGCTAGCTAATAACTCAGGTCCTTCCCTCCCACAAACACCAGCTTCTGCTCACTCGTTAGTTCACTCACCAGAAGGCCACCTTCCCCACTCCTCCTCTCCATGTCAGAGATCCCAGCTGCCAGCTCCCCAGTCTGAGATTCCTACCCCATGGAGGAACAATGCCAATTACACATGTCCCTCTGGGGGTTCAATTACATGTGACAACGAGCAAAGTCCCAGCCTTATCCTAGACTCCCTGCCATCTTCATTGCTCTGGAACCTGAAGCTCCCAGCATAAACGCAGACCAGATCCCAGCCCTGTCCCCTCCCACTCCAAGCAGAAGTTTCCTTGCCAAAACCTCCCTGCTTCACCTTCCACCATGCCCACCACCTTGGGCCAGGAGTTCTTCCTGAGCACCTAGTTTTGCCATTGTATTATATGTCCAATACCAAAACAGGGTCCTTTCTCCTTCAACTCTCTTCACAGCAAGTCTTGTCACTTCCTAGAAGCAGTATACTCTCAGGTTTCTCACATAGAACCAGGGCAGGCCATCTGGTGCCTGCTGTACCTGTTGTCCCTCTTTCCCTTTAGTTTTCTAAAACCCCAGACTTCTTTTCCCAGACCAAGCAGGGCCTTTTACTTCAAGCCCAGCAACCCTATGCGGCCTTTTGGTATTTCAAGGAGCATGTGTCTAGAAAAAGGATCCATAGCTAGAGGGGCCCCTGAGCACAGAAAACTTGAAATCCACTGCCTGGAGGCCCCATCCTACCTTCCACCCTGCCTTTGACAAGTTCAGTCTATTGTAACTCAGTATGAATTTTTATTTTTCCTGCCTGGCCTGGC
Organism: Fukomys damarensis; assembly: GCF_012274545.1. Lineage (NCBI taxonomy): Eukaryota > Metazoa > Chordata > Mammalia > Rodentia > Bathyergidae > Fukomys > Fukomys damarensis. The sequence continues at coordinate 64,684,615 of NW_022900928.1, forward strand.
ATGTATGTGAATTTCAAGGGCTTTGCCACTTAAATCACCTCAACATCATAGACTTCAGTCCCTTCCTCTTCAGCACAAGGCATGGTCCCGTCACCTCATAGCTCCATGAGGGGCTTAGTATTCGAGGAGGGGCAGCCACTATCTTTGCCCCCAGTCTCCTCCAAAACAGAGCCTCTGGGCTGTGGCTTATGCAGCTCTCACAGGTATACTAGATGACACCAGATCCTACATAAAGAAGATAACATATCCATGCCATGACCAGTTTGGGGTCAGAAGGCCTGCAATCACAACAGCAGGTAGAACTGGGAACCGTGGTAAAAGTGGGGCTCCCCCAGAGTCCTAAAGTTAAGGGACCCAAAAAGACCATTTGATTCAGCCAATGCTTTGAAGAACCACTGCTTTAGCTCCTTCCGTGTACCTGTACATGGAAGAGGGAGACATACATAAAAAGAGACAAGATACTAGATTCCCTCCAGTACACAGAAGAGGCAACTGGTGCCAGAAAGGTTCACGTTTAAGGTCAAATAGTTGGTAAATAAAGGAGAGGAACTAAATGAAACTCAAGTGCCCTGGCTTCTTGGGTTGGTTTAAGTAGTCATGGTTACACATGCCTCCGGTGTAGTGGTCCCGAGTGTGACAACACAAGCCACCCTCAAGGCCAGCCTCTGTGCCCTACTCTAGATGGTGCAGGAAGGGTTGCCTGCGAGTAGGTAGACACTAGCATCATCCAGTCTCTGTTTTGCCTGCGGCATATACAGGGATCCTGGCAGAGAAGGGTGGGAGAGAAGCTGGGAAGCCACAGCCTGTGCATGCAAATGAGTCAGCTGCATAATTAATTAACATCAAACAGTTTCATTAAGAGATGGAGCTTTGTGGCTGTTTGTCTTTTTTAAAAAAACTGAAACAGTAGGGAAAGGACAGAGAATGGAAGTTCAGGCTCCTCAGGCCCAACTCAGAAGTTAATAATTCTGCCCTCTGGGGATGGTGGTAAAATCTGTTAGGAGAAGAGTTGGCTTAGGATGGCTTCAGCCCCAAAATTTTAGACTGGAAGTCCTCTTATCCCTCCTGGCAAGGATGATGCGCCCACAAATGTCAGCCCCCTAAGAACTGCACCAGACACCTCCATCTGGGCCTCCTCCTAGAATGGAGGTTTAGGGAGGAAGGTGGGCATTGTTATCCTAGGGCAGTACAGTCAGAGCTCACTGGGATCAGATTCCCAGCATTTGAGCAGTGGCTTCCCCAAGGAGGGGACAGGTGTTCTTGTGTGGTCTTGAAGCTCAGAGGCATTGCCTCCAAAATGGTCTCAAAACACCAGGGAACAGAGAGAATCTGTTTGGAAAACTGAACCTGGGGACCAGTTTATCCCTTAATCTCCAGCCCCAACTCCCCTCCTATTCTTTTTCTCTAAAATAGAAAGGGGGAGACAGGAGGATGGGGAATTCCTTGCTAAGCCTTTGGGACCTAATGCCACAGCCTGGAGCTTCTGTGAGTACCACACATGGGTGTGGCCCCCACTTGTCCTGGCTAAATTCCTGTGGGGCAGAGAAGTCACTTCTCAGAAGAAACTCTCCCAACTCTTCACCATCTGGCTCTGCTTCCCTCTCTAGCAATCTCCCAACACTCACCCTGTGCTCCACCCCTATCACTTCCTGCTCCCCAGCAGCCATGGCCTCTCACACTTCTGCTGGGATGGATGGCCTTCTTATCCTCTGTCTTACCTGTCTGGGCCACTCCTGAGCTTTCAGTGCCCAGTGTAAATATCCCCTCTGCTGTTAAGCCTTCCCTGACTCCCATCCTGCCTGCCTCTCCCTTCCCTACAAGGTTAAGTATTTTCTTCCCTGTTCTCTGCATAACCTGTGTTGTCATTAGTTTACTTGTCAGACTCTAGCAATAAAAATGCACTCCTTGAGGGCAGGTACCATATCTTTCTTCATCTCTGTATCATTGAGACCTGGGCTAGACTTTAAAAGTTTGTTCAATGAATATGTGAATAAATCTTTTGAACTGGAAATGATTACAGATACCTCATCCAAATGCCACACTCTTGATAAATGTCTCAACCATTCAGAACAAGAAGTCTATTCTCTTTCTGAATATATATCAAATCTCTGTGACAGAGAAGGGGTAGGAGTAGGAAAAATGACCCTCAATGGGTTGGTTTTGCAAGATAATGAACAAAAAGACAAGTGCCAGTCCCTACTAGGGTGATGCTTTATGCTGAGCAGCTGAGGACAGAGCACCGCAAAGGCTAAGGGTGCTGGGATGAGCCCTTGGATCCTCTTCCTGAGCTGCTGGGCACACTATCCAGAAAGTGGGTAGCCAAAGGGATCCCAGCACCTCTAGACTTCTCACTCAAGATTTCTCCCCACATCATGAGCCCAGGCAGCTTCTGCACAGACCTGTCCTCTGGCCAAACCTCCACAGCTCTGCCTGTCCACCCCAAGGCCTCAGCACCCTCCCTTCTACTCACCTATCCTCTCTCTTCTTCCATGCCTGCTGACCCTTGTGGCTTCTGTCTTCCCTGAGATGGCCAGAAGGGAGAGGATCCATTCTAAATTAACAAGGTTATTAGCAGTTAATTACCTGAGGTATCATTGTAATTGAAAAGAAAAAGGGAAGAGGCTCATAAACACCCCCAGCCTCCCATTCTGCCTCCCAGTACTGGGGAGGCAGTGACAAAGAACCCTCTCCCCAACACAAGGCCCCCCTGGACCATTGTCTTGGCTGAGTTCTCAGCTTTCCTACACACACACACACACACACACACACACAGCTTTCCTGGGGAAATTCAGGAGGTAAAACAAACCCAAGAAGAGCCAGCTGCCCACCTCACTGACACTCCAGAGAGGCTCAGCAGCAGAGAGATTTATTACATTCTGAGAATATTTAAGGTGGAGGCACAAATCCAAGGCCTCATATCATTAGTAATTTTTTTAAATCTCAGATTGTCCTGTTATCCTACAATTAAGGATGGTGGGTATATGTCAGCAATATTGCTTTTTTTTTTCACTAAATTTGCTGCCACCAGAGATACACTGTGGCCAAGGATCATTCCCCTTTCCTCCTCCTTTCCTCTTGCCCCTGCCAGGGCTATAGGCTAAGGGCTGCAGGGAGGGATAGTGCACACAGAGGATACAAGAGTGGCCCCTCCTAGGCTGTCCATGCCACCCCAGCACCTGCTTATCCCTTGGCAAAGTGCATCTCCTCAGACACTCCACCAGCCATCACTGAGACCCTTGGAGGGAACCCTAGACCAGACTGCGTGAAAGCCTCACCCAGTGAGAGACCTGACCTTCCAGAACCCTCCCCTTCTCATCATATTGTCACTGTTCAGGGTAAAGCAGGAGGAGCAGCACCTGAGAAGAGCCCCAAATCCCTCTACTCTCACCCTAGAATCTCCCCTGGAGATAGGGGCAGGAACAAATGGCCACCTCACATCCAGAAGCCTTAGCAAAGGCCCTGCTGGGTGTCTGATGTGAACCTTGGTGTGTGCTGGCAGGACAATGCATTGAGGATGGACTGAGAGCTCCCACTCAGCAGACAGTACCCAGCTGCTTCAAGCCTTGGAGCTGTGCTGACTCCCTCACACCCTCCAGCCACCCTGCCTGGTCCCTTTTCCCTTCGCTTTTCCTATCCCTGGGTAAGGCTCTGGATTCCTCTGCCTCAGCAAAGGCCCTCTTCCTACTACTGCCCTGCTCTCCTGAGTGTTCCTAGGGTATTCTAGAAGTTGCAGAGGGTGTAATGGAGCCGACTGGGGCCCTTTGGGATGACCAGTGCCTCCCTGCAGGGCACACATGGGTTCCACAATGTGCTGTCTTTCAGGAAGCTCTTCTTTGGAACAGAAGCAGGGACACAGTCTTCCAGGGAAGTCAGAAGCCCATCTCCCTGGAAGGGGCAGTAAGTGAATAGCCTTGATTTTCCAGCTGCAGCAATCTCTGCTTCTCAAGGAGCAGTGGCAGCCCCAGGGGTACATGCAACTTGGTTTGAGGGGGAAAAAACCCAAAAATGGGAAAAGTCTGTCTCACTGCTGGAAGCTGTGCCTGACATCAGTCTCCCAAAATTCAGACCCTGGAGTCAATCCCCACTATAGGGCAAGGGGCAGCCAGAGCACAGAGGCAGGATAGCTACCAGGAAGGGTCCTCGCAAGGCTCAAGAAGAGACTAAGTGGGGCCAGGAAGAGGCTCAGCCCATCAGTAATCAAGCCACCTTGTGTGGCCTTGAGGCTTGAGCAAGGGCATCTAGAAAGGATTTATAACTACTACCTGCCTGGTGGGACCCACCACAGAATGGCCTTCTTCCCTGTGGCATAGAACACAGGTCACAACCACCAGACCCTATTCTACAGGGTCCTGCATGGGCCCAACCAATCCCAGTCCCAGGACCCCACAAGAGAAGTCTAGGAATGCAGGGACCACTGGACTGCAGCAAGGTGACCCTTGAGGTCCTGCTGCAGCAGGTAGACTCCACTAGCCACTACTCAGCCCCCTTCAAGACCTCAATTTAGTTTGAGTGAGAAATAAATATACAGCACAAAAAAAGCACAAACGGTGTGTGCAATGTCAAGTAGCAAAAGGTCACCCAAGGTATGGGTGCACATACCTGTAATCGCAGCACTCTGGAAGGCTGAGGCAGAAGTATAGCAGGTTGAGCCCAGCAGCGGCCACATAGAGACTTAGTGAGACCCGGTCACAGTTCACCATCTTTCACACAGGTGACTCACAGCTCTGAATTGGGGCCCTCTGCCACTGACCTTGCATCTCCATACTGCAGATGGTCTTTCTAAGATAATTCTAGCCATGCATGTATGTTCCTGCTAAAACCCTTCCTTCCTTTCTTTCTCTTTCTTTTCCTTTTCTTTGTTCCTCGGGGGCCACACAATAATATCAAAATCCCATAGAGGGTCAGGATTTAGCTCAGTGGCACCGCACCTGCCTTTCAAGCACAAGGTCCGAGTTTGATCCCCGGTACCAAAAAAAAAAAAAAAAAAAAAAAAATCCAATGGAATAACAGGTGCTTCAGTCCTAATTGCTCCCAGTACAAGCTATCTTCCAGCCATCCCAAACTCCTTGCCAACCTCTGAACTTCTATGCTGCTCTGCCTCTGGGCCTCTGTACATGCTATTCCTCTCTCTATCCCAAAATAGCTCAAGCTTTTGGAGACCATCTGCAGCTTTGCCTTCCTAGCACTTGGTATGCAGAAATGATGCCTTGCTTGAATGGATGATGAACATAGGAAAGGATAGGTGAAAAATACCACGAGGTTGTAGAGTGTTCCTCATTTTAAAAGTGAGGAAACAGATTCAGAGAGGTGAAGCAACTTGCTCGATGTCACACAGAATCAGCACCCTTTGCTGCCTCAGAAGAGCTCAGGTAGATCCAAGGCAGAAGGAAGAAGAGAATGAGAATCCAGGATTGGTCTGGACAGCACAGGGAAGGAGTAAGAAGTGGATGGAGGGAAGAGCTGGAAAAGGAAATGATGAGAGGTCAGCACTTCCAGTTAAAACAGTGAACATGGTGCCTTCAGAAGTGACAGGCGTAAGCCAGTGGGGAAGAGCCGGTGTCCTAGTGGGAAAGAACTTTTCTCCTCTGGGAATCAGAATGGCACCAGAAAAACCTTGGGGCTGAAGTGAAGACAGGATATCATATAGATGGGGGAATGAGTGGCCATGCAGTTATGGTTTAGGTCACAATTTTCCCCAAAAGGCTCAAGAGTTCAGAGGTGTGCCTTCTGAAAGGTGACTAGATCGTGGGTACTAACCTTGAATGTGCCCTTAGGAGGCAGAGCCTGGTGGAAGAGGCGGCTCACTGAAGACATGCCTCTGGCTCTTTCTCTCTCTCTTCCTGCTTCCGGCTGCCATGAAGTGAGCAGCTTTCCTCCCACCGTTCCTTTCCACTGTGACATTTCTGCTTTGGAGCCAACCAACTATGGACTGAAACTTCTGAAACCGAGCCAAAATAAACCTTTTCTTCTTTAAGTTGTGTCAGGTGCTTTGTGCCAGAAGTAGAAAGTAACTAATATACACCGTGACAAGGCTGTGTGAGGGTTGTTAAGCCTGGGACGATTTTATGACCCTGAAACAGGAGCAGCCCTTTCCCATCCCTAAACCCACAACAGGGGAAAAAAAATAATTATGCATCATAGTCTCAGAAACAGAAATCTGGGGACAAAGTCTAGGCCTTTGACCCATGAAAACCTCACCTTTCTAGCCCTGCTGGGAAAACCTGGGCTCCTTGGGAGAAGATAAAAGTACTGATAACGCTGTTCTCCCTATGCCATCTGCCTACAGCCATGGGGACTACGGGAGATGAGGGAGGTAAGTTTTCCATCATCAGCCACCCGGGCCTGGTCTAGCCCTGCCCCACCCACACTGTCCCAGAGGTCAGGGCTCCAGCACCTGTCAGGAGGTAGCTGGGCTATGGCCAGCAGCTATGTCTTATCGAGAAGAATATGTCAACAGCTCCCTATTTCTGCAAGTGGGACGCAGCATAGCTGCATGCCCTAGATGTGCCAGTGCTGCTGCTGGGCCAGAAGAGCTCAGCTTCCCCAGCCCCCAGCCTTGAGCAACCAAGACAACCCAGGCCAAAGCTATTCCTACACCTGCCCCATCATGGGAAGCTTGAAGACTGACAGAGATAAAGGCAAGGCACCAGAACACTGACTTAGCTCCTCTGCGTCCCCAGGAAACTCGGACCTGGGGGAATTAGGAGGCCCCAAACAACATCACAGGTCTGTGCATCCTCACTGTGAACTTGCAGCACTGCACATGCTCCATGTTTCCCTTCACCAGACCCTGAGAAATGTGCTAGCTGAACCAGGCTAAACTCAGGGTCCTCCTCACCATTACTCCTGGTCAAGAGCTGGGAACTTCACTGACAGGTGAAATTGTCAGGCGGCAGCTGGGAAAGGCCAGTGGAAAGCAGAATTTTGCAGAGCACCTGTCCTTCATAGTGACAGTCTTCCTCTCTCACTCACCTCCTCCTGCCCAGCCAGCTCCAGACCAGCCATAAGGCAATGAGGAGGAGCTGGGCAGGGACTGAGGATCCGGTACAGACAGCCTAGGCACTGGCCACCCACTCCTCCACCCCTGGCAGCATGAGCCCCATCATCAGGCACTAATTAAATCCCCCTAATAAGGAAATAAGGATGCAGCAGCCGGCTCTGCCATGGCCTCCCCGGCCCACCGCCCTCGCCTCTCCATTGGACTTATCGCTCGTCACAGGATGTTTACAATAATTTTTAATTTGTGCAATTATTAATCACTTTTCTATCTGCCTCATTTGCATAATAATTAGTCATCTCGCTGTTTGGCATGCCTGTGAATGACAGTGTTTTAAATTGAATTAAGATTTTAATATTCTATTTTCCTGCTTTCTTCCCCTCCACACGCTAATCAAAGTCAGATTTGGCAGCCAGAGGGAGGGTGGGGAGGAGGTTGGCAGGCACTGGACTTGGCCCGCTCTGTGTGCTGAGAACTATGCTGGGAGGAGGCATGTGTGAAGAAGGCAACAGCAACCTCCCCTCACCCCAAACCTAGCACTTGACAGGTTAACACAGCCTGGGTAATTGAGCAGAGGTAATGAGTGAGGAGTGGGCAAAGGCGACAGGGAGGGAGGGTCGCACTGGCTCAGCAGCACCAGAGATCAAGGAAAGGGCTTTCACTTCTTTTCTTTTTCCAGATAGACTGTCTTTTGCAAGGGAAAGTTGGAAAGCACATTACAAGCCCATACCTGATCCCCAGTTACTGGTCTAGGCTAACTTTGATGGCTCCATGTCCCCCAGGTAGAGAAGCAGGCTGGAGCCATCCAAAATCCACTGCGATTCTTTCAGTGTGTGAGAAACTGGTCTCTGCAGTTGAGTGTGATTGCCCTCCCCGCTTCCTCACACCAACAGGCCCTCTGCCCAAGCTGGATGCCTCACGGATGGGTAACAGGAGTGTTGCGTTCCCACTGACAAGGGGTAACGAGCAGGAGCATGCTGCCCCATACCTGGTCAGGTATGAGTCTACGAATCTCTTTATTACCCTCAAGCCTCTCTTCTGACTACCACAGGAATTCCGCTCCAGCCTGGAGAAGGGCTTGCTCCGGCCTCCCTGATGCTACTGCTGAATTGCTTCACATGTTGCCATGGCAATCCCTGCGGCTACCCGGGATACCCAGTGCTGCTCCAGAATTCTCTGCTTAGGCAGGGCAGCTCTCTCTGCAGCCTGCCTGCAATACCTTCCTTTTACCACCACATGGTCACCAGCACATAGCCTGCAAAGCCGGAGATTGGCCTCTCTGTTCAGGTGAGTAAGGAGGGAAGGCAGGAGCAAGAGACTTGTGCTGGACAAATAATCAATGATCAGGCCATTACAGTTAAGGGAGGTGGGGACCAAATTCCAATTCAGACACCAAGGCTTTCCTCTGGCCAAAGCAGGGAAGGACCCCATGCCAGTACAGAAATCCCTGTCTCCCACAAGAAGCAGGGCCTCCCAACTCTGTACTCAGAGGCCAAGGGAAGGAAAATCACCTAGATAGGGAAGAAGGAAAGTGAGCCTTTCTGCCAGAATTAGAATTTGGTGGCAGGAGGGAGGGCAGAGTGACTTCCAAGAGTCACTCTCCAAAACAGGGCCCCAAGGATAGTCTAAATGTACCACCTGCAAGCTGTTCAGCAAGTCAGGCAGAGAAGGTACTGGCACTCCTCAGGGCCCCTCTGGCTCAGGGTGTGAGGCCCTCCTGCCAAAGCATCTGAGAGCAAATGTGTCTCGAAGCTACTCCCCTTGAATCTAGTAGTTATAGGAACCCATTTGCTTACTCTTTGCCTGAAGGGACAGACACAAGAACTATCAAAATTAAGAAAGTCACAGTCCAATCCAAGAATGATGGAATTTCTGAGAAACCATGCCCTAAAATTATGGGATGTGTCCCCAACCCAAACTAGAGGAAGCATACAGCCTTCTTATCCCATCATAAACCAGTCCCAGATAAGCCAAGGCTATACCTGTGATACATCATCACTCAGGGGCCCCATCCTCTACTACAATCCCTCTCCCTCCACAGTCCCTGAATAGCGAAGGGAGCCTTTTAGGTAATAAGACACATAACTAGGGCTGCAGCAGCCTCTGCTGGCCACCTTCTCCTTCCACACCTCACCTAGGGATGAAAAGAAGGCCAGGAGATTCCCCAAACTATGCTTACCACGAGTTCTGGCTGACCTGGGCTGCTAGTTTATACCTGTTGACCTGTCATAATTATTAACGTACACTCACTCACTCACTCTCAGAAGTATCCCACTGAACAACAAATTAAATGGCCTCAATCACAGCCAAGTTCAGGGTTGCAGGGAGCTTAGGAGAAGGTGGAGAAACTGAGCACGGATGTAAACAATCCTCTCCCCAGGGGAAAGCTTCTCCTTTTAGTCAGCACCACAGAAGGGAATTCAGAGTCCCCTGCCCTGAGCCAGGGCAGAGGTATCTTGTCTGTCCCACCTGAAGAAAGAGGGAAAGCAGATGTCAGAGGGAAATGGTTGACAAAAGGAACAAAAACACAAAAAAGATAGAGGAGCAGATGCAGGAAGAGGGAGGAAGAGCCAGAAGGGTAAAGTGCTATGACTCAATATGTCCGGCAGATTGTCCAACAACAAGCAGCTGCCCATCCCAGTGCAGCAGGGCTGCCTTATTCAGCTTGGCCTTGGGGGCTCTAGATATGGCTTCTTGCTTCCTGCAAAGACACTCTCCCTTTTTCCTGCTCGTCATATGGTTTTCTCTAGATGACTCCCTAGCCTGAGTCCGAAAAATCTCTAACATCAGGAGTCATCAGCTGTGGCATTTAGTGGTCTAGGATAACAGCCACAGATCCCAGCCTGCAGTCCTGTGACAATGAAAAGAAAAAACCCAGCTGGTACAGACAGGTATTACTGAACTGCCTTCCTGTTCCCTGCCTCTCCCTCAAAGCAGTGGTCAGACCCAGCAAGGCAAATACTATAGTCAAACAACTGTCATCTAGTTGATTGGCTTAGTTCCAGGCTTCCTCCCACATTGTCTCTCCAGGCTCAAGCCAAGACTCTCCCCAACATGAGGCTGAATTTATCCCCTTTGCCCCAGACAGGAAAAAATTATTGTGAAAAGAAGAAATAAGGACCACCAAATCTTCAAGAAAATTTCAATGATCCCCCTCCCTTCATTTGCACATGAATCAGAAGACAGGCGCTACTGAGTCCTGCAAGTTCACACTTGCCTAGTTTTTACCTGCTATGAAACCTCAGCCTAGTGTTTAGTTGAATTCAACAAATATTTACTGAATGTCTTGTTCAGGGCAGGCTTTGTGGTGGACATTGGAGACTGGCCTCTGCCTTTAATAAGCTCGAAGTCTGGTGGGGGAAAAAAAAATCACAATTCGCTGTAGTACAGGGAGATCTATAATAGAGTGAGGATGTACAAGTATTATGGGAGTGAGTCCAAAGAGCAAGCATTTCATTCGGCCACTCTGCAGTAGCGAGAGACCAGGGAAGACTCCATGAAGAAAATGACATTTGAGCTGGGCCTGAAGAATGAGGAAGGTTCTGCTAGCAAAAAGGAGGAATAGGGAAAAATAGAGGTTTGGAGAAAGCAGAGGCCTTGCTGGGCATGGTGGCACACACCTGTAATCCCAGCTACTTGGGTAGCTGAGACAGAAAATTTTCAATTTCAAAGTCAACCTAGGCAACTGAGTGAGACCATGTCTCAAAATAAAATTTGTAAAAGAACTAGGGATGTAGCTCAGGGGTACAGCATTTGCCTAGCAGGTGCAAAGCCCCACATTCATTGTCCAGTAAAAAAAAAAGTAAAGCCTAGAGACCTGAAAAGAGTGTTCTGCCAAGCCAATTGTAAAATCCAGAGAGTACAGAGAAGAGGTGGATAAATTGGGGTGAAAGGGGCCTTGAGAAAAAGCTAAGGAGACTGAACACACACGTGGACAAGGGCTTCCCTGAATCTGCTTCCCCCACCCCGCTGGAGGATGGTCCTGTCCTCAGCTTCCCCCACAGTACTAGGACAATCACCATTTCTCCCACCCTGTTCCCACAAAAAGTTGGATTCCTTGTCTGGAGCCCGAATGAGGTGGCTGAATATCTGCCAGGAGAGTTCCATGTGCTAAATGAAGCCTTCAGCTGGTATTGCTGACATGATCATCAATTAGCTTAGCTGATTAAACCTCCTCTGAGGAGCAGGGGCAGGGTCTCCTGAAGGCCCTGCACTCAGTCTGGTCTCTTCCTGTTCAGGTCAGAATAACCACCCCAGATCCCTGTATTCATTTAGAGAAAAAGCATAGGCTTTGGTAGCTCTGTGGTCTTTAGCTTCAGGTTCCTCAACTTAAAAATGCCAATATTAGCAGCAGATATGTTGGGTTGTAGTGAGTCTGATGCATGGAGCGTACTTACACCTCGTGCCCAGAATAGTGCTTTTTAAAAAATGATAGGTACTGTGAGGCACGGTGATGCACATCTGTGATCTCAGTAGTTGGGAGGCTGAGGCAGGAGGATCACCCTAAATTCAAGGACAGCCTTGGCTATACAGTAAGTTGAAGGCTAGCCTTGACTACATAAGCAAGACCCTGTCTCAAACAAACAAAAGGAAAAAAAAAAAGATAGCTATTAATTAGCCTTGAGCTTTGGGCTGGGGGTTTGAAGAGGAGTGGAGGAAAGTTCCTGGCCATAATATCTCATAATCCACAAAATAGCAAGATGAATGTCTTTAACATGCCATGAAAGCTCAGAAAAAGGTTCCATCAGCAACAGATCCTACAGCAGGAGCAGTAGCAAGTTTCCAAAGTGGAACTGGACAGACAGGCCCCCTCTATAGCCTTGCCACATCTCAGTGCCCTAGATGGTTGTTTGCATAGTGGCTTTGTCTTGTCAACACTTTCTCTTTAGTTCACATCTAAAGACTTTGCAAATAGTGACTCAAAAGCTAAGTGTTCTCTAGTATACTGACCAGCTAATCTGAGCTCAGGAGAATGGGCCCACATAACCCTCATGGCAAACTTCTCTCTCTCATGCACCAAGAAAAACCAGGACAAGACCTGGCAACTCACCAGTTTAATGTTGAAAAGGCATAGAAGAACAAGAAAGTGGGATTTCTAGAGGATAAAGGTAACTACAATGGGGCTCCGTCTCCCATCTCCTCTCTCACAGTCTCTGTAAAAGAGACATGGGAACCTGTGACAATAGTTAGCACGGTGAGAACCAGAGGTGAGACTCAGTCACCAAGAAAGTGAATTCAACCCTAAAATCATTGATTAAACTAAAAGACAGGGAACTTACATCTACTACACTGAGCCGAGCATCCTGAACATTATGATCCAGGCTCACTCTAACTGGAATTCTGTCAGCTAGAAGAGTTAGTTTGTTTTTATAAGCCTCAAGATGGATAACTTATGGGGTAAGAATGGTTTGGAGTGATAGAGCACTTGCTTAATATGCATAAAGCCTGGATTCCATCTCCAGCACCACACGCGCACACACACACAAAGAAAAAATTTTTTTGACTTTAATTAGGCCAGGAGTGGTGGTGCACGCCTGTAATCCCAGAACTCAGGAGGCTGAGGCAGGAGTATGACTGTGAGTTTGAGACCAGCCTGAGCTACATAGTGAGTTCCAGGTCAGTCTCAACTACATAGTGAGACCCTGTCTCAAAAAAACAAAAAAAATAAAATAAAATAAAATAAAACTTTAATTAAAAAATAAGATGACTTATTCAGACAAATGGTGAAGACACAGGGAAAGACCACTGAAAATGGCTAGAACTTAGGAATGGAATACACACATGATCCAAGAGCATGACAGAATAGAAAGTGTTCAAAAATGCGTGGGAATGGCATTAACAGAAATGTGAATTGCCAGGAGATCCCAGGACTAGAACTGGTGTGTGGATTCCCTGTCCTTGAAGACCTTTTATTGGGGTGGAGATCAGGCAAACACCTGAAGGGCCAGAGCTAGGGCAGAGTTAGACCTGAGGATGTCAGCAGAGACAAAGCCTAAGGATTTCCACAGTCACCCTTTTCCCTAGCTGCCAGTCATAGTAGTCTGTTGTTGGGTTCATGGCTGCCTCTACCTCCTCTCCCAAAGCCAGTGCAGTGGTTTTCACATTCACAGAAGCCCGACAGCAACCTGACCTCTACCTCAGATCTGATCAGATGCTGTTTACCAAAGCACAGGCACCAACCCAGAAGCTAGGGACAGGCAATGGGGCTGAGCAGAAAAGTTACTGCCAATATGACCCAGGCCAAGGGGTCAAAGTGCTCCCCTCTGCCATCTCCATGTACTCTGCACTAAGGGCAAGTGTCCAGCAGTCACTCTACTACCTAGCATCTCCCTTGTTCCTCCCCTCCTCACCCCCCAAATTCCTGCTATTTTCCTCTTTTTAATGCAGAGTCAACAAGTAGAGGGCACAAGATGCTTCCTGTCTTGGACCTTGCCCAGGCCTCATAGGATACAACACAGCCCTTTCTACAGATCTCATTACCCCTCCCCAGTAAAACACAGCCCTCCAAACCCACAGCAGGTAAATTAGCCCCACATAGCCTGCTTTCTCCATCCTGCAGACACTGCACTTTTACCTACCCCACCTCCTCCACTTGATAAGACACCCAGTCAAAGTGTCATTTTCTCTACCAAGCAGTCTGCCCATCCTTTTCCAGTCTCTTGGTCTTGAACCTCAGACACCACGTCTGGATCTACTCATATCCCAAACATGACCAGCACAGAGGACCCTCTTCCCTCCAGCTCCATGTGACACTGGAGGGGCCCCTCAAGGCCCTGGATGTGTAGCCTTGCAGCTCTGGAAGCAGGGAGGGGACAAAACTCCTGACCCAGCTCTCAACACTGTGTTCCTGGAGACACTTCTTTCCCTGCCCCTTAGGAGGCATGCTCCGAGGCATATACCCTGCCTGGAGGGGAAGACACCCTCCTGACTGGAGCTCTACCTGGCTACTCAGGAATCCACACTGGCCACCTTCATCATGAGCCTCCCTACCCCAGGCCCAAGCCCAAGCCCAACCCCAACTGGCACTATTCTCAAGGGTGGAAAACAAAACAAAATAAAACACCAAAACAAGACTAAAGTGCTGATTCCAGACAAGTGCTCAAGAGCAAGATTCAAGTGCTAGATCCTGCTTTTGAGTGTCACACACCATTAAGTGCAGAAAACCAACCCCAGAACCACTTATTACTGATTCTGCCTCAAACAAATTCCAAGTGGGTCATGTCCAGAAACCACCACCAGCCCCCTCCTCCTCTTGAGGCTGGGGGGTTAATGGGTAGGGAAGGTTGCCATGAGGCAAGTGGGGAAGAATCACTGGAACAGGCAATCTCTACTCTTACCCCTGCTCTAGATAGCCCCACTCTGGGGGACAGAAGACTACTGACTTTACTCTTCTTTAAATACCACAGTCCTTGATCCCAGCCAGCAAGACTCTGGTTCTCCACACAGAATGTGACAACAGTGACCCTAGTGGTCAGGTAAGGATGTGGCGCAAAATATCCTACTATTTTAAGAGAAGACACTGTTTATTAAGCCCCTCCTACATACTAGACATTATGCTAGATTATTTCAGATCTTCTCAATAACTCAGAAGAGGATGTATTATCCTGATTTTACAAATAAGGGAATCATAATTTGTTCCCTATTTAGCCCCCTGAACAAAGTGAACTTCCCACTACAGAAAGTAGCAGCAGGGGGTTGTTTTACAGAAAGAAGCCCAGGAGGAGATAGCCCCGGGAGATGTGAAATACCACCTGGAACCCCTTGTCAGGGCTCCACTCCAAATGCAACTCCCAAGCTGCTCAAGACCCAGTGTCCCCCCTTCAGCATGACCTGTGGAGAGTGTTGCCAGCCCTGAAAGGCAGAGCCTGTGACATACCATAGGAAGAAGCCTTCCCATTCAGTGACACTTTGCCTTGCTGGGTACAAATAACAGGCGACAGAGGAATAGCATTCTGCATCACACAAAATCTGAAACCTCTATTTTAAACTCACTTCACCTATCTAGGGTCACACCTGTGCCCCAGTGCCCAGTAGTAGAAGCTTGCTGGGCCAGCTGGCAGCCCTGCAGTCCAGGCTTCCAAATTCAGGTGGTTCAAAATGGAGAGGGAAGCCACTCTGGGATTCTATATTAAAGACCCTTTGATCTGATCTTGGGGAGACAACCCAGAAGGTAAGAGTGGCAGATGAAAATATGTTGATATACTTTGGGTCTGTTATCCCTGTTAGACAAAAGAAGAAAGGTCCAGAAATAGGAAAAGGCTTCCTCACACTGAGCAGTCCATGCATGACCCAAGGCTGGGTGGGGTGCAGATTCCTCACTTTAACCTGTGACTCCACACATGGGGAGGCCTTCTACATACTTCCTTCTCCCCTTAGGTGGATACAACATGAACACTGCTCATCAGACTTCCTCCCAAAGCCCTGTTCTTGGCCAGCTGATACTTCCAGGTCACATGCAGGACAGAAAAGTAGCACCAGTAGCACACCTGGGCCACGTGGCGTATGTCAGCCAGTGTCTGTGCAACTTCCAAATCCCAGCATGGAGTTAAGTCCTCACCCCTACCCCAGACAAGAGCATCCAGGGGATCAAGTGAGTAACCAGAACTGTCAGAAAGCTACAGGGCTGCTGTGGAAGACAGCAAAAGGAGGGTCTGATTTCTCAAGACAAAGGTAATTGCTTCGGAACATGGTCACCCATTCATTTCCCAAGACATAGCTGTCGAAGCACCACAGCAAAGAACTATGCATTTTGGAATCTTGGGTTTCCCCCTAGCTTAGCTTTATTTTTCACCTCATCTAAGATTTAAGTAACAACAAACTCCATGATGTTCATAATTGGAGTCAGACGCTTCCTCTATGAATCCATGGGAAACACAACCCCAACTGCAAGCCAGGAGGTAGAGTGTCCAGGCTTTTCCAGGCTCATGAAAGCTTGGAGAGACTCAGGCCTTCCACCTGCCTGCTTGTGTGGGGCTCAGAATGACCCTGCAGCCTCTAATTCATTTCTATGCAGGTAGAATGCTCAGCTCAAACCCAAAGACAGTAATATGTGCTCCACGAATAGTTCAGAAACAGCAGCCCTAATTCAGTTACAGATGAAGGGGTAATCTTTAGCCCAAAGTGACCAGGATCACCAACCCAGTGATGACAACAGCTATTCTCCTTAACAGCAAACATACTTCCAAGCTCCTGTTTCCCAAGAATTCTCCAAGCTGTGGCATCTTGCTGCCTGCCAGAGTGTTTACGAAACACTCTCCATGGTCCTATCCTATTGCTGCAGGTGTCTCATCCTCTCTGCTGAGTCGCAGCATGTTAACTGAGGAGTGTGAAAAGAAATAGAGATAAAATAAATTAAAATTCTCAGAGAAGCAATAAGAAATTTTAATTTGAAAGAACTTGAAAATACACTGCCTAGGTTAGGCAAAACCACAAATGCAGGCAAAGCAGCAAGCTGAGAGCATAGCGCCCTTCTATTTGGTGAGTATGGACCAGGTCACAGGGTAGATCCTGACCTACAGAGATATTTGTCTTGATGCAGCAAATACAGCCAGCACGTACAGAAGGAACCAGCCCCATGCTGGCAGCCCACTGCCCCAGTACATCAGGAGCCGAGCTGGTCAAAGCAGGATACAGCTGTCCCAGGTGGGAAGAGCTCTGCCAAATTTGATGGAGACACCGTGACCACGGTAAAGTGCCCAAGCTGTCAAGAGGTAATCAGCCTCCCTTGGGGGGCAGGAAATAAAGGAAAGACTGTCCTCAAATCTCACTTTTCTTGGGAATCCCAGAAATGTGGCTTTCTCTAATCTCCAACAATTCTCAATCTCTGATCTCTGCCTGGCTGTACAGGGAGCCATGAGTATGCACTTAATATGTGCTTGACATGTAGTATTTAATGAAGGACAGCAATTACAATTTTTAGTATTTTCCCAAACATGCATTTCTTTCTTCCAAGATGTTCTGTCTACCTCTTTTCCATCTCTTGGTAAAAAGAGTCAAGGGTAAGTGCCACTCTAACACATTCACCAAGTTCCAAGCCAAAACTGGCAGCAAGCCATCCTCTCAGTTCTGGGGAGCTCAGCCCCTAGTGCACTGTGGACCTCATTCCAGAGCCAGTGAGAAGCCCCCGGTAAGAACTATAGGGGTGAGACAGTCCCCTGCTTCCTCCTCTCATCTCATTAGGATGAGGACAAGTCAGGGAGAACTCCAGGGAGAAGAATGATGTTTAAATTCTGGTTCTTTCCCAACTCAGCACAATTTTGAACAAGTTACTCTCTGACACAAATGTTTCCTCTCCTGCCAAAAGAAAATAAACAAAATGGGCCTTTTGCTAACTAAGAACCAGAGATTGTAGTCTTACCGGGTACAGAATAATCACACTCCTTGTAATTCCTTAGATGAATATGCCATGCAGAGATGGGTGACTTATTCCTTTGTCAGCTGTCTGTCCCCTACAAACAAGGTGGGTTTACAGGTATCACCTGAGGATCAAAGCACCAGAAGCACCTACATGCCCTTGTTTTCTGAAAAGGTGAAGCTGTGAAAATCCAAGGTCAATGACCTTAGGTTTGACACAAGCAACTTCTTAACTGAACACAGGAAATCATTCAGGTGCCAAGGGGACAGTGAGTCACTCCTATGCACAGTAATTCAACATGTGCACGGCAAGAAAGCCCAGGTCATAAGGGAAGTGGGGCTCACTGTAGCCCAGCCCTATAATCTCTATGCTTATTTTCACAGGCCAGCTCCAGAACACGGGCCACAAAAAAAAGAACATCAAGAGAAACAGACAGCCCAAATTATTTCCGTAAAGATGCACAGTCCAAGAACACATGTTTAAAACTGAAATATCAAGACAGCTAGCTCAGCCTACCTCAGCCTTCTCACTGGGTTGTTTAGCCACACCGACTCTGGTCCTACTGCTAGTGATGTTAACTGGAAAAGGGTAGGTAACCTCTGAAGAAGGAATGACATACTGTGTGTCCTAGAAGGTCACTGTGTTCCAAGAGATCCTAAGGAAAAGAAGGACAAAGTAATCCCCTCTAACCAATGAACCAACAAGCCGATCCCAAAGCATGAAGGCTTCCTCAGTCACCACCAACAATTAATTATATTCTTTGAGAGCCAGAGTGTCTGCTTTTTTATTTATTTTTGTTGTTGTTGTTGGGTTTTTTTCTTTTTTTTTTTTTTTTTGGTATCAGGGATTGAACTCAAGTCCTTGTGCTTACGAGGCAGGTGGCAGAATCACTGAGCTAAATCCCCGGCCCTATTTATTTATTTATTTAATTTTTTTTCATTTTAAAATTGAGACATAACTCATATACCATAAGGTTTATACTCTTAAGACAATTTAGTGGCTTCCGGTACTGCTCTCTGCTTAAACCTAACCTGGGAAGGTTAGGTTCTCACAAGAGTAGAGAAGGCACATGAAAAGGAGCTAAGAAGGTCTGAATTTGATCAAGAGAAAGAAAAAAAAAATCTTTATGTACAGAAAGATTTCCAAAGCCAAGAAAGAAAATTCAGATGAAAAATCTAAATGCCAGATATCTCTCTTGAAAATCACTGCCATACTGGAGATAAGATTGTGTTTCTGGATCTGAGGTGGGAACAGAAATAGGAGTTCTATGCAACTGAATTTTGCCACCTATATCCTTGAGGTACTATTCCGAAGTGTATACAAATAGAACAAGGCCGTGCTCCTCTTAGTTAAAAAGAGCATGTCACACTGCCCTCTAGTAGCCAGCCTAGGAAATGACAGCTACAAGATAGATCAGGACGTGCAGTTCAACACTGAAAGGGAGAGAAGTTGGAGGAAGATGGAGTTTATACATTTTTGCCAAGGCCTACTAAACCCAGAGTCCCCCTGGAATAGAATCCATCTGCTTCCCTACACCTCAGTCTGTGCTGAAAAATAAAGTCCTTTGTAAAGGAAAAAAAAATTTAAGATTTCTAAAGTACTTGGGCCTAAAGCAAATTGCTCTTAAGAAATAGCATGGGAACCTGCAAAAATGAACTAAAAACTTGAGCCCATATGAAATCAAAACCTTGCTGTGCAGAGAGGTATGGCAATGTGCTAGGAGTTGAATATATTCGCTGCCATTTCTGCCCAAAGAAAGAGGCTAGCCTGAAAAATAGCTTACAAAAATATAATCTAGAGTAGAAACAGCAGAATCTAGAGTCCTTGGGGCCATTTTTTTTTAATAAGCTTTTTATTTAGAGTAGTTTGGATTTATAGAAATTTGTAAAATAGTAAACTCCTTACTCTTCTAATGTTAACATGTTATATAATTATGATACATTTTTTGTTGTTGTTGCTTGGTTTTCTGTTTTGTTTTTTGTTTTTGTTTTTGTTTTGGTGCTGGGGATCAAACTCAGGACCTTGCACTTGCAAGTCAGGCACAGTGCCACTGAGCTAAATCCCTGGCCCAATTATGATACATTTGTAAAGCCAAGATATTAATATTGGCATATTTATTAACTAAGACATTATTCAGATTTCACCATTACTGCCTAAGATTGGACCCTATCCTCCACCCCTCCCATGACACTAGGGATTGAACAGAGGACCTTCACACTGAGGTACATCCCCAGCCCTTTTTAAATTTTATTTTGAAACAGCACCCAAGGGTCTTGCTTAATCATTAAGTTGTTCATGCTGGACTCCAATTTGCAGTCTTCCTGCCTCAGCCTCCCAGAGTGCTGGTATTACAGACATGCACCCCAGCTAGCTTGGACCTTTAAAAGAAGTTTTCAGTAAGGAATAAAAGGACAAAATAGGCCATGGAGAAAAAAAACACTAGGTTCTAGACCCAACTCTGCCATATGCTAACTTTGGCATTATTTTGAGCTCTAAAAATACTCTTCCATCTCACAAATACCAATTGTACACACTTTCATCCATGCAGAACATTTTCTTTCCCCCTTCAATCTCCATTCTAATCCCATCCCACTATTTCCCACAGACCCAATTCTAGTGAGTTCAAGTGTAAGATTCTCCTTTAAAAAAATCATGTTCCGCCGGGCATGGTGGCGCACGCCTGTAATCCCAGCACTCGGGAGGCTGAGACAGGAGAATCGCTGAGAGTTCGAGACCAGCCTGGGCTACATAGTGAGTTTCAGGTCAGTCTCAACTACATAGTGAGACCGTGTCTCAAAAAACAAAAACAAAAACAAAAACAAACAAACAAACAAAACATCATGTTCCCACGTGGGTGCATGACTCAACGGTAGAAAGCTTGTGTAGCATAACTGAGGCCCCAGGTTGGACCCACAGCACCCAAAAAAAGTCATTTTGTGGAGTTTTTTGTTTTGTTTGTGGTATTAAGCCATCTCATTGAGCTACTCCTTCAACCCTTCTTAATTTGTGAGACGTGATCTTGCTAAGAAGTCTCTAAGTTGCCCAGACTGAGCTCAAACCTGCCACCCCTCCTGCCTTAGCCTGCCATTGCTGAGATTACAGAGGTGTGTGCCATCAGGCCCAATTGTATTTAATCAACTTAGCTGATTTTTGCTGTATTTTCTTCACCTGTAGTCTGTAAGTTCCTAATAGCTTGCACCTGACTTTAAAAAATAATATCCCATGATACGCACATATAACATTTTAGTTATCACTCCCTTAGTGATGGATATCTGAGTTGTTGCTAGCTTCTTCAACCGAAACTGTACATAGATAAACATCCTTATATATTACTTGAGAACCTGTGCAAGTTTTTTAGGATATAGTCAGAAGTGGAACTGATTTGATATATTTTATATACTGCTGTATAACAAATTATCCTACCCTAAATGCAAACTATCTAAAGGTTGTATCAGCTTAAAACACTTAACAACTCAAGAATGAGAGAAAATACTTGCAAATCATATACCTAATAATAGACTTGTCCCTATATATAAAGTTTTGTTTTGTTTCTGGTACTGGAGCTCTAAGCTAGGGCCTCAAACATGCTAGACAAGCATCATATCACTGAACTACACCCCTAGCCCCACAAATGTATACATGAAGAAAAGAAAAACTTGTATAAATATTTTGATACTAAATTTACTGAGACATCATGAGATTGACATGTTACCTTTGGTCTCTACAATTATAAAAGGTGCTCAAAGTGCTGGGCATCAGCTTCCAGACATTTATTAGTAAGAGAAACTGCTGAAGTATGCATACATTTTTTTGGTAGTATCTCTCTCTCTCTCTCTCTACTTATATATAGAGATTCATAAACATTTGTGTGTATATATATATATATATATGTATAAATGTATATATATGTGTATGAATATATACAATATATACGTATGTGTGTTAGCTTTTCATCACCATGACAAAAGTAACTGTGAAAATCAACTTAGAGAGGAAAGGTTTATTTGGGCTCAGGTTCAGAGGTTTCAGTGCACATTGGCTGGCTCCAGTATTTCTGGGCCTGGGGTGAGGCAGCACATGGTGGCAAAAGGGTATGGAGAAGCAAAACTGCTCACCTCATGGCAGCCAGAAGTAGAGAATGAAGCTGTGTTCATGTGTGCTTCCTCTCTCCACTTTTGTCCCATCTGGGCTTCCAGCTTAGTGGACAGTGCTGCCTACATTCAAGACAAATGCTCCCTAGAGATTGCTGTCCCATGTGCCCACTGTCTTAGAAACACTCACAAGACATATTCAGAAGGGTACCTCAATAATTTCCTGGCACTATATCAATACAATCAAGTTGACAACCAAGAGTAACCATCACAACGTTTGTATATGTATATACAACTGGGTTGTTGTGTATATGAAAATGGTCAAATGGTTTGAATAAACAAGAAAATACACAAAAATGCTCAACACATTATTAACCATTAGGGAAATGGAAATCAAATCCACAATAAGATATATAATCACATCCAGGAGCCAGGCGTGGTGGCGCACGCCTGTAATCCCAGCACTCGGGAAGCTGAGGCAGGAGGATCGCTGTGAGTTCAAGACCAGCCTGGACTACATAGTGAGTTCCAGGTCAGTCTCAACTACATAGTGAGACCCTGTCTCAAAAACCAAAAAAAAATAAAATAAAATAAAAATAAAAATAGATATATAATCACATCCACTAGGATGGTGATAATAAAAAAGATGGATAATAACAAATATTGGCAAAGATGTAGAGAAATTGAAACTCTCAACTACTTTGGAATAGCCTGGCAATTCTTCAAAAAGTTAAACATTGCATTACATATGACTCAACATTTCTATTCCTGGGTATGTATACAGCCAAGAAAAATGAAAGCATCCATCTAAAAATTTGTACATGAAGTGCTTATAATAGCATTATTCATAATAACCAAAAAGTGGAAGCAAATTATATGTCCATCAGATTATGCATGGATAAATAAAATGTGTATATCCACATAAGGGAATATCATTCAGCCATGTTACAACATGGATGAAACTTAAAAACATTACACAGAAAGAAAGTAGTCAGAAACAAAAGGCCACATATTTTATCAGTTTCATTCACATATTATATGAAAATTCAGAATAGATAAATCTACAGACAGACTAGAAGTTGTCCAGGGCTGGGAGAGGTGCAGATTTGCTGCTAATGGCTGCACTTACTTACATCTACAAGGTGATGAAAATATTTTAAAATTAGTCAGGGTGATAAAGAATGGAGAGAAGAAAACAAGGGGATAGATCTCTTGCAAATGCTAAAGGGGTCCAGGAGACTGCAGGCAAGGGAAAAGAGAGTAAGTAGAACTAAGATATTCCATGTATAAGAACCTAAAAACCTCCATGAATGTAAGCATTATACATCATAAACATGAACTAAGCGTTGTAAGAACATCCAAAATGAAAATGAGGAAAGGCAGAGAGAGTGAGGGAGGTGGGAAGTATACAAAAAAAGAAACAAGCTCTACTATGTATCTATAACCACTCCCCAAGGTGAATGTGTAAACATTGTTTTGCAAACATGTACTAATAAGAGAAAAACACTGAGGTGATAGGTACACAACTCTATGATATACAGTAACACAATGAACTGTACACTTTAAGGGGGTGAATTGGATTTTGTGTAAATTGTATCTCGCTGTTTTTTTAAAAAATTCTAAACATCAATTACCTCAGTTTTTTTGAGTCAAGTTGGAACTGGGTGTTTCTGGCTAGGATCTCTCAGCAGGTTGTGGTCAAGGTGTTGATGTGGGCTGCAGACTTCTTAAGGACTGAACAGAGCTAAAGGATCCTTCTAAGGTGGCTCACTCACGTTGGCTACTAGGCGTTGGCTGTGGGCCTCTCCAGGGCCGTTTGTTATCCTCAGGGCAGAGGCTGGCTTCCTCCAGAACAAATGCTTAGGAAAGTACAAGGCAGACACTTCAGTGTCTTCTATGACCAAGCTTCAGAAGTCACACAGCTCTAATACATCTCATTAGTTACACAGGCCAGCCCTATTTGTCATGGGAGAGGACTACACAAGATCTCAATACCAGACGGTAGGGATTATGCACGCCATTTTGGAAGCTGGCTACCGTATTTCAGGACAGTAACAATATCAACAGCTAAAAATCTCATGACATTTACTATGTCAGGTACTGTTCTAAGTTTACAATGAACCTACAGGATCATTCTCGTTCACAGATGAAGAAACTAAGGCACAGAGAACTTACCAAAGGTCACATGGCTAGCAAATGACATATTCATACTAAAATTCAGTATCAGGCAGTAGCTTGAGAGTCCACTCCTAAAAACTACACAATACTGCTTCCCAAATAATCCTTAATTTCTGTAAGTAACACTCATTTGCACTCCAAAATAGAGAAACAGGTAGAAATTTGCCATGAGGTTCATTCTTCATGAGAGTTCACTTAATTATTTCTCCCAAACTAATAGATCTAAAATAGAAACTCAGTGCTTTAATTTGCATTTTAATTACTAGTGATGTACTTGCTAGCCTCTAGATTTCTCTTTTGATTTTACCTTTGACATTCTTTCTATATTTTAATTTTGTGTTATCTCTTTCTTTCTGATTTACAAGAGTTCTATATTCAATCCCTTATATAGGAATCCCCAGCCAGTTTTAGACATTGCAAATAACTTCTATCTTTCATCTGTGACTATAAACTGCTTTATGAAATAGTCAATCAGATCTTATGAATTGTGAAGAAATCCATCGTCACCCTAAGATCACAAACATATTCACCATTTATTTTACTAGCTTTATTTTGATGCCAAGGATCAAATCCAGGGCTTCACACAAGCTAAGCATATGTTCTATCACTGAGTTACATTCCCTACTTGTTTTATTGTTATATTTCATTTAGATCCTTAATTGCTTTAGGGTTTTTGTTTTATATGGTATGAGGTAGGGATCCAGATTTATTTTTGTCCATATACTAAGCTAATTTTTGAGCACCATTATCCATGTCTTTTCCACTAAATTGTGACACTATCTTTATCATATACCATCTCTCCAATATTCCTGAATCTAGTTCAGTACTAATTATTGTTTTCTCAGAAGAAAGATCACTGAGAAAGCTTCTATTCATTACCAATTAATGAAAAAAAATCTAATCATTCATTGCTCACAAGATCCCCAGGGATTCAACATTCCCAAAACACAACACCCAGCTAGGAAATGATTTTAAAAAAATAAATGTATATTTATTAAAAACAAAAAGAAAAACCTTAGCCAAACAAACCCTGCAATACAGAAATCACCACTTTCTTCAGAAGCCAGTGACAGTGTTGGCATACCTCATAAATTCAGGTGCCTCTGTCCATCGATCAGGTCTCAAGTATCCCTCTATGGTCAACATTGGCATTCAACAAGTTGCTGGTCTGTGATGGCCCTGATTATTATTATCAAAGGCAAATGATACAGCTGGATACCTGGCTGTCTCATGCCACCACCCCAACCCACAGCCACTAGTACAGCCTCAGAAAAGCTACATGTCCTCAACACTCCACTTGTAGGCAAGTTCCTCCACTGCCTTCTTGCTGGCAAGTCTGGCAAAGCGCTTCTGTTCAAATCCATTGGATCTGTAATCAAAGATGACATAGTTATCAGAACATTGCACTGCACATTTGTTTTAAAAGAAAGAGAACAATTCATAATCATTAGGGAAAAAAGTTAGACATATTTAAGGTCTACGGAAATAGAATCAGAGTCAAAATACATAATTTATCTTTTATTAGTCCTTTTCTGGACACTTTTCCTACTCTGTGACAACTACTCAAACTCTTATCATTCTCTAAAGGCCCAGCTCAATCTTAGCTGATGTCCACATCTTATATTTATCCACTCCTTAAACAAATATTTACTGAATTCCCAGTGGACACTAGGCACTCTGGTAGATACTATAGGAAAATTAGTATGACACAGTGCCTGTCCCAATGAACTCACAGATAAGTAGAGACATTAAGTAATTTAACAGTCATTTAAATAAAACAAAAAGCATAATCTATGGTAGAAATATGTATAGGGTACCACAGAAACAGAATGGGGATTGCACTCAGCTAAGGGAAGAAATGGTGAAAAGATGGCATAAGTACGGACAAGAATGGTCAGGAGAGGATTCACAGAAGTGGCCCCTAAGCTAAGTCTGAAACAAGAACGACTTAACTAAAGGGATACAGGTGGCAAAAGGGTCAGGAGGTCATTTCAGGTCAAAGCAGAGCACGAAGGACAAAAACAAGCACAGAAATAAGAGTTATTCTGGTACAAGCAGGGAACCAAAGGCAAACTAGAGCCTAAAATATGACAAAAGGAGTGGTCATGAGTCAAAGCTGCAGAGCCCAAACCATAATGAGTTTCATAAGACGCAGTAAAAAGTTAGTTTCCCCCATTAAGGATGGGCTTAAAGCAGAAGCATAAACTGCACATCAAAGAGATTACTCTGGAAGAAAGTCTCTGCAATGGACTTGGAAACACATGGTAAAGCAAGAAGGACAGCAAGAGGGATAACACAATAGGCAAAATTAGTAGGACAGAAGAACAAAGGAGAAAGTAAGTATGCCTCACTTAATAATTTGAGAGACCATGTGAATATGACTGCCACCAGTCAGGCTAGAGAGCAGAAGAGCAGCAGTACACTTACAGTTGTGGAAGTTGTTGAAGGTAGTTTTGAATACATTGTATGTTAGGTATCTCAAGTACATATTACGAGAGAAATAAATTATGGAGCTAGATGCTCTGAAATGAACTGGAAATGCAGACTTGGAATCAGGTACATAGAGATGGTGCTAAAGGTCTGACTAGACAAGATTCAGCCAGAGAGAATGCAGTCCACTGAATGAGAATGACAAGGGGTCATGGATAGAGCCTTGAGAAACATTTAAGGGGTCCAGGAAGAAATAAGAAAGAGAAGAGAAAAGAACCAAGCGTAGGGTGTCATGAAAGCCAACACAAGGGTAAGCTTCAAAGAGGTAGCAGGTGGACCTCAAATCCATTCTAATTACTATGTATTATCTAAAGTAAAGTCCTATGAATCAAATCCAGGACCTCAGGTTTGGTAAACATGTGCCCTACCAGTGAGCTATGTCCCTAGGCCCTTGTTATTTAAACTTCTTCAAAGAGCCTGCATTCACTGTCTCCGTTTCCTCACATTTCATTCATTCTTTAATACACAAGAATGTGACTTTTTAAAAAAATTATTATGCCATAGAGCTAGCTCCCATAGAGCTAGCTCTCTTTCAGGTCATCAGAAATACTCCTTGTTGCCAAATCTAACAATTCTTCCCCTTTTCTCAAACCAGTCACCATGTTCCACTAACTTCTCCCCCAACTAGTTCTCTACTTCCTCCCCTTCTCCATCTTTGCTACTACTGTTATATCAGACCATCATCCTTGTATGTGGTCTACTTTGGTGCCTTTCAAATACTCCACAATACTGCCATAATGATTTGTCTATCTAAAATGTAGGAAAAAAAAATTTTTTTAAAAGGGCCAGGGATTTAGCTCAGTGGTTTCGCTGCCTGCCTCACAAGTGCAAGGACCCAAGTTCAATCCCCAGTACCAAAATACAAAAAAAAAAAAAAAATTAAAATGTAGGCGCTGCTTTTAATACTCAAATGGCTTCCCTTGCCTCTAGGACATGGACCACTCCTCAAAAAGGCTCCCAAGGCATTTTGTGACCAGAACTCTGCCAAACTCTTTAGTCCATCTCATACAACTCTTTCACACTTTATGCTGCTATCCAACAAAAGCAAATTGCTTATGACCCCACCCACCCCATCCTATAACACATGGTATTCCATATTCTATGACGTAGCACAAACAAGACCCTTTTCCTTTAACATCCTTCCTTTCTCTTGGGTGGTTAGTGACAGCCTGTAAGATTCAAATCCTCTAGGAAGAATTCTCAAACCACATCCTCACTCTTCAATGCTAAGTTTACTCTCCCTTTGTGTTCCCAAAGCATGTGAAAATTTTTTCTTTTTTTTTTATCACTGAGTTTATTGGTACTTTTTAGGTACACAGTACAGTTACATTCATCATTGGGATCTTGTACCTTTACCTCACAGGTCTTGGTTCTCATTTTTCCCCACATCCTGCCCTTCCTTCACCCCTGCACCCTTCCCTATTTACAAAAACTTTGTTTCCGTATTTCCATTTTCTTGTATTTTTTCCCTTATTTCCTTTCCCCTTCCCTTCCCACTTCCCCTACATCTTTAGCCCTTTTTTTTTTTTTTCCTATTTCACACTGTCAATTATACCATTTGGATCTTATTTACACTTTTAGCTTTTCATACCAAAGACATGAAATTTTTCTATGGTAACACTAACCAACGAGCCTTGAAATTATCTGCCTGACTGCTCATATAGGTAGAAAGTGAGCTCCTAGACTTGGGATCTGTCTCTCACTCAATATGGAATCTTTGGCACTTAGTACACAGCTGTTTAAAGTTAAAACATGTTGAAAAAAAAATGTATGTTAAGGACTTCCCTAAGGAATACATGGGGTGGACTAATGGAAGACTTTAAGAGAAAGGAACACTCATTATAAATGGCACCATCACCAACCTTAGAAACATGCATATTATTCAGAAGCACCAAGGAAACCAGTTGTTTACTTTGGGAAATAAATATTTAAAAGAATCAACCTTAATATGACCATGTAAAGGAAAGAAAAGATATCTGCTCTTACTGTCAGCTAATGCAACAAGGCAAGAAAATAAAACAAAAGGCATCCAGGGCCAGGGATTTAGCTCAGTGGTTCCACCGCCTGACTGAAGTGAAGGTCCCAAGTTTGATCCCTGATACAAACAAACAAACAAAAAAGGCATCCAGAATGAAAGTAAAATTTAAGAATCACTGTGCTAGAGGAAAGAAAGATGTTCTTTAGTAAGCAAAAGAGATGAGACCCACTGTATGTAGAAGGACTGACATTAAGTAGAAGCAAATACAGTTCATCCATCATAACAGACAGGAAGTTAAAAGTATACAAGTGCAGGCACTGGTAGGTGAATAGAGGAGGTGGTAGCGATCTCTGAGACATAACCAGAGACTTACTCCCAAGACAGTGAAAAGAACTATGGTTCAAGCACATTTTAAAGATATAACAAACAGAAGTCTCCAAATAACAACCAATCACTCAACCCCTCCAAACTTCACAAAATATTAATAATGACCAATGTCTAAAACAAAGGATATCCTATCTGCGACCACATCAGCTGTCTCTCTAGAGTGGTGGTGGCAAACCTATGGCACTTGTGCTGCAGTGGGCTGTTTGTATCATTAACATCTCTAAAAGGTTTGTTATCTCTAACCTAGAGCTTTTTAAAAGGGGCATGGGGACTTAGCTCAGTAGCACCACAAAGAGAAATAAAATAAAAGCGGGGGAGGGGGAAGATGCTACTCACCTTGTGATTACAGTAGAGAATGAGTATAGTTTAAGAATGGTAGTAAAGGTTAGGGTCAGGAGGAAGTGGGAGTAAAAAACTGAAGGAAATAGTCTTACCTATCCACTCCATCCCAACGATATCCAGGCCAGATATTGAATCTGTTTGGCGGTGGTGCTCGTCCATTGTATCGAGGTCTCACTAATGAGAGGAATGAAAAAAAAAAGGTTAGTTACTTATGTAATTTAACTCAGAGATGGATGGTGATGGGGGAAAAAATTTTTTTGAACGAATGACCACCATCAAGAAATCAAATAATAACAAATGTAGGAAAGGCTACAGGGAAAAAAGGAACCAGCCTACATTGTTGGTGGGAATGTAAACTTGTACGACCACTTGGAAATGAGTATGGAAATGCCTCAAAAAACTAAAACTAGGGCCGGGGATTTGGCTTAGTAGTTCCACCACCTGCCTGGAAGGCACAAGGTCCTGAGTTCAATCCCCAGTACAAAAAAAAAAAACAACAAAAAAAAAACTAGAAATTCCATTTGACCCAGTTATTTCTTTTCTAGATATCTTTCTGAGCTAAAGATATCATATTGCAGTGATACATGCATAGCCATGTTTATAGCAGCACTATTCATAATAGCTAACTCTTGGAAGTGGCCTATATATCCATCAACAGATGAAAGGATAAAGAATATGTGGTTTTTACACACAGTGGAGCATTACTCTGTCATAAAGACAGTAAAGTTCAGTCATTTTTAAGAAAATGGATATACCCTGAGACCATGTTAAGTGAAATAAAACAGACATATAAGCTTAAATATCACATGGTTTCTCTTATATAAGAAACCAAAATTATAAATAAAAAGCAAAACAAAGGGTAATAGAAAGTAGGGAGATAGATCTTTCTCAAATGGAAAGGGGATCAAGTGATGGAGGAAGGAGTGAGGAAGGGGATGGAAAGGGGACGAAAAAAATGAATTAAGATGTGTTATGAACACGTACCGACGTCACACAAGGAATCTAAGCATTACACACTGCAAACTAATACTCATAAAAAAAGAAGAAATCCCTACCAGCTGAACTCAAACTCCACACAAACACAAAGAATTTTAAATTGCGTGGGAAAGCCCCCTTGGCACACAGCTATGTAGAGGAACTCCAATAATTCTCTTTACTAAGCCAGCTCCAGCTCTGAGGATTCCTAATGTCACCTTTCTTATTCTTGCTCTCCTTGGCCTTATTTTTCTTGATGAAGTTGGCCATGGGGTCTCCCTCCCTTTCTTGTTCTCTCAGCATCCGATCCAAATCTTCATCATCAATATAGCGGGCTAGAGGCTTTTGCATCTCCTTCATTGCATCCTCCACATTTTGTTGCTGTTGCCGGCTCTGGGCAAGGCTGGGCAGGAAAATTAACATTCTTTTAACATTTCCACTCCTACATGGAGATGGACCACAATGCCACATTCAAAGAACCTCCTCCTGGTAGTGTCAAGTGCCAAATATTCAAAAGGGTAAAATGGGCTAGGGATTTAGCTCAGTGGCACCACAACTGTCTTGCAAAGCAGAAGGTCCTAGTTCAATCCACAGTACCACCAAAAAACAAAAAGGTAAAATCCCTAGAATATCAAATGCAAGTATAAAATCTATCAGTTTTGGAAAGGAGATTCAGCATACTGAATGTCCATTTCTGATAACAGCTTTGAAGAAAAGCAGAGAAACAACATCCTCCAGGTATTGCAATCTTGCTTTCACTTTCAGCACTTTCAGTGATGCCCTTACCCTTTGCCCCACTGGGCATACAGCTCTTCTCGTTCTGAGTCCTTCTGTGCTTTTCTCCTTTGTTCAAGACGTTCCAGTTTCAAATTCCTCTTACGACCAGTCTTGTCACGAAACACAGTTTCAGCAAACTGGAATTCAGCTGTAAAAGAAGAAATCTTTTTAAGATATATACCTGGGATCAAAATCAGGATATGTAAAGGTACAAGATCCCAATGATGAATGTAACTGTATTGTATACATAAAATGTACCAATAAACTCAATGAGGAAAAAAAAATCAGAAATAATATTCTAACAAATGAAATAAACTGCTTTGGATTTTTATGCCAGATAAGTATATCTGCAGCCTGAACACAAGTAGTTCCTACCAACATATAAGTCTGTACTGGAATGGGCCTAAGAATTGACATTTTTCAAGAGGGAAACACTTGAATCCTCTGAAAGGTTAAAATGATGCATAAAAACCACAGCTGGGATCTGACAGCAATTAAATATTTAAATTATCTGGTATAACAAGCTATATTAAAAAGAAAAAAGGCTACACAAACCTAGACCACACCCTGCACTTTCATTTTTACCTTCAAATGCCATGTTGTCTTGGTCCTGTTTTTTGAGATCCTGCTGTTCTTGCTGTATGTCAGTTAACACCAACCCAGTTTTAGCCCCAGAATACATGTGCGCAGCCTGTGCAATGGAAAGGAGTAGCCAACATCAATAAGATAATACAACAATAGGCTCCATGGGTCTACATAGATAGTTGCATTTTTGTCTGCAACAACCAAACCAAAAACACTACTTTTTATTCTCCTTACTGACCATAAGATTCACAACACAGGAAAAAAGAAACAAATCCTAATTTCACAGAAAATTTAATAGTACTATCAACTTTAGGAGTAAACAGAAGCACATACCAATAATTCATTAAAGGGAGAGCTGAGCACTTACATTTCTGACTTTTCATATATAAATTGCACACATGAAGACTCACTCTCCCAGATCACCTGATGAGAAACCTGTACCAAGCTCTGGACCACCCACTAGAGACCCACTAGATAAAATACTCGATTTATAGTGCAAATTTACACAAACCTAAGATCGTCAAGTTGTGGATATGTAATAAAGACAATAATAGAAGACATAATCACATGAAAACTTTCCACAAATCTATACTTTGTATCAAGATCCAATAAACCCCAAACCACAAACAAGAGTATATAATAAACTGTGAAGGGGTGCAGTTAAAATAGGGACCTTACTCTTCAAAGAGGGTTAGGGACAGGCTGATCTGTGCTGTCAGGATCAATCTTCTCCAAACCCTTCTGCAGAAAAGACTCACCTGAGAAGTATGCCTTGCAGAGAAATATGCATATCCCAGGCTCTATTGTTCTTACCCAACTCATGAGTAAGACTCCCTTTACTTCTGCGAGTGTTCTTTACAATGTAATCACTGTACTCAGAGTTCATGTGGTTTCTCTTCTGCTAATTTATCAAATTTTATCATACATTCAAAACAAGACAAAATATTGTAACTCCAGATAATTTGCAAAAGTAATTTTATATTTTAAGTCCTTCTCTTTAAGCTCTAAGATATAGAAGCCAGTAGTTCAATTTATAATAAATTTATAATAATAAATCATTAGTACAAAATGCTTATTTTGTCCCAGACACGTGCTATGAGTTTTAATTACACTAATTGATACTGCAGTCTCAGAAAAACCTTGTACTGTAAAATAGAAGCTAGCATTTCTTGGGCTGGGGATTTAGCTCAGTGTCTGCCTCGCAAGCGCAAGGTCCTGACTTCAATCCCCAGTAAAAAGAAAGAAAGAAACTAGCATTCTTCACATTTTACAGATGAACAAGCGGAGCCTTAGAGATATCAACCTCACAGACAGTGGCACAAATAGGATTCAAATCTGTGTTCAGATTTGACACAGGACTATGCTCCTAACCCCACTCTGTAAAGGAGAGCCCTCAGTTTATTCTTAAAAAAAAAAAAACCCAATTTTTCCTCCAATGATAATCCTCCAGGTGTACAACAACATAATTCAAAAATCTTGAATGGATAAAGAAAATGTGGTATTGATTGATTGATTGATTGGTGCCGGGGATTGAACTCAGGGCTTTGCACTTGTGAGGCAGTCAGCAGAACCACTGAGCTAAATCCCTGGCCCTGAAAATGCAGTATTTATAAACAATTGAGTGCTACTCAGCCATAAAGAAGTGAGTCACTTGTAAGAAAAATATGTGTATCTTGAGACAACAATGTAAAGTAAAATAAATCAGATACACAAGCTTAAATGTTACACAGTTTTTCTTATATGAGAAACCCAAAATATAAATAAAGAGCAAAATAAAGATAGGTAATAGGAAATAGGGAGACAGATCTTTTCACATGGGAAGAAGATCAAAAATTGATGGTGGGGCCAGGGATTTAGCTCAGTGGTTCCGCCGCCTGCCTCGAAAGCATCAAGGTCCTGAGTTCAATTCCCAGTACCAAAAAAAGAGAGATAAAGGGAAGTGGGAGGGAAAGGGGATGAAAAAAGAATTCAGATGTGTTATGTACAATTCCCCAAGGGGAATGCAAACATTACATAATGCAAATGTACACTAATAAAAAAAAAACTGAAAAAAAATTCCACAAGTTTTTCTGGATATATTAAAATGAGATTAGTGGAATTATGAAGTTATAAGGCAGAACCTCTTGTGAAACCTGGTACAGGTTGAAAAACCCTAATCTAAGAGTCTGAATTCCAAAATTCTCCAAAATCCAAAACTTTTTGAGCATCAGGTTAGTGTTCAAAAAGTTTTCGAGCCGGGGATTTAGCTCAGTGGTACCGCCACTTGCCTCACAAGTGCAAGGACCCAAATTCAATCACCAGTACGAAAAACAAAACAAAAAAAGAAACAAAGCACATTTTAAATAAATACTTTTTTGATAATCAGACACACAAGCTTAAATATCACAATTTTGCTGATATGAGAAACCAAAAGTATAAATTAAGAGCACAATAAAGGATAATAGGAAATAGGGAGACAGATCCTTTTTGCAAAAGGGAAGAAGACCAAGAGATGGGGGACGAGGGGGAAGAAGATAAAAAAATAATTAAAACTGTATATTTACACTTTTGTGAGATCCTTTTTGCTGTTTTACCATTTTAAGTCTCTGTACTTCGCTACACACAGATTGTATTTTGAATGAAGTAATTTTTTTGGTACCAGAGATTGAACTTGGGTCCTTGCACTTACAAGGCAGGCAGAGAAACCACTGAGCTAAATCCCCAGCCCCACACAGACTGCATTTTTATTGTTATTGCTCTTCTTATGGATATCTGCATTTAACATGTGGACTATGTAAACACAATATATATCAATATCTATGTATCTATATAAACTACTAGCTTTTTAAAAATAGTAATAATAATAATAGGGCTGGTGATTTAACTCAGTGGTTCCACCACCTGCCTCACAAGAACAAGATCCTGAGTTTGATTCCTGGTACAAAAAAAAAAAATTTGTTTAAATGATAATAATTAAGATATGTTCTGTATATACTTACTCCCCACAGTGAATGGAATCAATTTCAGATTTCTGTATGCACATATTCCAAAATCCAAAACAAGTCCAGGGCTGGGAATGTAGCTCAGCAGCACAGCACCTGACTGGCAGGTGCAAGGCCCTGAGTTAGATTCCCAGTACCAATCAGTGAATAAATAAATCAACCAATCAGTCAATAAAACAAGTCCAGTCCCAAGCATTTTGGATTAGGGATATTCAACCTGCATTTAGAAATCCATCTAAGTTGAGTTATAACCAGTCCTGCCTTTACAGGGACAGTTCCAAAAGTCCTTTTAACTAAGATTTTTTGTACTACTGAGAGCTACTTCCTGCTTCTCTGGTTTGATTCTCAGGGATTTCTACAAAGCTAAAAAGTAGGAGTTATTCTAAGAAAAGGAAATGGCTCCCAGCTATCTGTACCTTCTTTCCAGGAGGCTGACTCCTTCGAGGTGGAGACAGATCAGAATCCGAAGATTTGGCCCTCTGTTTTCTCCTTGGTGGCGAGAGGTCAGAATCAGAGCTCCGGTGTCTTGGTCTATTCCTTGGAGGTGACAGATCTGAATCAGAATCCTGGTGCCCAGGACTCCGTTTATGCCGTGGAGGTGAAAGATCTGAATCAGAAGCTTTCCGGTAGTCACCTGGGGAGAAAAAAGAGTCCATCATGTGTCTCCTAGGTGAAAGGCCTGCAAGACATATTCTATGCCTGGGAGAACAGTCTAAAAATTAAAGAATAAACAGGAGCTGGGCTAAGTAGCTCAATAGTATAGTGCTTGCCTAGCAAGTAGGAGACCTTGGTTCAACCCCCAAAAGTAAAAAAAATTAATTAACTAATCTCCTTAAAACTTTCCAAGTAAGTTAGCATACTTGTTTAAACTTGTTGTGAAAAAAAATCATTAACCTGAACACAAGTATGGATGACACAAGAGAAGAACAAAGTCATATCCAACTTTTACATCAGAGGCAGGATATGGAGGTTCTATTCCCAGGTGACTAATGAATGCCTGAGATGTCAACACACTAATCTATGTATAGTTACTTCCTCTCCTCCAGGCCAACAAAATGGGCAAAACAACTTGAAACCAGCCCTCTGAACTGTGGCACAAGTCAGAAACACCTAGAATGCTGTATATTCTGATGTCCTTAAACAAGATAACAAAGTATTTTAATTTAAAATTAAGAATTCCTAGGAACAAAAGATGATGTAAAATATTTCTCTGCCTAAGCCTAAATTCTAGATAAAAGCATCAAAAATCACCTCTCAAAAACCAGTATGCAATATGCATTAACAGTCTCAAAACATCCACACTATCTGAGCTAATAAATCAACTTCTTAGCTTTCTAGGAAACTCACCTACAAGTAAAATTTCCAAGGAATCTTTAAAGAAGCAGTAAAAGAAATAATCCAAAATAGGGACAACAGTTTATAATAAATATGACTATTCACTAAAAGAATTAAAAGCAAAAGCTCAAAAATAATAAAAAACATGTAATAGGGAAATACCTGATGAAATCTTTATAACCTAATGTCATTAAAATCTATACTAACAAAGAGATGTTTTTAAACCTGGAAATTATGTTCAGAGGACAGGAAAGATTACACATGTGATAATTCATGTTGGGTATAGTCAGAAATTGATTCTATCAACAGCATATATCAGAGCCAGAGATTTAGCTCAGTCCCGTGCCTGCCTCGAGAGGTCCTAAGTTTGATCCCTGGTACAGAGGAAAAAAAAAAAAAGCGCATACCAAAGAAACCTAAAGAAGCTGGGCATGGTGGAGCACTCCTGTAATCCCAGCACTCGGAAGGCGGAGGCAGGAATATCACTGTGAGCTCCAGACCAGCCTGGGCTACATAGTGAGTTCCAGGTCAGTCTCAACTACATAGTGAGACCCTGTCTTAAAAAAAAAAAAAGACCTAAAGAACATTCATGATCACCCTAACAATGAATACTTCTGAGTGGCAGAATTTTGTGTCATATTTTTTTCTGTTTCATTATACATATATTTCCATATAGTCTAAAGTTTTTGCAATAAACATGTATGAGGTATGATTTGCCATACTCTCAAAATACTCCCCCTTGCTTCAAACACATTTATCCCATCATTCTTGATGAAGCAGTTCTAGAGGTCTTCTTTAAGTGTCTTTAGTTGCCCTGAAATGGGTGCCTCAATGTCCTGAACTAAATGAGAATCAAGACCTATTATGTAAAGGTACAGAATCCCAATGATGAAAGCAACTGTACTGTATACCTAGATTGTACCAATAACCTCAATAAAAAAGAAAAGCGGTGCCAGGGATTTAGCTCAGTGGTTCTGCCACCTGCCTCGCAAGCGCAAGGTCCTGAGTTCAATCCCCAGCACCAAAAAAAAAAAAAAAAAGAAAAAGAAGAAAAAAAGAAAAAAGAAAAAAAAAAAATGTTTACCTTTCATGGCAATTTTGACTTTGGGGAATGGCCAGAAGTTGCACAGTGCCAAAGAAGGGACAAGGAAAAAAAAAAAGAGAATAAAAGGAAAAAAATGGAAACAAACCTTTTGTAAATAAAGAGGGGAAGTGGGGTTGAAGGGAGGGGAGAGAAATGGGAAAAAAAAAGAAGCAAGATATATCATGTATAGGTAGATTCCCTATGATGAATGTTATCATTATGTATATCAAAAATGTACCAATAAAAAAATTTTTTATTGTTTTTTTTTTTGTTTTTTGTTTTTTGGTACCAGGGATTGAACTCAGGTCCTTGCACTTGCAAGGCAAGCAGCGGAACCACTGGGCTAAATCCCCAGCAAAAATTTTTTTAAAGAATAACAAAAAAGAAGTTGCACAGAGCCAGATCCAATAAGGTGGATAAGGACACACCATAACGTTTTTATTTGACAGAAATTGCCATAAATTATTTGAATTGATTCAAGACATCAAAACAGCCATAAAAAGATACAAAAGATTTCAAAAACTCCTTAAGAAAGTGGCAAGAAATATAGGATAAGTGTGTTATATTTCAATTCCCCATTGTAGTATATTTTTATATGGGGAAGGGACAGTAAACAAAGACATACAAAAACTTTTCACCCTGCTACTATAATTTTTAAACTTTCCTGAGCCCAGGCTCTCACTCTACAAAATTTTCCAAAGAAACTCATTCTCAACCTCTTATAAAGCAAATAAAGACCCAAAAGGAAGCTTCCAGAGATTCTCTACCATGGCAGTCATAATGCTTACCTTTAGAATCAAGCTGCCTCTGATCTCCAAAATGAGATTTTCCTTGCTTTTTTCGTGGAGAGAGGTCTGAACCATATTCACTTTTGATGTTCTTCAAGAGTGAAGGATGTGTAGATCCTGACCCCTTCCAATGTGAAGAAGACTTGCTAGAGGCTCTTTCTGGGGTTTTATTTCTTTTGGTTCTGGGCAGTGAATGAGCAGCATCAGGGGCCAAATGGGAGGGCTCATGATGATGGCCCTTTCTGGGATGCCATATGTCTGAAGAGTCAAGAGTCCTCCTAGGTTGGGATGTGTCAAAGGAATTGTTATGGGCCCTTCTGGGGTAAGAGATACCTGAGGAATCATGAGGGACTCTTCTAGGAGATACATCTGAAGAATTATGATGAGGCTTCCTAATGGGGGACGCATCTGAGGAGTCATGGTGGACCCTCCTGGGAAAAGATGTGTCTGAGTCTTGACAGGCCCTTCTAGGAGGAGATGGATCCAGAGTTTCATGACGGGCCCTCCTAGGAGGAGATGAATCCGGAGTATCATGACGGGCCCTCCTGGGAGGGGATGGATCCGGGGTATCATGACGGGCCCTCCTAGGAGGAGATGGATCTGGGGTATCATGACGGGCCCTCCTAGGAGGAGATGAATCCGGAGTATCATGACGGGCCCTCCTGGGAGGGGATGGATCCGGGGTATCATGACGGGCCCTCCTGGGAGGAGATGGATCCGGAGTTTCATGACGGGCCCTCCTGGGAGATGAATACGGAGTTTCATGATGGAAATGACTATGTGAGGATAGGTCTTCACTGTGGTCTGAATACAAATAGCAAAGAGTCAAATTCCCACAAATGCTCTGACCACCCCTCACACCCAAAGTTTCAAAAGATGCTCCAGGAGCACACAGCTTACAACTACTCAGCCCAAAAGGCATACACAGCTCTCCTTTGTTTAGGGGCAGCAAACCAACATTCATGGATATATCATGAGAATACTTTTCTTATTTGTCTATTTGCAGAGCATTTTAAGTATACCTTTCATATTCCTGTCTCTTATAAACTCTTCCAAAGTCCTGTCTTTATTCCAGGTGCTCTCCAAGGCTGGGCCAGAGAACAAAGAGTGATGAAAGGCTCCAATTGACTCACTTTCTGCCCTCAGAAACCCTAATGGAAAAACATCAGAGCAGAAGGGACACCTGGTCTATAAATTCCAATGTCTTACTACTTATGAAGAAGTTCTGGAGGGCCAGGGATTTAGTTCAGTGGTTCCACCTCCTGTCTCGTAAGCACAAGGACCTGGGTTCGATCCCTGGTACCAAAAAAAAAAGACCAAGTAGTTCTGAATTCTTTTCCCCACTGTATATTTCAGGATCAATGGTACACAGAAATAAACTACACATTCCTCTAAAAGTAAAGCATAAAAAAGGAAAATTTGTCCCATAATAGTAAATTTAGATTTATCTATTGTTGGAACTCACCTCCCAGAAGCTTCCATTTGGTACTACAACGAAAAGCCTCCATCTGCTTTACCTCTTCTGGCCGCTCATCCACAAACTCAGCCACCTTTGGGAGTAAAGACACTATGCTGAGGAAGAATGCAAGATCTAGCCAAGAAGCACTGTGTTCTCAAGAACCTGAAGACGCTAGCTATTAAGAATGGAAATGACTGCTGAACATAGAGGTGCACACCTGTAATCCCAGCACTTGGGAGGCTCATGCAGGAAAATTATCACAAGTTCAAAGCCAGCCTGGGCTGCACAGTCACTTCAAGGCAGGCCTGAACTACATAGTAACAGACTATCTCAAAAAAAAAGGACAAAAAATTCTAATTCCTAATATATACTGGGCATGCATACCCAAAGGAATCATGAAGAAATACGCAATAGTCCTTAGTTATGTTTGCTCCATAAAGCTCTGATTGTCACTATTGGCTTATGTGTGCATGTTTATCTGATCAATAAACTTTTCTCCAAAGATTAATGTCTTTCATTATAAACTTTATTAACCCTTCAGTTACACAACTGCTACTTGTAAGCTAAATTCCTTTTACAATTTACTTTTACATTCAGTGTGAAAACATAAACTGCCATCCTGTCGTGCCTATCCCTAATTAAGGACTCTGGGCCCTATGAAACTTTGTTGTGAACAGTCACGACGATAAGTCTTCTTGAACCCAACCAAAGGGAGCCACTGAGATGGACACAGAATCATAGAATCCTTCATATTTTCCAAACTCCTAAACAAAGTAGAATCTTGACACCCCCCGCCAACCCAACAGCAGTGCTGGGAATTGAACTCAAAGCTCCATGTCCACTAAACAGGTGCTCTACCACTGAGCTATATCCCCAACCCTGGAATCTTCTCTATAGTATCTCTAACAAATGATCATTTACCCAATCCCACCCTGACAAGGAACTCAGTAACAGGGAACTCATTCTCTTACAAGGAAGTCCACTGCATTTTTTGCATAGTGTTAGAAACATCTTAGTATTATTGGACCTATGCTTACTCTCCTATAACTTCTTTCCTTCCATCCTAATTCTGACCTCTGATACAAAAGATCCCTTTCAAAGATAGCTGGCATGACAGATTCTAGTTACAGAATAGCAACTGTGCACTAGGCATTGTACTCTGTCCTTTACTTATATCATCTCACTCAATCCTCCCAACTCCAACAAAAAAAGATTCTAAGACATTTACCAGCAAATTGGCCCAGAGTTTAAATATAAATAACTTCCTCTATGTCACAGCTAGCAAGCCGCAAAACTGGAATTCAAATCCAAGTTAAGTCCCCTCTACTGTTCCTCTTCTCCCAAGATCCTACCATCATTCCTCATACAATCTACTTTTGAGATCTCCCTCTGGGCACTGATGGTACAGGCTTTCAAGTAAGATGAACTGAGCTCTAAAACCGCAGTGCCGCCACTCAGAACTGTGTAACCTTTGGCAAATTATTCTAAGCTTCAGTTTCCTCATCGTAAAAGCCAAACACAAAAGACTGCAGTGAGAATGTAATATCATTCATGTAAGCTCAGTAGTGCTGAGTATGTGGTAAATGCTCAATAAAATAAACTTATTACTCTTTTTTTTTTCAGTACTGGGGATTGAACTCAGGCCTTTGCACTTTTAAGGCAGGCGGCAAAACCACTGAGCCAACCCCCCAGCCCACCTATTAGTTACTCTTATATGAAATGCTATTATCACCATCATAATTATTTTTGTCATCGTTACTAGTAAACATAGCAATCTGCTGTAACAAAATTTAACTCAATCATCAAGATCTGTTTTAACCACTGCAGAATGCACTAGGCTTAAAGCCTCCTTTATTTAGGGTTGTGTGTCATCACAAAAGCAAAAGAAAATTAATAGACTTGGGGCGGGGATGTAGCTCAGGGGTATAGTCCCTGCCTGGCAAGTTTGATTCCTGGTACCCCTCCTCCAAAAAAGAAAAGAAAACTAATAGACTTGACTACACAAAAATTAAAATTTCTAAAAGGCCAAATATTATTATAAATGAAAAGGTAAATGAGGAAGCTGGACATGGCGGTGCATGCCTGTAATCCCAGCACTTGGGAGGCTGAGACAGGAGGATCACTGTGAGTTCCAGACCAGCCTGGACTACATAGTGAGTTCCAGGTCAGTCTCAACTACGTAGTGAGACCCTGTCTCAAAAAACCAAAAAAAGGTACATGATAAAACATACATAAAATATATATGAGCTCCAGACCAGCCTGGACTACATAGTGAGTTCCAGGTCAGTCTCAACTACGTAGTGAGACCCTGTCTCAAAAAACCAAAAAAAGGTACATGATAAAACATACATAAAATATATATTCTTTTATATATAGTATATATACATAAATGTATACATTTATATTCTTATTCTAAAATACCAAGTTAAACAATGAAAAAAAATAAAAATCCCCTGTGCTCTAATGGTATTTGATGCCTGTGTAGAATACATCTTCAAAATGTATTTATTGTTGAAACTGTTTAAAATTTGGTCTCTCAGTCTAGGGTGTAAACACTAAAGCACAGATAGTGCCATTTATTCATCTACATATCTCCAGTTCTTAGGCAAGAATGTACAATTTTAAAGCTTAGTTAAACCAAAGAACAAAATGCATAAATAATAAGTTCCTCTTAAATGAACCCAAACACTGTTTTTTATTTTTTATTTTTTTTTGGTACCAGGGATAGAACTTAGGTACTTGCACTTGCAAGGCAGGCGGTGGAACCACTGAACTAAATCCCAGGCCCCCGAACACTGTTTTTAAGGTAGATTCCAACAAACTGAACCATGAATAATTCTAATCATGGTTCAATCACTGTATCAAGGCATGTTGCCTTTCTTTGTTCTGATTTGTATGCTGATAGGTCCCTCCATAAACAAAGAAGTCAATCAACAAATGTTGCTCACATTATGATGGGGTTTTGTCCACTAAAACCATCATAAATTGAAAATATCATAAGTTGAAAATGAGGATGAAGGGAGGGCAGGGGTATAGGGCAAAAATAAGAACCAAGACATATCATGTAAGGGTA
This sequence comes from Fukomys damarensis, assembly GCF_012274545.1. NCBI lineage: Eukaryota > Metazoa > Chordata > Mammalia > Rodentia > Bathyergidae > Fukomys > Fukomys damarensis. Next base: position 64,726,489 of record NW_022900928.1, read on the forward strand.
GATGATCCCAAATATAAATGTAATTGTATTGTTTGCTTTTAATGCACCAATGAACTTAACGGGGGGAAAATGCATTTAATATACCTAACATGGATCAGCCAAGCATGGTAGTGCATGCCTGTGATCCCAGCACTTGGAGGCTGAAGGATCACATTGAGTTCAAGGATAACCTGGGCTACACAGTGAGTTCAAGGCCAGCCTGAACTACCCTGTCTTACATACACACACAAAAAATACAGTTTTATTTGAACATGTATTGCTTTCATACTACTATAAAGTAAATATTTTTTAAAAATAAAAAGTTAAATCATCAGTAAGTCAGGACCATTTGCATAAGCATCATGAAAAAAAAAAAGACTATGGTCAACAGGTCTTTGGAAAGTGTCAGGTCTTCTCTGAGGTCTCCCTCCTACAAATTTATGCACTGGGAGTCAAGACTGAGAAGCTTAACCACCTCAAAGTTCTGACAATGGGACCATCCAAAAGAAACCTACCAAGGCCGCAGATTTAGCTCAGTGGTTCCACTGCCTGCCTCACAAGCACAAGGACTCAAGTTCAATGCCCGAGTTCGATCCCCAGTACCAAAAAAAAAAAAACAAACAAACAACAAACAAAAGATACCAACCACAGGCAAATCTCCATCATCTTCCTCTTCCTTCTCTGGTTTAGTGGTAGAGATAGCTGTCCAGCTCACGTCATCATCAACAATCCGCATTCTAAATGGAACAGTAAAATTATCAAAACAGAAAAAAACACTTATCTATTGGATTAAAGATGATGTTAAAAATCCTACGTGGTCTAGTCATTGTTTATATGGACAACTTTATCTCATGCCACAACCCTCTCAATTCACTTTCACTGCTCATCTTTGGATGCCTGGAATGGGTCAAGTTCCTTACCATGTCAATTTTCAAAACTGAAGCACCTTCCCTCTGCTGACCTCCTTTCTCATTATTTATAAGGAGATTCTAACTCATCCATCAGGTTCTAGCATAAATATAAATTCCTTGGGTATATCTTCCTTGCCTACCCCTCCCTAGTTCCAGGATAAAAAACCTTGCAGCACACTCTTTAACTACTTTTGTTTTATCTATCACAAAACAATGAAATCAGTTAGTTGTATAAAGCTTGTATTTTCATTAAACTATAAGCTCCATCAAAAAAAGGACTAAGTGGGACTGGGGATTTAGCTCAGTGGTTCTGGTGCCTGCCTCGGAAGCGCAAAGGACCTGAGTTTGATCCCCAGTACCAAAACGAAAAAAAAAAAAAAAAAAA